>NC_041048.1:37605433-37950433 GCF_900634775.1 Gouania willdenowi
ATATTTATTACTCATATTAATTGATCAATTTTCTATTTTATTAATATTAAACATTTTATTTTCCATCCATTTTCGCACCCAGTTTCTCTTTTTCAGGATTATTATTATTATTATTATTATTATTATTATTATTATTATTATTATTATTATTATTATTATTATCATTATTATTATTATTATTATTATTATTATTATTATTATTATTATATTTGTGTCGTTTAAATTCAGCTCTGCCTAATCATGGGTAGAAAGAACATTTAACGATCAGGCACTGACGTTGGATGAAAATTACTTGCTCTTCTCACGTATGGGACAGGAGAAGGAAAACCTGCTAAAACAAGCAGCTGTCTTTTATCTCTAAACCAGGGATGAGTGGAGAGGTTCATGTCTGATTTATTATAAGATTATATAGGATATATATGATTATTAGATATATACATTTATTTATTTTTTTACATTTTAACAGGATTTTTAGGGGCTGAAAAAAAATACATCATGTATGATCGTACCTTTATTTGTGAATAAAAACTAGGCATGTCCCGATACAACTTTTTCACTTCCGATACGATACCGATAATGTAGCCTTGAGTATTGGTCGATACGATAATGATCCAATGCGATATCAGCACGAATCATACATACTTTTATGACTTATTTTGTAGTGTGGAATGTTAGAAAAGACTTGATCAAGTAATGTTACTCAAACAGAGAACAATAGTCAGCAACAGTAGGTATGAGAAAAACTGACCCATTTATTATTAACTAATTGGTTACATACATTTTAACCATCAACATAATATCTACTGTATTCTACAATTGAATAAATAAATATAATATATATCAGAGATTTTAGATGCAGTCTGATAAAATCCGATATTCATTTTCTGGCTGATATCGGACCAATATCCGATATCAATATCAGATCGGGACATCCCTAATAAAAACCATGTGCCTATCTCGTTTATATCAGTGTACTGTTACAGACTTGTCGGTGCAACACTCCTGCTCTCTGTGTGGCAGAACAGCATGCAACAATGTGAACCTGTTCACTCTTTAATTAATAATAATCAGGTAAACGTTATTTTTTATGATTATATTTGGCCATATCAATAAAATTATGTATACAATTCCAGAATGGCCAATCTGATGGAAGCCCATTTCTGCAAGTTAAAAAAAAAGAAGCTAGGAATAGTAAAATAATGATTAAAAAAATTCTGAAGTCATAATTTTCAGATTCTATCTCATAATTAGGACTTAGAATGATACCTATTTATTACTACCTCATATTTATGACCCATTTTATTTCTGATTAAAACAAGGATTTACATCTTTAAGATGACTATACATTATGGTGTAAATAATACACTTCCTGGATAACAGTGGATATTATTCAGATATAAATGTGGTTATTATAGATTCATAGAACAATGGACCATCATTTTGCTGACTTTATGGATGGGTCCCAAAAATCTCTCCCCTGTTTCCCCCCTTATTGTTGACCTTGTCTCCACATGACTGTTCTTTAATGTTCATGTCTGTGTTCAACCATCTTCAGGTACAGTGGGGGTCGATCCTCGGTCTCTGGGACCTTTATTTTGGGGGTCTCTGGCTGAAAAGGTTGAGAACCACTGCATTTAGAGAGATCAGTGTTTCCTGAGCAGATCATCGTCTTCGGACTGAGGATGTAATTAAACTGAACACGTGTCAATGTTTAACAAACTGTTCCTCTCTAACCAACTGATTGATGTCAACTTCACTGAGAGTTTTTGAGGCTCCAAAATATTAAATATAGTGTGTAATTGCTGATGTCCGCTGTACAGGAGGAGATTGTTAGATCATGAATAAATAAAGAAAACTGCACACAATAGAAACCCTCTTCATCAGTTTTAATGAAATACAAAACACAAGGCAGATACAAAAAGCAATGTAACTTAATTGGACTTTTACAAAAGCATTTGCATCCTTTTGACAACAGACAGACTTTTATACTGGTTTTTAAAACAACAAGAACTCAAAGGCTTCAAGGAAAAAAAAAGATCAGGCCATGATCAGAAAATGCCACTGGGGAGCTCCCTGTTAAACATCCCCTCAAAGACGAGCTCCCTGTTCATCAGGTCCTCCTCTACGTTCTCCAGCGCCCACTGGTGGTCGGTGAGTTCAAGTGCCTCCCACTCAGCCTGAAATACAATGGAGGAAGATCATTTTATTAGAAAACTACTGCAGACATTCCAGGAGCCAAATGTAGAGACAGGAGCGAGCATACTTTGAAAGCTTTATTTGTATCTGCAGGCATGGCCATGGCAGCACCACTCATCTGCTCCTGCATGATCCTAGATGGTCTGCCCCTGTGGACATTTCATTAGAAAGTTCATTTGAAAGCAATTAAAAAAAGAAAAAAACAAACTCTTAAAGGCCGACTGAAAACATCAATCACATCAATCACGTTGCCCTTATTGTTGCTGCTGCTGATGCTGTTGTTGTTGCTGAGGTTGCTGTTGTTGTTGATGTTGCTGTTGTTGTTGCTGCTGACCTTGCTGCTGTCGTTGTCGTTGCTGTCCTCGGTGCTAGTAAAACATTTAACAAAAGCTGAGTCATCATGAACTAAGTGATTGATTACACAAAATGATTATTATTATTGATTACACTAATTCTGAAATAAAACAATAAGTAAAATAAAGTAAAGACACTTAATTTCTGCTGATGTTGGTGTTGACGTTGCCCTTGTTGTTGTTGTTGTTGCTGATGTTGTAGTTGCTGTTGATGTTGCTTCTGATGTTGTCGTTGTCATTGTTGTCCTTGGTGCTAGTAAAATATAGAGAACAGCTGATGAGTTTTCTGATTCTACTGCAGGCTTGTTTCTAGGTGAGTCTCTATGATAGAATACAACATAAACTAAGGGTTAAAGACCATCTTAAATGGCTGATATATGCAATTCAAACAATCTATGGAGAGCACAGACACTATTTGTAGTTAAATTGATGCAAATCTTGATACTCTTAGACAGACATTAAAACACACATCTGAGATTAAACTTGTTCTCAGAGAGTGTGTCTGTGTCTGCACATCACTTTAAGGTGCACCTCATTTTTGTTGTAGACTATTGATTCATTATCACAGATAATTATTTTAACTCTTTTTAGTTCAGGGGCAAAATTAGGACCAGTTTGGTCTTTATTGGGCCAGTATAAAGTACGGTGGTACCGACAATATCCAAACAATAGGTGACTGATATTATTCTTCTCTTTAAATTAGTTTGACACGTGTCTTAGACTAAGAGAAATAAACACACAGTTGAGATTAAACCTGTGGTCAGAGAGTGTGTCTGTGTCTGCACATCACTTTAGATACACATTATTCTTGTTTTATAGTAACTGATTACCTGATTTTACATTTGTGCTGAAACAAATGTAAAATCAAATGATGATGAAATGAAGTGATGTTTTGAGTAATGAGACTTACCGTTAGTTGTTAGCGATGTTTATTATACAGTCCCATCAGCAGGAGGGTGGAGGCAGAGGTGGAGCTTTAGCGTTGGACTTTTTACTCTTTTTCCCCTAAAAACAGACACATGCAACTTCTAGTCGGCTGATAAAACACTTCCACAGTCATGGCGTCATCACCTCTAAGGTTGATGTGTAAACATTTCTGCAGAGTAGACTTACGTAGTTCACTTTGTTGCTCCAGCCGGGATTATTCAGAGCATGAATTTTAGCTTTGGCTTCGGCTTCTGCTTTAAAGACGTCTCTTTGTTCTGCTGGCAATGACTTCCACTGTGGATGAACAATAACAAAGTGTCTCACACACACACACACACACACTGAAGACAAAAATGTGAAGATCACAGATCATTCATTAAGGAACAAACAAACGTACGCGTTCAGAAAGAACTTTGTTTACTACGGCACTGTTCTTAATGCCGAGCTCTTCCTGTACCGTCTTCCTCTGGCTTTTGAGGAAAAGCATAAACGCGTTGGGAGGTTTCTTGATATACGTCCTCTTATCCTCCTCATGCTTTCTTTTCCTGAAAAACAAAATGCAAACAGTGAGCAGGGCAGGGAAACAGTAGCTGAGAGTAGTAGAGAGAGAGAGCAGGGAGACACTCTGATCTAGAGTTACTCAGAAAAAAGACAATTAAAACAACTCAAGGACACTCACTTTGGAACTGGGACGGGTTCCACGGCCTCTGATGGCATGTTAGCCACTACACCATCCCAATCTCTACAAAGATAAAAACATAAACACGCTGGATGAGAAATCATGTCACAAACATGTGGACCAACATCTGTGATGGATCAAGTCTGTTTGTTTGTTTGTTTTTCTTACTGTTCTCCATAAAGGTGAAAAAAATTGTTTCCTTCAGGCATGAGGAATGGAACACTGTCAGACTGGAGACACAAAAACATAAATATTAGACACTCTGTCATGGTATCAACCATCCACCAACAAACTAAACACCAGGGTTGGTGGCAATTATAATTATAACCTGTATGGTAATTGATAATTAATTACATTTATGGTGTAGTTATAATTGTAATTGCATTTTTTAAAATATGTCACTGTCGTATCTGTAATTAAATTGTAATTTAGCTCAGATAATTGACTTCGCAACTGTAATTGCCATGATAATCCTATAAAAATTGTCATTCATAATTTAACGCAAACCTGGGGAACCGTGTTACAGTTCTATGTACAGTTAAACACATATGTATAGTTAACAATTATTAAAATATATAAAATAATCAAGCTTTCACATATTTTACCATTGAAAAAAATATGAAAACAGATATTTTCATTGATGGATGAACAAATGCATGCTGGGATGTTGCCCAGATTGGCTCCATGTGTTTGGGTGATGTCTTACTTGGAGTCCAGTTGGTGGTGGAGCAGGATATTGACAAAGAGGAGGAGGAGGAGAAGGAGGAGGAGATGACACCATATGGAAAGAAGCCCAGAGCACCACATCTGCGATCTCTGGAAAGAGCTCCACCACATCATCAACCTCAGGAAGGAGACTGTTCAACTCCTCCTCCTGGACCAAGCTATAGAAGTTGTCCAAAAGATCCATCAGGATGGTCTTTGGTCTCCTGTGACACAAAGTAAAGAGAATAAAGAAGCTGCTGAGGCTCATGCATGGGAACCAACATTTAACACAGACCTGAAACTAAACTCACACAGCAGACAAATACAGTATAAGCAGCCATGTGACTGGATATCACCTTTATTTGTATTGTCTTATCTGGATATTAAAGTTTAATTCTTGCATTATAACAAAAAATAAATAAAATAAAAACATTTTACAGGACAGGCCTCTGCACTGTTTAGTTAGTTTATAACACTGACTCTTAGAATGGAAAGATGTGTTTACCTATAATATCCAGCATAAAATGTCTGAAAACGGCTAGAAAGAAGTAAAACACATTTAATCTAATCCTTCTCCATCATTTAATAATCACATATTATAATCCTGCTTCCTAAGACTATATGTATATATGACAACAGTATTTATACTATATATACATACACATCTGTGTATATATAAATACTGCGTACATGCACACAGATATATATATTAGAGATTAGAAAAACTCTATTAATCCCCAATGGGAAATTTATTTACATACACAATCTGAATGTTAAATCTAAATGTCATGGGTGAAACTAAATATTTAGCTAATATGCAAATTCCCCTGAAGTACCACAATAAAATCTCATTTAGATTTAATATTTAACTTTATATGTTGATTTTTTTTCTTTGATTGAAATGTTTTATTTTTTGATTGAATAATAAATACACAAATATACTACCCATAACATGGCCCAAATACGAAAAATAGATGACTTCAATAAAAATAAAAAATTCAACTAAAAAAGTGTTCAAATGCAATTACTTGGGTCTCAGACATTTTTTGCATTTAAACACTGTTTTTTTAATTGAAATATTTATTTTTGATTAAACTTTTTTTTTTTTTTTATTGAAAAGGGCTTTAAGTTTTTTCTTTTTATTTTAATGAAAAGTTGTTTTTTTTAAATTCTTATTATTAAATAATAAAGACACAAATCTACGTTCATACACAATAAAAAAAAAAATCACATACGTTTTTTTAAACATGGTTTGTTGCTAAACGTTACTGTTTTATTTTAGCATGCGCCCCACATCCTCCACCACCGAGAGTGGTCGACTGTCCACTACAAGCATTTATCCAGTGACTTTGTTCATTAGTCAGTAATGGACGTATTCATTTAGGCTCTGAACCCTGTCATGTTGTCGAGTGTGGATTGGAGACACGGCAACCTCGGAGGGTGTAGCTAGCACTGTCCGAGTGTCCATGCTAGCTATATGCTACATGTTTAGCATTGAGGTGCTAGCAGCCATAAAACGTCTATGCTAGCAGCTAGCTGTATGCTACATGTTTAGCACTGAGGTGCTAACGGGAGCTGAAAAGCAAAGTAAACTATTTCTTGCACAATGTGCAAACAACTGTGCTTTTGTTTTCCCTCCAGTGTTTTAATTAAAACAAAAATTAACGCAAACGTCTCATCTGGGTCTCCCTGTGTGTGCATCAGTATTATGGGTATATCGGGAACTTGTGCAATAACTAAGGTTCCGGGCTGCTTGGAGTGCAAAAAAAAAAAAAAAAAACTTACTTTGTTTCTTGAGAACAAGGTAGTAATCTGAGAATGTCTGGATGATGATGTTCAGAAAATGTCGCTGGTGATTTTTGAGAGTGTTTTCCTTGTTGTAGACGGAGAAAAATATCCGCCACAAATGATTCTGACTTGGAGACTGTTGGAAAACGGTTTGTTTTCTTTCTAACCGCTTATATAGGGTGAGAGACGTCACGGTTGCCATGGAAAACGTGTATTTAAAAAATGCGTTTTTTTTAAAGCAACTTATTTGTTTTTGTCTAAAGTGGATGAAGCAGTGGTTCCCAACCTTTATTGGGTTGTAACCCCATTTTGAAATCATACATTGCTGATGCCTATTACCACTACTACTACTACTACTACTACTACTACTACTACTACTACTACTACTACTACTACTATTATATGGGGTGCCAAGTGTAAAAATTTAGTGTAAAAGTTGTAGCTAACACATTTTCATTATTTATCTCACTTTTCTCATATTTAGCACATTTTCCTACATTTAACACAACATTTAACCACATATATAGAGGTAAAAAATAAAGCATTAAATCTAAATATTTAAACCTAAATCTAAACGTTATATGTTATATCTAAATGTTAAATCTAAGTCTAAATATTTAATCTAAATCTAAATGTTATTTATCATATCTAAATGCTAAATCTTACATCTAAATGTTAAATCTAAATATTAAATCTAATTCTAAATGTTTAAATCAAATGTCATATATCATATCTAAATGCTTAATCTAAATGTTAAATCTAAATCTAAATGTTAAATCTAAATCTATATCTAAATGTTGAACTTAAATGTTTTGCACATATGGTAATTGACCCTGCCCCTTGTAACCTCAACCAATACACAAGCAGAGACACACAGAGCCGTTCCCACCCACCTCTTCACCGATGCTTGCCTGGGTGATATGTATGGCCGGTTCTCTCCCGGTGGCGGAGATCGAGAGCGCAGTCATGGCAGGTGTCTGAGCTGCACTTCACAGTAAACTCCCAACACAACAGTGCAACACAGTTATTAATATGTATTTTGTCAGTGTTTGTTAATTTGATGTGACATCATCATATTTGCACTAATTTTTAGGGTAAGTTTTTCCATTTTTATGCCTTACCCTTATCTCTGATTTTGGGTGTTAAGGTCTTGTGATAGGACATCCATCTGTCATATAACAAAAATAATTAAGTTCCAATTCTATAAGATTTGGTCTTTTCCTTTTTCAGTTCATATGTGAGATGTTTACTGTATAGGGAACGTACCAAGATTTATTACCAAAAATAAAGGGTTGAAAGTAACAAGTAACTTTTACTTTGAGTACTATTTAATAGCGCTACTTTATGCATGATTTAGTTTTACTTGAGCACAATTTCAGTCAATTAACAGTACTTCTACTTGAGTAGAATATATCAGTACCCTTTACACCTCTGGCTATACTGAAGGCAGACAGAAGTGACAAAAGTACTAATCTTCAGTACTCAAGTAAAAGTATAGACACATGAATAAAAAATGACTCTGGTAAATGTAGAAGTATTGAAGTTGCTCCCTTACTTTAGTAAAGGTTAAAAAGTACATGCTACGAAATGTACTTTAGTGAAAAAAAAAAAAATGAAAAAAAAGGCAAAAGTAAAACAAATGTCCCTTCAATAATAAGATAGGGTTTTTAAACCAGCAAATTCCATGTGTTTTGATTTTTTTAAGAACTTGTAGCAAACTGGTTCATGGAAACATGTTAAACCTGTTACCTTTGAACACCTGGAGAATGTAACACTCATTATAGGTAAAATGTGTAAATAAAATGTTTTAAGAAAAAAAATGCTTCAAGTTTTACATTTTTTAAAATCTTGAAAATGTTAACTATGAAACCTGCTTTACAGAAAAAAGCTCAAACTACCAACATTGTGCGTCTTTTTACATCGTGACGTCATCTTCAAAGGTCTTAAAAGTAAATGTAAAGAGTAGAAAGTACAGATATTAAATAAATACTCAAGTAAAGTACAGATACCAGAAAAAACTACATTAGTACAGTAACAAAGTAATGAAGTATTTGTCCTTCATAGACTTCATTACTTGTCACCTCTGCATACAAGTACAAGTAAGTCATACATACCAGTAAAAGGAGCTCCATTAAATAGTACTCAAAGTAGTATGTAACAATTCACTCAACTCCCGATACGATTCGATTCACGATACTGGGTTCACGATACAATTCTGAAATACTGTACTATTTTCCTTTTATATTTAATTGTCAAAAGAATCCCATGATAAACTATTCAAAACAATGCAATTTAACTAAAAATAAATCTTGAATGAAATAAATAAAGGAATAATACAAAGAAGCCTATTAATTTAAATTCTGGTTCTATAGTAAACAATGCAAAACTACATAATAGTCAATTTTCTTTTTAAAAGTGCAACTGAAAATGTATTTTGTGCCTTAACAATTGGACTAAAAAAAAAACAAAAAAACAGTCTGCACTGTATTTAGGTCAGATAATTGTTTGGACCAGCAGAGGGCGCTGGTAACCCAGTGATCGGTTGGCATGCAGATATCCTTGCAGTGAAGAAGATAAGCTATGCTAGCAGACAGAGCTAATAGAAAAACGTGACTTTTACAGATATTCACGTAATATTACAGATATTCTTTCGGTGTTAAAGGGGTAAAGAATCATTTATGAACATGTTTAAGAGTAGATGGCGGCCAGAAAGAGAGTAGTAGCAGATTAATTTAATCCTCAGGCTCTAAGTATAGCTACATTTATTAACTCTGAAACTGAGAAAATAACCAGCATTCAATGCTGTTTTAGCGCAGTGCATACGTTTAAATCTGATTGGTTGGCTATGATGTGATGCATTTGATTGTTGTCTGGTCATTTAATATTTTCTAGTTTCACAATGTCTGTGGATCATTTTAAAACAAAAAACAATAATTTACTCAGCAATGGTTAGGTGTAGAAATATAAAGAATTACTTTACGTCTTTTAAAACACACTTAAGTACAAGTGAAACTACTGATTTAGAAATATACTCAAAAAAGTATAAGTACCCATAAAAGCCACTCAATTTCAGTAACGTGAGTACTTGTAATCTATGACTTTCACCTCTGGGTAAATTGAGGCTAAGTCGGACGGACCAGATTTAGCACAAAAAAGCGTTGAAATGGGTGTTTGGCGGACTACGCACACCTAACCAAGAGGCAGAGAACATGTAAAAGATGTGTTTAGCTCTTCTTCAGTCCATGGAAACGGTGTGTGAAGATGAGCTCATCACAAGATCTTAAAAAGAAAGAAAAAACAACTCTCCATCCTTTAATATTGTTTCCAACAGTTGCATTTCATAAACAAATAAAGAGCAGCTAATGCAAATGTGCGCTTATAAAGTCTCCCTTTGTTTAGTGTTTACCATTTCTGCATCACCACCATGCCTCTTTATCACTAAATCCCCCATCGTGGATTTGTCTTATCAGAGCTGAGTTTAGCGTTAATGTTGCTGCTATTATTCCATCTCCTCCATGTGTACAAAAGCTTTTAAACACATGCAGATGCATTGCGTGTGTGTCTCTCAGGTGAATGAGATGCTGCTGCTGCCCCCCAGGCTCATATGGGCGTGGCTTTTGTTGCATTTGTTGACTGAAGCGTGGATGTTTTTTTTGTGTTGATACAAAACTCACTGATTCTCCTCAGCTGAGTCCACATTTGGTTTGTTTTTACTGATCCAGGTGCTGAGTGTGAATCCCTGATGGTGATTGGATGTGAAATGTAGAAACCTTATATGTGTCAAACTCAGAATAATATTTCAAGAATTTGAGCAAATTTATACCCATTTTCTGCAATTAAATTAAACTTGGTCTCAGAGAATCCTGGTGGCACAAGGTACCTCTCACAGAGGCCAGCCAGCGAGCCGGTCTTCCATCAGCCAAGTCCATCCTTCTTTGTCGCCAGCTGGCGGTTCCCCACGGGAACCGATTTTGAGTGTCCCACCTGCAGCAGGTGCTGCGCTTCGTGCATCGGGATCCACAGTCATCTCCGGAGCCATATCTGAAAAAATAAAAATAAAATTGTGCCACAATGACGCCTTTGTTGACACCAACGCACTACCAAGCAGTAGTAGAAGTAGTAGTACTATGGCACAAATAATATTAAACTTCCTGGATAACAGTGGATATTATTCAGATGAATAAATAAATGTGTTTATCACAGATTCATAGAACAATGGACCATCATTTTGCTGACTTTATGGATGGGCCCCGAAAAGCTCTCCCCTTTATTCCCCCTTACAGATGGCCCTGTCTCCACATGACTGTTCTTCAATGTTCATGTCTGTGTTCAACCATGTACAGCTACAGTGGGTGTCCCCGGTCTCTGAAACCTTTATTTTGGGGGTCGCGGGCTGAGTGGTTGAGAACCACTGGTCTAAAGGGCCGGATTTGGTCCCCGGAACTTGAGTTTGACACATGTTTACTAGTATGAGTTCTAGTCACTCACACATCTCTGTCCTCTCGTCATGTGAAATTAAGCTTCTTGCCTCCTCTCTGTCAGGGCCTCTATGTCCTCCGAAAGGGACCCCAACATGTGGAGACCCTGCAGTGCTGTGGGATGGCTACTGCTGTGTATCTTGTGTTGTTGTGTGTTTACACACAGACACACTTATCTGGGCTACTATCATCTGGTGGAGGGGGGGTGGGGGGCTTCAGTCCATCAGTTCTTTGTTTGGCCTCTGAGGAGGAACTATGATTCTTTCTATGGAGCTTCTCCTACTCCACCTCCGTCCCTGCGTTCCTGAGCTGTACACGAACGCACGCACGCACACACACACGCACACACAGTAGAAGGGTGAAGGGCTTTACCATAAATCTGTTGACCCTTTGTCTGAACGCTATGTCAGCTTTCATGCTGCGTTGAAACGGTGTGTGTGTGTGTGTGTGTGTGTGTGTGACAGAGACACAGACACAGCTGCTGTGTGTCCAAGCCACGCCTCCTCGGACCTTCTCCTCACACAGAGACCCATTGTCTTTTCACTGTTTCCAATATTCTGATGTCATGGAGCTGTTGATGCTGTAAAACTGGACCATGAGTTTTTCTGTCCAGAGGCACCAAACACCACCAAACTACAGTAAATCCCTCATTATTATGGGGTGCCGAATGCAAAATCTCGGTCACTGTTTCGCAGCCGACATATTTTGAACATTTAGCTCACTTTCATCACATTTAGTTAATTTTTCTTTCATTTGAGACAAATTCATTTAAAACCGCATGTTCTATATCAGTGGTAAAAATGTGTAAACATGAAAAATAAATCTAAATGTAAATGTTTAATCGAGAATCTAAATGTTAAATCTAAATCTAAATGTTAAATCAAAATCTGATCGACAGGCGCTGATCTGCACACTTTGCATAATTTCATTGACATTTAGCTTTACACTTGGCGACGAATTTAACATTTAGATTTAACATTTAGATTTAGATTAAACATTTAGATTTAGATTTAACTTTTAGATTTAACTTTTACATTTACATTTAACATTTAGAATTAGATATACATTTAATATTTAGATTGAGACATACATTTAACATGGTTAACATAGTGGTTAACATTTAAAATTAACATTTACATTTAGATTTACTTTTCATGTGTACACATTTTTTAACAATGATATAGAACATGCTGTTTTACAGGAAGTTCCTTCTCAAATTATAGAAAAATGTGAGAAAAATTAGCTAAATGTTCAAAATTCTTTTTTACATTTGGCACCCCATACATTACTGCACAAAACATGAGCTCATTCTTTGTCCCCTCCTCCTTTGACTTGTTCTGCTTTGAATCTGATTTGCTTCCTATTTGCATGGCAGTTGGTGTGTGTGTGTGTGTGTGTGTGTGTGTGTGTGTGTGTGTGTGTGTGTGTGTGTGTGTGTGTGTGTGTGTGTGTGTGTGTGTGTGTGTGTGTTTAACACAGCCAACCCTTTCTGCCTCACCTGTCAGAGCTCAACTAATATATTAAAGTTGTAAATATGTTTTAAAATCCTTTCAGCGATTTTGGAAAAGATCCATAAAATCATCAGCAGACGCTTTGAGAGGCGTGACAGGACTTGTCTGGAAAGCTGCTGTTTTTGAGGCTGAATATTAATGAAAGTCTGAGTTTGAGTTACACAAAAATTACTATTAACACATTAAACACAGAATGGCAAAATATATATACAAGAAATACACAAAATGACTCCAATAATTTACGAAAAAGGGAAATATGAATGAACAAAATTACTCTAAAAATGCACATAAAATGGCAGAAAAATACACAAAACCGTAGCAGATAAGCACAAAACAAAAACAAAATACATAAAAATTACAATAAACACACTAAACACTGAATGGCAAAAAAACATAAGTACAAAACACCAAAAATACACGAAATTACAACAATAACATATAAAAAAAGGAATAAAAAGGCACAAACTAAATCCAAAAATACATTTTAAATGGCAGAAAAATACACAAAACAAAAACAGAATACACAAAAATGACTGCTAACACACTAAACACAGAATGGCAAAAATAAATATACAAAAATACATAAAATGACTCCAATAACATACAGAAAGCAACAGCAACACACAAAATAACTCCATAAACATACAAAAAAAAGCAACAAAAACACACAAAATGAGAGGAAAATATTGAAAGTGACAACACATTCACTAAATGACAACAACAATAGACAAAAATAATTTCAAAAACATATAAAACCTTTGTTTTTTTTATCGAGAACAAATAATAAAACATTCTTCCTTATTGCTCAGATTGGTTATTATACTAAATGCTGACATGAATGTTGATATTATGTACTTCAGATGAGAAAATCACATGTTTGTGGCCCCCATTGTGATAAAAGTTGCCCATTGTACTGGTGGAAAAATGTTGCCTCAGCTGTTGTGGAGCAGTTTGACACGCTTGTGGTTGTCGACCACAAGAATGCATCTGAATGTGAATGAAACCTTTATGATCTTACAAGGCAGACACTGGCAACTGGTGGGCCTAGGGGCCACAGGTGGCTCTTAGGTTAATTTTGTGCAGCCCCCAATTTAAATGCACAAAATGGCACAAAAACACACACAAAATGCAAAAGCACACAAGACAATTACAAAAATACTAAAAAACCTGAAAAATGCACAACAAAAATACACAAAATGACAAGAAAAATACATTAAAAATGATTAATGACAGACTGAACACCAACCAAAGTAGACAAAATGACAGGAAAAAATACAAAACAACAACAAAAACAAAAATTGAGAGAAAGACTTACAAAATGACAACAAACGTAATCTAAATAACACCAAAAATACACAGAATAATTTCAAAAACAAACAAAATGTGTGAAATGACTTCAAGACAACTGAAACAGTTGGACACATCAAAGCCACAGTTAAAACATGTCAGGAGATCAAAGTAAATTTCCTGAAAAACAGTTGTCTGAATAAATGAAACCTTGACATATTATTCAAAAAGAAGACAATATGAACTTGCTGGAATTACTAAACGTAAGTCAAGGAAACATCAACGCGATCAGTAGATGCCTTTGTAGAAGACTGGCAGTTGACAGTCAAAACATGTCAGGAGATCAAAGTAAATTTCCTGACAAACAGTTGTCTGAATAAATGAAACCTTAACATATGATAAAGACATAGAGTTACGTGGGACATTAATATAGAGTCTTACAACATGACTACAGATGAGAATACACAAAAAAGGACTGTTCAGAACAACTCAAGAATGTTTGACCAGAGAGACATGTAAACCCATGTAAATTTGCGATGGTAAAACAGGGGACGGGACCCAGATGAGCAAACTGCTTCTCTCGTCTCCTTTTTCGGCATGTACAAAAAAAAAAAAAAAATGTAAAAAAAAAAAAAGTGAATGTAACCATGTCGGAAATAAACTGAATAAATAAATAAATAAAAAAAACATTCTTGAGCTTGAACAAGCAAAAACACATTTTCTTTCATCTGTTGTGTTGTAATGGTGCTAAAATACATTTGTAAGTCTTTCTGGAGGCCAATAAGATAAAAAAAAAAAAAAAAGAAAGAGAAAGGCGCCTTGTTAGAGGATGTTGTTTATCATTGGCCGTAAATTCAGACAGAAGGGGTCAAAACTCTTCAGAGTTAATGCTTTTCTTTTAGCCTGCCCTGATAGCTGAGGTATGTAAAGAGGACCCATTTAAAGGGCCATTGTGAACACTGACAGGTAAGGTAAATGATATCCATGATGTCTTTATTAGGGCATTTGTGAGTGGGATGGATGTGACACGCTGTCCACTGAAGATGTTACAGTGTCCTCACTGCGCATGTGACTGGAAGAAGAACAGAGATGAAAAGTGCTGTGTATACATGGGAAAGCACCACCTTCCTGATTGTGAGTGTTTGGATGAGAAACTTTGCCTTTTCTACAGCTTGAGTCCAGTGCAGGAGAGCCATTTGATGGGAAACACTCCTCTCATCACCCACTTCTTAACCCTCAGACCCCCCCCCCCCCTTTCCTTTCCTCTTCTCTGCTATAGCCTGGTAGATTTATGTCAATAAGATGTTGACTTCTGGAGGGAAAGCTTTAACATTTGTACAACGGCTTTTTTGAGTATGCCAAAAGCATTTTTATAAGGATCTATGCTGAAAAATTTCAAGATGGATATTTTGGATATTTTGTCATAACTTTGGTTCTCTTTGACATAGAAACATGGTCTCAGTGGTAAACGGTTCTCTGGGTTGAAGGCATAGGTGAGGTTTGAGATTCTTGCCAGGGGGAGCAAAAGAAAAAATAGAATTAAATACTGTATATAGACTGTCTCAAGATTTGTGCCAATCACAATGTCACATATACAATAATGCAAAAATGATTAGTAACGTAAGTGATAATGTTGACTGCAAAAATGTGCATCGACGCATCATTTAATGCTGTAAATTCATAATAAAATCATGCCAGTGGCCGCTTTCTGCTTCATTTTTGTTGCAGTACCATACATGAACTGCTGGGTGCAGTGTTGCTTGACCATTTACATTGTGAAGAAGAATTGCGCAACAGAAGAACACCAAAAAATAACTTGCATTTTCAAAAGAACAACAAATGAAATCATATATTTTGTACAATCACTGTGTTTTGATGCACTTAAAATATTTGTGTATTATGTACATTATATTATGAATTGTATTTTTTAGAATGAATTTGGGAAAACTTTTGACCATTGGGAGGAGGAAGGGACCCCCCCCCGCCAACTCCGCCTATGATCAGAGAATGCAATAATATATGTTAAAATAACGTAAATTGTGCTCGGAGCAAGATCCAAGAAATCCACAGATATTGGAATCTCTCGCAAAGAACTTCACAAAATTCCTTTAAATTACACAAAAATCTACAACTTTTTAAAGTGAATTGAACTGATATTGAAAACTAGGGCACAATGTTAAAGTTGTTCTTTTTTACCACTTAAAATCTACAGCCCACTTGAGGTCAAACTGGTCCATATTTGGCCCCTGAACTAAAATGAATTTGAAGCAAAGTTATTATAAAATATCTATATTGGCCATACAGATGGTAGCCATCTTGAGTGGGAACCAGTTTGCCAGCTTGGATGCCATTAAGAATTGATTCAGCATGCTCAAAACCCCCCGTGTTCCATAACTCCGGTTCTGTTGTACGTAGAAACATGATCTTTGTAGCAAAATGCTACATTGTTGTATGATAAGATTGAAATTCGCAATACAGATGGCGGCCATCTTGGATCTTGGTCCGAGCACAATTTAGGATATTTCATGATATATTATTGCATTCTTTGACCCTGGAAACCATTTACCACTGAGATCTTGCTTCTATGTCAAATAGAACCAAAGTTATGACAAAATTTCCAAATTGGCAATACGGATGGTGGCCATCTTGGATTTCTTGATTTTGAGTGGGAACCATTGGTTTGCCATCTTGGATCCCATTAAATTAGGATTCAGCAAACTCAAAAACAAAAGCCATGTACAAATGTCATACTTTTATCCGGAAGTGAATATCTTAGTCTAATGTTTCTACATAACTGCTGGGCTAATATCATCATCACCAAGATTGTTATCAAACTCATTCTGCTCTCATTGGCACAGAGAGGAGGGTCAGCCTCCCACATGGCTCTGGTGAGAGATTTCTAACAAGCAGCAGCACAAGAGAGGATAAAAGAGAAGACAAGAGGCCCAATAAAGTCCATCTAAATATAGAGGCAGCCAGGGCCTTTCCCCTTGTCCTTATAAAGAGCGGCTCGCTGGATTCAAGTGGATCCTCCTCACTGTACTCATCTCATCACTCCCTCCAGGATCGCTGGTGCATGGAAACACTCAGTCACACACACACACACACACACACTGAGTTAAGCAGAGAAAAAGAAAAGGACCAGGGTTCAGGCTTTTTTACTCGCACAGGACACTAAATCCTGAACAAGGGAAATACTAAAATAGGAAGCGGCCTAAAAGGAAACCTCCAAAAAGAGATGATGGGAGATAGAAGAGGAGAGAGAGACGGAGCGTTCCTGGCCTGAGAGTTTAGGAGATTAGAAAGGATGATACAGATGAACCTCTGTACCAAAATAGCTCACTGGATGACTTGGGCGTTTTCATTTTTAGAGCCACACAATGTCCTTAATATGTCCAAAAATGCACTCACTCAAAGTCTCTGAGGAACACCTTTTATAGGAGACAGTTTTCATGCTTATTTTCTTCATTTGAACAGTTCATAATTCATACTTTATTTGTGTTTATTGATGGATTCAACACTTAGTTGGTGGATGTTTGTGATGCTGGGTCATTCTGTGTCATTTCACGAGTGGTCCACGCACTTTAGTGTTAGTGAAAAAATAAATTATTATAAGACAAAGAGGCAAGCTATAATGGCCTCATCTAAAGGAATATCCCAGAGTGGTGAAATAACCCAAAGTTGGGATCCAAAATAATAATGAAGAAGTTGCATGATTAAAAATGTTTTTTTTATCTTAAGAGAGTAATCTTTATACTATAAAAAAAAAAAAACAGAGGTCAGATTTTACCTTACATTACCACATGCCATTATGGGCCAATGAAAATAGTAAAAAAAAGTATTTTTTTCCATATAGAAGAGCTTGTCACCCAATAACCACTGCATATATGTGACTAATCATTAGTGGTATGAACAGTATATGTTTATATCTCAAAGCTGATCAAATTACAGGGAGCTGAAGTATATGCTAAGTTGTTTACTGAAGGCCCAAACATGTTCCAGACCCAAACGTCGACTCATTTTTTTCCAATTTTGAGGGGCTGGCATGTCCACCAGATGTAAAGCAGATACTGTATGTGTGTATGAATGTGGTGAAGGATATGCACTGATGATGCAAAAGATAGAACTAGATGAGGCAGATGACTTACAGTATGTTGGTGAATAGGGGTGTGCATTGCCATGAATCTGACAATATGATATAATTCACAATTGGCCTGTCACGATACAATATATTTCCATACGAAGCAATACAATATACATCACAATATCAATAATTACAAATTTCATCTTTTTAAGTACAAAATCACATGAAATACAATTTATTTCATTTTTTTAAACTTGCGAGAACAAGTAAATGGTAACTAACTGTAATTCATGTACTAATATCAAAAACCAGTGGAATGTTTATCAAACTGTCAAATTACATTTTTCAAAAAAGTTTAACTTTTGCTTCTTCAACAGATTCTGATTCTGTTAAGTTCTTAAATCCTTTGAACCACATACTGTACATCTATAAAAGTGTCCAGTATGTTTTATGAAAATAAAGTGCAATCAACGTCCAAGCTAAATGAAAATTCAAACGCTCTTCTATCATGGCCAACACTTAAACACTTCCAGGGGTTAAAGAACAGTAGATAGGAGGGACTATTCGGACACAGCCCTAGTGACCGGGCGATTATGTGCTATGCATATGTTAGCGCAATAAAATGTTTCTTTAAAAAAAAATAATAATAATAATAATTAAAAAATCTATTTGGACATTTGGACATCAATATATAAGGTAATCATGCAGTGAAATATTGTGATATATCGTTGAATCATTTTTTTCTTACAACCTAATAGTGGATGCTTCTGCCATGATGTGTCACCAGGTAAAATCACAACCAGTTAAACTAATTTTATCAGATTTTATTGCAGTCATAATAATCTGAATATTCAGCAATATCACTGAAAATCTGAGGCTCTACATTGCATTCAAACATTATTCACTAAATCTGCCATAAAACCTTACTGCGTTTCAATCTGTCTGCTCTATGGACATTTATCGTATGACATTTCTTTACCAGCTACTGTTACCATGTGTCTGAAATGATCCTAGCAGAACACAAGCAGTGAACATAGCACACGGACAGGCGTGGATCTGTATTAGCTACGGGTCGGGAGCAGTTGACAGTACTGACACAGATAAGAAGTTCGCTGCATTTTCACAGCTGTTCTCATTTACTTTAAGTGACAGCCGAGGTTCAAATGTCAGCATCCACTCGTCTACTTGTACACCTGTTGGTCTCTGCCTCCTGTGGTGTGTGCGGCCACACACTAAGATGACCCAAGACGCACAACAAGAAATAAAAAAGCTACAGAATAACAGGACAATGTTACACTCAGTAAAAATGAGGTTGTTTGTTACATAAGAGATCTAACTCAAGACCTCCAGACATGGAGGCAGAGGAGCAGCATCTCTGTGCATGGGTGTGTGTGTGTTTGTGCGTGTGTGTGTGTGTGTGTGTGTGGGTGGGGGGGGTAAGAGCCGAGGAAAATAGTGTGAGCACAGCTTCGTGTGTAAGTGTGTGTGTCGGTTTGTGGTCATGAGGGCCTCCCTCACTGAAAGAGGAAACTCAGCTGTCAGTTTTTGTCAGTCGCTGGGCCTCTCTCTCTCTCTCTCTCTCTCTCTCTATTACTGCAGCTCCTGTTGGGGTTAACCCCCCCCTTACTACACCCCTTCCTCCCTCCCACTGCCCTCCAGCAGCCATGCTGGGTTTGAGGTTGAGGTGGAGGCTATTTTTTTTTTTTTGCATGCTCGTTTGTACAAGCATGTGTGCTCGAGATAAGAAAATATGGCTCCAAATCAGCAAACACCTCCCCATCCCCACTACCCCCTCTGGGCCGAACGTATCAAGATCACACACTTATAAATAAACTTGTCAGACACACGTTGGGCTGAGGCTAAACCCGTTAGTGCACCTTAGGGTAAAGTTGGAGATCACTCTTTGCACCCTTTCCTTTGTCTCCTTGTGTTGCCTCACTCCATGCAGGAGGTCAGCCATGCTACGTTAGCTACGTTAGCTACTCACATGGAGAAGGAAACAGTACAAACACACACTCTGTAAAGCTTATTTAACGTTGGGGTATAATATCTGTGTGTGAGTGGACTACCAAAGGTGTAAATAGAATTGATATGTTCTACTCAAGCAGAAGCACTGTTATTTGATTGAAATTGTACTTAGGTACAAGTACAAGTAAGTTGAACATAAACTACTCAGTACAAGTAAAAAGTAGTTAAAGTAAAGTAAAGTAGTAAAATAGTACTAGTTACTTTCACCCCCGCTGTTTACTTTTTTCAATAAATCTTGCCACAGTTCCCTTGTATACAGTAAACATCTCATGTATAAACTTAAAAAGGAAGAGACCAAATCTTGCACAATTGGAACGTAATTTATTTTCCACAAAGGCATCTGTATAAAATAAAAGGTTTGTCAAAATGTTGTACAATTATTTTTTTTTAAATAAAATAACACCAATGAACTCAAATAAATATGAAAAATAAAATTGTCAGGCTCTAAGTATAGCTACATTTATGAATTCTGAAACAGTGAAAATAACCGGCGCGTGTTTTGGAACCACATTACGTTTAATCTGGTTGGTCGGCTATGATGTGATGCATTTGATTGTTGTCTGAACATTTCATTTTTTTTGTAGTTTCACAATGTCCGTTGATCATTTTAAAACAAAAATAATAATAATTTACTCAGTATCTGTTGGGTGTAGAAATGTAACAAATTACTTTACCTCTTTTAAAACGTACTTAAGTACAATGACTTATTTAGAAATATACTTTAAAAAGTACAAGTACCCATATAAGCAACTCAATTACAGTAATGTTAGTACTTGTAATCCATTACTTTCACCTCTGATTGTAGGCTAAGGGTTCATCTTGATTTGTTTTGGATTCAGATTCTCTTTCCAACGTTCTAAACTCACTGGAAAACCCCATCAGTTACAAGAGCTGCTCATTTAAGACGCAGTTTTTTTTAAACTGTATCTGTATTTCTTCCAAGAGTGGTTCTCATCCACTCCTGATGCCAGCGTACCTCCCAAAAAATTTGCCAAAGTGGCATGTCTGGTGTTTTCACCAATTGATTTATTGTTTTTTCATAGAAACACAAGAATACAGCTGAAATGTAAATGACAAAGTGACATCATACCACAGGAAACACCATAAACAAACCAGAACAAAAAGAAGTAAGAACAAGAGCACTCAGAGAGCACAAAACCAGTTTAGATCAACTCACCAAACTTAATTTAAATCCGTTCAGAACTTTTTCAAATATCCTTGCTCAAAAACTTCTTCTGGATACTGTATCTACAGTACCTTCCAGATCATCTCCAAAATTGATTATTGGCAAAATTCCAACAATTCATATCTCGGTTTGAATCTGACCAATCTTTATGAAATATTACTCAGTTATGTTGGGTTGGTTTTTCAATGACCCCACCAAGTTTTATCCAGATTGGACCTAGATTGAGCATTTCATCACAATTTTTCCAAAAAAATGGGGCGCCCATACATTTGGACCTATTGTATGATTATTAATGGGGATAGACATTCCTTCCAAGCCTTTAAAGTGTGAATGATTATGGTACCATGATCAGGATCACTGATCTAGATAACTACCAATATCTGACAAAGAGGAGATTTGAATTCAGATCGGGCCAAATGAAGCTCACTATCCAAGGCAGTGAACCGTGGGGAACTGGTCTAAATGTACCCCATAGCATTGTTTTAAGGAACTTATCTTCAGTTCCGCTTCACACACGGAGATGATGTTATAGAGCTGGAGACCATTCAACAGCCATGGCTCAAGAGAACTTAGGCACATATTCCTAGCCCTGTATTTGACAGAGATAAAGCTAATCAGTCTGCCTGTGGCTGATAAGTAAATGCAAGCCTCCATCCTTCCTCTCACACCGTGAGAATCTAACGAGCGTCGGTCCTGCATAAGGTCATCTCTGGCTTTTCTTATCAACAGCAGTCAGTGTGGACGTGCCAGAATGAGCAGGAGGTGTGAGATCAGCAGCTGATAGGTTCCAAACCTTTTAGCCCACTACTCCCAAAATAAAGGTGCTCGAGACCCCCACTGTACCTGAAGAGTGGCCAAAAACTGACAGAAACAGTTGTAAAATGGGTTCAAAGTGTCAATATTGGAACAATTAGTAGAAACAATTAGTTTAAACTTGCTAATCATGGGCATGACAAATTGTGAGGGTAATTAAATTGGCAAACTAAAATATATAGTATAAATTTTCATTGCTATGCGGATGACACACAGCTCTATTTGTCAATGAAATCAAATGAAACTCACCAGTTATTAAAACTCCAGGAGAGAGCATATTTCTCCAGTGTTGGCTTCCCTTCATTGGCTTCCTGTAAAATCTAGAATAGAGTTTAAAATCCTCCTGTTAGCATACAAAGCTCTGCATGATCAAGGTCCTGTGTATCCTAGAGACCTGTTAGTGCCCTATCGTTCGGGC
Source organism: Gouania willdenowi (assembly GCF_900634775.1). Lineage (NCBI taxonomy): Eukaryota > Metazoa > Chordata > Actinopteri > Blenniiformes > Gobiesocidae > Gouania > Gouania willdenowi. The sequence goes on from NC_041048.1 coordinate 37,627,887, forward strand.
AGATCACTCCACTCTAAGTTTGCTGGTCTTCTGAAAGTTCCTAAAGTGTCTAGAAGTAGAACAGGAGGATGAGCTTTCAGCTATCAGGCTCCTCACCTTTGGAACCAGCTTCTAGTCTCAGTATGGGAGGCTGCTACCCTCTGCACCTTTGAGGCTAAACTCAAAACCTACTTATATGCTGAACTGTATACCGTGTAATAGCATTAACTGAACCACTAGAGTGGACATGGAATCGTCCGTAAACGGTCGTATTCCTTGGAGTCGTTGTTAGATTTCATATAAATGGAAAGAGATTCAAATTCTGATGTCGCTGGTTATGATTTACAGTCTGCATAAACAGGACTGATTCATAACATTACCTAACCACTAGAGCGGACATGGGCTCGTCTGTGAACGGTCGCATCTACAGACTTTGGAGTTGCTGTTAGCTGACCAATTAACGGAAGGAGATTTGTCACTTTTATAATAAGTATAGACTAGGCCACTGGGAGTGAGGTCCAAGGCCAAGACAGGCTGACTTGATAATAATGTATCATGTTTTTCTGCAGTCAGTGCCTTCTCCTCGTCCTTCTCTGCTCTGTTGCAGGTGTCGTGAAGCTGATGATGGCAGTTCCTGATCTGTGGTTCACAGCTCAACTAGTCTGGTTCACTCTGATGTTCTATCTCTCTATCCTGTTCTGTTGGTCCCTCAGTCCACTAACCCAACCAGTCCACGCAGATGGCTGCCACCCCTGAACCTGGTTCTAACGGAGATTTCGTCCTGTTAAAAGGAAGTTTTTTCTTCCCACAGTCGCTAAATGCTTGCTCATGCGGATTTTGTTGGGTTTTTTCCTTATTATTATGAATTTTATATTTTCCTAGCGCTATGAGATGATCTTTTGTTGTAATCTGCGCTATATAAATAAAGATTGATTGATTGAAAGTAGAAATGTGCAGAAAAAGCATTGAAATTTGATGGAGAAGTGGCAGAAATGGGAGTAATGTAGCAAAAATGCATTAAAGGAGAAAAACTATGGCAAGAAAAAGTGATGAAAATAGGTTAAAATATGGCAAGTTTGGTCTAGTTGCAGGTAAAAGGGTAAAAATTAGCAAAAATTGGCTCAAATTGTTAAAAGAAATATTCTTAGTTTCTTGAAAGCATCTGGCGCAACCCCAAATAGGTTCCCGACAACAAGGTTGAGAATCAGAATCAGAATTCCTGCTCTTCACGACAAACTGAATGAGTTATGAATATATATTGTCTACTATATAGTATAAGTATGATTAGGATGATGAGCATTCCCAAGATGCATTTGGAACCTACAACGACAAAAACCTGAAGCACACCGAGGCTAAACATCTCGGTTGATTCTCCACCTTTGAAAGTTCTGAAAGCATTTTAAGTGAGAAAGTGACCAAGTAGAATAGATTTAATGCTGACATTTCGAATATTTTTCGGAGACCCGCCATTGTGCTACTGACAAAACTTCCTGGTAACCAAACTTATCTTTCATAAACTTCCTCAACTTCTGAAGCTTTACCTTGTTTCTGCTCTTCATTCATTTTAACAGCAAATTGTGATTGTGTGCAAATTAGTTTTAGTCATAGTCTTGTGACTAAAAAGCAACTTATTTTCAGTCAAAATGTCGTCATCAGGACTATTTTAGTTATAGTCTAGCTTTAGCCAACTAAATGACTTTAACATCTTAGTCAACTAACTGTTACAGATATAGTCGACTAAAATATAAAGCATTTTCCTTTTTTCAAAGATTCAATTCCCATTGATCAACCTGATATTGGATGGTCGTATTGGTTGTATATACACACAGACAGATTTGATGTGATCAATGCGTAAAATCACATGTTCACATGAGTTCTGTTTTGATTTAATCCCAAGTGACGAAATTATAGCTAAATAGATTTTGACATTTCCCAATGAAAAGTTCAGAAGAAACTAAAGTGAAAAGGTTTCTGTCACATTTGGATCCAATCCCTCATTTCTTGGTGGAAAATTAATTTCTTTTAGAACAACAAATTTGTTAAGGGAAAATATTTCCTCATGAAATGTTCAACTGTGACAAATGTCACTTACAAACCAACCAGAATGAAAAACAGATTCTTGGAATGTAATCCAACTGTAGGTTGGAGACGATCATAATAAAAATGCACTTAGTTTATGTAATCCTACAGTCTTGGGACATGCCTGTGCTGCACTCACTCGTGTTTTCATTCCGCCTGGAACAAATGAAGGTGTTTATGAAGACATCAGCAGAATAGTGGTTCAAATTTCAGCTTTTCCTCGTTTCACTGGCTGAACCGGCTGAATTCTTTAGTGCTGAAGTGAATAAGCAGCTCTTTAGAGGCTGTTGGCAATTGTTCAATGTTGACTTATGAGCTCTATTTCCGTGTTGCTTGGGAATTTTTTGGTTTTACTCTTATATGTGTATTGTATGTCTTGTTTAGAGTCACTCAGTAAACCAGGGATGTCAAACTAATTTTAGTTTAAGGGGCACATACAAAATAGTTTGACCTCAAGTGGGCAGGACCAGAAAAATTCATGTTTTTGAGAAGGAAAAATGCACAAATTCAAACAAAATCCTGAATGTTAAGAAAATGTTGATAATTACTTGACTTTGTAACAAATTTTCTCAAAATTTGCAATGTCATTTGTCAGAATTCTGTGGGACATTTTGCGAGAATTGAAATTGAATATTAATGCAAATAATGTAATACTGCAACCCTTATTGATTTTATCTCTAATGTATATGATAATTTACAAAAAGTGCTGTAATTTTTGATTTGAACCAAATTTTTCTGCAGGCCGGACTAGGCCAAACTTGGCCTTCAGGCCATCCCACCAAACACCCAACATCATTTAGACTAATACTGGTCGGTCCGTCTTAGCCTCGATTTAGCCCCAATGTAGTCATTGAAATTAGGTTATTATTGGACCATCCAACATAGTCCAATGTTTGCCCTGATTTAGTTATTTAAATTGTGGGTTTTTTGACCGTCAAAATTGGACCAAATTTAGCCCCAATATAGTTGTTGAATTTAGTTGTCATTGGATCGTCCAGCTTGGTCCAGATTTAACACATTTGATCCAAGTGTGTCATTGGAAATAGGACTTCTCATTTAAGGTAAGTAACTCAACAATTTGAACCCTTCTATTTGGGCTAATAGACAGGAGAGGACGAATAACGTGAGTGGACATAAATTAAAGTTTTATAGGATTCCAGCGGACACTCGCGCTCAGAAAAAACAAAGACAATTGTGGTTTTGCCTCCAGGCTAAGCCTGGAGAAATAGAAAGAAGAAAAGGTATTGTAACAACTTCAAACATAACAGCTCACAAACATAAACCAAAAATACAAATCTGATCCTGGTACAAGTTGACTACAAAAGTTCCCACCATTAGGTATTACATTTTGGGAAAGTAAGATATAATTAATTGAGAAAATTCCAACATCTTGAGTATACAAACAGAGAAAAACATCTTTTTACCTTTCTACCAAGTTTTGACGTTGTTTAGACGTGTGACAAAGATGTCTTTGCAGCTTTTCCATTACAGATTTTCAACTCCCGTGAAATCTCATTCCACGAGATTTGCTGCAGAAAGACGGAGACTCAGAACCTCCTTATAACACTGTGTTCCTTTGTTGTTTCTAATGTGGCAGTAATATTTTTTAAGTATAATGCTAAGAAACGTCCTGGTCTCCTTTTCTGTTTACACGTACCAGGCAATGTTTTCTCAGAGAGCAGTGGTCATGTGACCAGGTACGTCATGTTCTGTGATGTGTATTTGCGGAAAGGGAATGTGTTCCCATAGCGCTTTTGCGACAAATTTCAATATCGAAACGCCTTAAATACCTCCTCATGAAAATGTGAAAACTTTTGAATGATATTTGGGTGCTTTTTCAAAATTCAGACGTTTCCATTACCAGTTTTTTATTGCGCTATTTAGAGTTTGCGCATTTTTAACGGTAATGGAAACGCAACTAGTGTCTTTTCAACCATATTTTAGTAGGTGGGTTGAGTTGTAAGCCTTTTACCGGTAATCACAGCAGAAGATTTTACTTTACTAGAGTTTTTCATCTGTTTGTCAAAAAAAAACAAAATCGATCCAATTGCGGGGTTACCACTGACGCACATCTGGTATATTGTTGCGTTGTACCTTCCCAATGTAAAAGCCAATAAAAAATATTTGAAAAAAAAAAAAAAAAAAAAAAAAAAAACAAAATCATAAAAAAAAACACCACTGTTTTATAAGATATTGTTTTGTGTGAAATCCGTTTTTTTGGTTCTAGTGTGGACAAGCCGACAAATGCTGTGAATCATGTTTGCACATCGACAGGATGATGATTCAACCTGACTCTTTGTTGTACTCACATTCTGTCAACTCAGCCTGACATGTTCTGACCACAATAAGAAGAACAATTCCAAGGAATCACTTGTTGTCAGAGGCGCCTGACCAAGTGAGAGGTGAACAGGGAGTGAGAGGTGAGCAGGGAGTGAGATATGACTGAAACTACGATGGAGGCCATAGGGTGACTCAGCATTAAAAGATTTGCTGTGCCTGTTCATCACGCTGACGCCACAATCTCTTTCTGACGTGTGAGCCACGGAGGAGGAAATGATATTGGTAGGGTTGAGGGGGGGAGGGGGGGGGGGATGGGTAGGAGAGGGAGGAGTGCAAAAAAGAAAGTTGGACCAACTTAATAAAATTGTTTCATATGGTAACACCTAATAATAATATGTTAAGGTTTCCCTTTTTCAGGAAATTGAGTTTGATCTCCGGACTTGTTTTGACTGCCAACTATCAGTCTTCCCCAGGGGCATCTACTGATTGCTTTGATGTGCCCTTACAAGAACATATTTACTCTCCCACACATTGGACTCTCTTCTCCAGAGACCATTGGGGCGTGCCTAACCTGGGAGTTCTCTCAGAAATAACTCATAAAGACACATCAAAGCAATCAGTTTGATGCTTTCCTAATGAAATAACTCGTAAGCATTTTTATGTGGTTTTGTGTATTTTTTGAGTAATTTTGGGTGTTTTTAAAGTCATTTTGTATGTTTTTGTTGTTATTTTTGTCATCATCTTTATTCTATCTTCTGTTTTTCTTTGATATGACAAATTCACTTCTTGAATTACAATTTTTGGAGGGAATCAATATGGGGGCTCCACAAAATTCAACTGAGGCCCACCAGTTGCCCATGTTTGAGCTATGCAACCAGATCGTATCTTGCTTTTTCATGTGATGTTGCCCCAAAACGTGTCATAAAATATTTTAATCCCTTCACACTGTTGAACTCTAGACATTTTACTGGAAGTATTTCAATTCAGCATATTTTGTTGTAAATATGTAAGATTTTGCTATTGGCTGAGAATGGCTTGTGACCACTTTTAGCCCCACCCCTTCTATAAAAACTAGCACCTGTGAACTCTGCAATCTGTGGCGAGTCAGTTGGATTGAGGGAATTGTGAATAGAGGTATAGTGAGTATTGAGTAGCTAGTTAGCATAGCATAGATTGTTCTTAAAGTATAAACTGGACACATTTTTAAATTTCCAGGCTAGACACACACGTCAATCAAAACCTCTGGGTTTAGTTCATCTCAAGTCTAGGTTGAAATAAATGCTGAGTCATAAATCAACACATTGCATGTTTTTTCCTCCAATTCTAGAACAGTTTTCAGAAGTTAATTTGTCTTCATAGGGAGATTTAAACATTTATAATCATTACAGAACAAAAGTGAATAAAGGAGAACTAACTAACTGAGGGGAAACCCAGCACTGGAAACAGGTGGTAACGTTGGAACTTGATAAGTTCCCCCCCATCGAGAGACAGACACACACACACACACACACACACACACACACACACACACACACACACACACACACACACACACACACACACACACACACACACACACACACACACACACACACACACACACACACACACACACACACACACACACACACACACACACACACACACACACACACACACACACACACACACACACACACACACACACACACACACACACACACACACACACACACACACACACACAGCACAAAACACACTACGAATTGAAGACATCACGAGACGCGCTGAAGTAGAAATTCTTTATTTTTTTTTTTCATATGGCTTTTTTTCAGGGACGGTAAAAGACATTTTAATTGGAAAGAAAACAAAAAAGATCTAAAGAATATCTGAATTAAACCACAGCTACTGACATTGTAGTGGATCTAATGGTTTTGGTGACTAGGATTAAATTAAAAATGATAACACTTGTGGATCTGCAGTCAGTTTTTCTGCACGTTCAACAACACTAGTGTCACAGCCCGTCAAGGATAATAATTAGGAAAAAAAAAAAAAACATATTTTAACTTAGTACCTTTCATAAATACCTACATATATAAATATTTATTGTTAACAATGACTGAAAAAAGTTTAAAATGTTGTACATGAATGTCCTTTTACTAAAGTCTGACATGAAGAAGAAGAAGAAGACAAACACTGGTGTTTGAGCTCAGTGTCGGCTACCTTTACATTGATACACAGTACTCCTGATCCCCCGTAAGCCCACATACTGCTTATGATTATCTAAACATCCACCTGGAATTATCAAAATATCAACAGGTGAAATACGTTAGAAAGGTCTCAGGCTTTGGCTCGGGGGATAGAAGCATTTCAGAAAAATAATAAGAGGATTCAAAAAAGGAGTTTCTTGTTTAAGGCCTCTTGAATTAAAGATAATAAAGTGTGTAGACCCCCTCCACCCCTTATCTATGGCTGTCCTCCAGTGTCTTAAGCAGCAGTGCCCGTCATGTGCACCCAGGATATTTTGCAGGAGGAAAAAAACCTAAACAAAGAAAAAGGTGATGTACGTTTCAATGAGCTCTCCAAACATCAACCTGTACCGTGGACGTACACAACCTCCGCTTATTGAGCAACAAACATGGTAACATTGAAAATATTTGGTGTACAAATATGACAAAAACAAATATACGAGGAATAATAAAAAGACAATAATAATAATAATAGTTATAAAATGAAAGTTGGGGTCCTGGAAGCCCTTTGGAGCGTCCATGTACTTCCTGCTACTTCTCCAACAGTCCCTCTCAACCAATGAGCACGCAGCACATCATGATCGTATAGTGCAAAAGTCCCACCCTTTTTTTCCTGAAAGCTGCTGCTGATAACAGCGGGGGGGGGAGGTCACCTCCTCTGGCGTTTGTTATCCTGGATCCGAAGGTGGGTGTGCCCTTCCCCCGTCTCACTGCATACGGTCTGGTTGGATATGCTGTTGCTGGGCATAGTGGAGGAAAGCCGGGGCGGAGCCACCGGCGGACTGAAGGCTGGGGAGCACGGTGGGCGGGGCTGTGGAGGCGGCCTGTGGGGCAGCGGCGGTGGCCGTGGGGCTAGCGGCGTAGCTATAGCTCTGGTAGACGGCGGGGGAGGCGGCGTAAGGGTACTGCTGCTCAAAAGCGGCCTGCGCGTACTGGCTGTAGGCGGCGCTATAGTCCAGGTAGGGGCTGGAGGTGACGGAGGTGGACATCTGGGTGGGCAGCACCAGGCTGGGCTGCACAAAGGCTTGAGGGTAAACGTAGGGTTGGGCCAACCTGTGGACAGAGAAAGACCAGGAGGGTGAGTGAGTGAAGAAAGAGGTGAGCAGGAAGGGCATCTGAAAGTCACACAGCCCCCCCCCCCCCCCCCAGGGGAAACATGGGCTGTGTTTGAAATGTCATACTAACGTACTACTCCTACTAAGTCTGACACCAAAATTAGTATCTAGTGGGTTCACATTAGATAGTATGAAAAGAGTGAGTACGCGAACAAACAAATACTTTTAATAGAGCAGCAGATGTCAATATGCCGTTTGAAAACTGATGTATAAACATGATTTATGGGGCGACCATAGATCAGCGGTAGAATTGTTCATCCAATAACTGAAGGATTGGGGGTTCAAATCGAGCTCTATCCAAGTCAATGTCATTGTGTCCTTGGGCAAGGCACTTTGCCCACATTGCCTAGTATGAATGTGGTGTGTGAGTGAGTGTTGGTGGTGTTGGTTGGAGAGATGGCGCACTATGGCAGCCTCGCTTCTGTCAGTCTGCCCCAGGGCAGCTATGGCTACAATTGTAGTTTACCACCACCATGTGTGGAATGAAAGAATAATGCACATCAATGTAAAGCGCTATATAAAATCCAATGCGTTATTATTATTATGACTGAAATTAGTTTTTTGGTCGACCCCCAAATATTTGTACTATTTTCTGTATTATGTTGAAATGAGGATTGAAGTTTTATAGCCACAGTGAATATTTGGGAGCGTTTAGACAAAAGGACGGAGGCTGAAAGATGACTTACACACTTAAATTAAAGGTGGGTCAAAATATCGCAATACTAGTGTGTGTGTGTGTGTGTGTGTGTGTGTGTGTATCATCTCTTTCCATCACTCCTACATCTGTCCCAAGCGAGCATGTCTTTCCAACTACAGGAGACATGTGCCATGTTTGAAATGTCACACTAATGTATTGCTGATACTAAATTACTATGTAGTGTGTCCACATTAGATAGTATGAAAAAATTGAGTATGCGAGAAACACCCAGATGTGGACAATATCTGGATGTAAAAGTATGCACAGTGGGCACACTAGTCATATTCAACCGTCTCATGATATATAGCGAGTGGAAAGTAAAATCGTCCTGGGACCGGCTTCAAGCTAAACATCCAACATCCTCTTTTCAAAATAAAACCATTAGTTTTTTTTTTTTTTGTAAATAGGGTTCTTAACATACGTTTTGTCAGTGGCACAATGGAGGGCCTCCGAAAACCTCTGAAATGTGTTTACGTGAGTTTTGTGACTCAAATGGGCACATGTTGATATTCTACTTGGTCACTTTCTCACTTAAAATGTTTTCAGAACTTTCAAAGGTTGAGAATTAACACAGATATTTAGCCTCAATGTGCTTCAGGTTTTTGTCCTTATAGGCGCCAAATGTAGCATTGGGATCATTTGAATGATTCCAGTTCTGATTTCTTGGTTCAAATCAGATTCCCAACGATTCACTATTCTGATTCTTTTAAGAGGCATGGTCAAAGAAGTTGACATATTTTAAATGAGCTAACCAGAGGTTTTTCTGAATTAAATAAGGCTCAAACATACTCGAGCGTACATCCGCGGAGCAGAGTTCACCAGGCCAATTAAGTGCAAAACTCAGATTTTACGACCGCGTGAGACTTGTCCGCATACTTGGTGTCACACAAAACACTGCTCGGTATTGTACCGACCTGCATTTTACCAGCTGGTTAAACAGAGGACAAATGGAGAGGAGTTTAGAGGAGAAACTGGCAAATGAGCTACAAAAGTACCGACATCTTTAAAACACGTCCCAGAAGATCAAGGACTACAGAGACGGACTGAGGATTGTGGGAAGTTTAGGATTTTAATGAAAACTACTATGCAGCGTTGCACCCGAGTATGTAAGCTCTGAGGAGAGTAGACAGTCCGCCCGAGTATGTTTTTTTTTTTTCCTTTCTCTTTTGTCTGCACATGCTGTCAAAGGTCAACACTACAAGAAGTGCAATCTTTTTTAGACAGCAATGCATTTTTTTGAGTATGTTTGAGCTTCAAGTCTGAACCTCCAACAATTTCACACAGGGTTGTTTTCAACTAGTATATGCATAGAATAATAATAATAATACATTTTATTTAATAGCGCTTTTCCAGACACTCAAAGACACTTTACAGCATTAAAACAAGATAAATTGATAGCAGCGAAAATGACAGAGAAAAGAATGGGTGGGTGGGTGGTTTAAACATTAAAAGCTGAGTGAAACAGGTGAGTTTTGAGTAGTGATTTGAAGGATGGGAGGTCGGTGCAGTTGCGGATGTGGATTGGTAGGGAATTCCATAGGGTGGGGGCAGCTATAGAGAAAGCTCTGTCCCCCCAGGTTCTGTTCTGGGTCCTGGGGACAGTGAGGAGGTTTAAGATTAAATCAGGGCTTTCGCCTATAATTGGCCATTTAATGTGATTAAATATGGAATTTGTCCTCTGCATTTAACCCATCCCTGAGGAGCAGTGGGCAGCCATTTTGCAGGCACCTGGGGAGCAGTTCGGGGTTAAGGGACTTGCTCAACATCCCACAGTGAAGGCCCAGGTAAGGCTTGAACCGGCAACCCTCCGATTACAAGCCCAGCGTCCTTAACCACTAGGCCACCACTCCCCTAAAAAATTAATTTGATTTATATAGCGCTTTATCCCTACACTGAAGTAGTCACAAAGCGCTTTACACATCAGCTCACATTCACCCATCAATGGGACAGAGCTGCCATGCAAGGCACTAGTCGACCACTGGGAGCAACTTAGGGTTCAAGTGTCTTGCCCAAGGACACTTCGACACATACACAGGTATAGACTGGGATGGAACCCCCAACCTCTCGATCAGAAGACTCCCTCTCCCACCTGAGCCACGGTCGCCACGGTTTGCATCAGAGGAGCGGAGGCTACGGGAGGGAGTGTTTGAACCAATGAGAAGTATGTCTGATTTGTTACTGTTTAAGATCAGGAAGTTTTCTTGGAGCCATGTATTGATATCAGAAAGACAGTTTGAAAGTGTGGAGTGGGTTTCATGGGTGATAGACTTGGTGGAGATGTGTAATTGGACGTCGTCGGCGTAACCGTGAAAACGGAGACCATGACGACGAATGATTTGACCGAGGGGGAGGAGGTAGATGGTGAAGAGGAGAGGACCAAGCACAGAACCCTGGGGGACTCCTTGGGACCAAGGGCAGTGGAGGAGGAGCAGTTGTTGATGAAGATAAATTGTTTCCTGTTAGTGAAGTAAGACTGTAACCAGGTGAGGGCATCGCCAGTGATATTGTGGAGGAATTTTAAGCGGGAAAGTAGGATGGAGTGGTTGATGGTGTCAAAACCAGCAGTGAGATGCAGAAGAACGAGAATTGAGAGTAGGCCGGAGCCGAAATTCAAAAATGTTTATGACCAGGAGAATCGGAGAGTTAGTCCAGGGACCAATCGATGCCCTATCGAAATGCATTTTGGTAAACTTGAAAGTATACTTCAGTGGGAACACTCATCATCCGAACCATACTTAATGAGTATATACTGTCTACTATATACTATGAGTTTGTAGTGTAAAGTACGTTACTGTGACATTTCAAACACAGCCATGATCTCTGTAAAGCTCTACAAGGAAAACCAGTCTTTACAAATCTATGAGCTCTAAATAAACATGGGGCAGACGGTGTTAGAGAGAAATGTGACTCAATGCTGCGTCGGTTGGTGAAACCTACAGAACCTGTTGGTTGGGTTGGTCTTCTAAGGGGGGGGGGGGGGGGGGGGGGGGGGGGGGGGGGGGCGTCAGCCGTTACTGGCAGGTTTTCAAACTCAGGCATCAGTAGAGTGTTTTAACAGCTGCTGCTCTTCACACACACACACACACACACACACACACACACACACACACACACAACACACACACACACACACACACACACACACACACACACACACACCACACACACACACACACACACACACACACACACACACACACACACACACACACACACACACACACACACACACACACACACACACACACACACACACACACACACACACACACACACACACACACACACGAAGCAGTCCATTGCTACCCACTCGGTTTGTAAATATCACACAAACTGTCACAGGTGATGAGGCTCAGGGGCTGCGGGGGTTAAAGGTGGCAGGGGAGCTCATCAGTGCATGGTGAGAGCTCCCTCTATCCGTCTCTGGGGGGGGGACGCAGACAGAGCTGATTAGCGCTGGTGTGTTCAGGGACCTGTACGGGCCTTTGTTTCTTTCTCCCCAAGGGGAAAAAAAAAAAAAAGGTAAGCGAGTGTATTTGGAGCGACTCTATTTTTATTTTAAGTTTATCAGCGGTGGTGAAAGGGTGATAAAATAAAAGTGTCATATCTATAACAGCTTCAACCTGTGACACTAAACTAAGGGAGACACACGCCAAAAGGAAAGGATTTGATCCAAATCCCTTTTCCTCGTCGACAGATTCATTGGAACATGATGAGTATCAGGAATATAAAACAAAGGCAGCGATGAAGTCACCACAGCAAAAAAGATGAAGCATGCACAGACAGGAATGTCATTACACTCGCGTACCCGGTTTAATAACCCCCCACCCTCCCTCTCCCTGTTTTAGACACTCACACCCAGACACAAACACCAGTTACCACTGCACACCCCAAACCATGCCATAATAGGGAAAGTCACACCACAATCAGCATGAGCTCTTCACTTCATATCAGGAAGAAGATAAAAAATAAAATCAAAATAAAAACAGCACTCCACTCCAGTCCACCACAGCACACTGCACTGCACGCTCAAGCCATCAGTGGCACCTTTGGAGGGAGTGAGGGGGAAGGGGGGGTCAGACTCTTCACGACTGTTCAGGGCATCATCTCGTCTTCCTCTGGTCAGCAGCTAGCAAGAGCGTAACGCAGCATTAGGAGCAAGGTTATTGGTCAGCACAAACACAGAAGATCCTACTGTACATTAGAGTATGAAGGAGTTGGAGGCACAAAACAGAGAATAATAAGGAAAACAAAATATAGGGCCTCCCATTTTCTGTGATCGCAGAAAACGAATTAAAATTATTTAAAAATCAGGCACCAACATGATATACAAATGCCTAACTAGCAGGTTTTGGGACAATGTTACACATTTACACCTATTTTTCACTGAAACACAGGTGCATGAATGTCTAGAAAGTGAGGCAAACGAACAAATATGTCTAATCCAGCCAATAGTCACATTTCTTGTGCTACGTGTTGAGGTCAGACTAGTGACCATGTTATCTTGTGATTTAAAATGAGCTTCATCTGAGGTGGTTCAGATTATTATGACTGCATTGAAATCTGAAAAGGCTCTGGTACAAAGACAGGTTTAGCTGACGGTGTATTGGTACAACTGGTGATTATTTTACTTGGTGACATCTTCCATTTGTAAAAAAAACTTGGTCCAGTCACCGGTTTGTGGCAATTAAAAGAATCAAAAATAATGTTTTGGGACCATATCGCACATATCTAGTGATGCTCCGAAATCCCGTCCACCGAAACACTTTCTTACTGAAAAAAACCGACCAAAACAGGATGTTGTAAAGATGTGAGCAAACACCGCGGTCAGAGTGTGTGCTTTTCTGAAAACGGGACCAACTTGTCTGCGGACTCGTGGAGCAGCTGTTTTTTTTTTTTTTTTTTTTTTTTTTTTTTTTTTCTCTTTTTAATAGTAAACATAAGAAATAACGTTACAGAACATTCCTTGACAGCAAGACAGAGTATGCACAGCAATGTAAGAAAAAATAAAGAATTTGAATAATACAATATAGTAAAATAAAATAAGGAAAAAACATATTGGATCCCAGAAAACCGAACAAAGCTGACATGATACAAATACACAAATCGATTGATGGCAAATCAAAACATTACAGAAAAGTGTAGGCCCCTCAGTTACCCAGGTATCTCTCTATGGGTGACCATCTCCTCATGAAGACCTCATACTTCAGCTGCAACTTTGCTGTTAAAGCCTCCATTCTATACACCTCTCTCACTCTTTGCTTCCATTGTACAACGGTTGGTGGCTGTGGATTCCTCCACTTTATTGTTACCATTTTCCTAGCAGTCATCAGGAGCACATGTAGCAGGTACCTTTGATCTTTTGTATACGTGTCTTTGGGAGTCAAATCAAGAAGAAACTGGCTCGGCATGTATAATAAATCAACTCCCAGAACCTTATCTATCTCCATTTTTACACCTCTCCAGAAAGGAACCAAGATTGGGCAGTCCCAGAATATATGAGAATGGTCACCAACCATTCCACATCCTCTCCAACATTTTCTTGCATCTGGGTGGTCAACAAATTTAGAAACCACCAAAGGTGTGTTAAAGAACCTTATCTTTGTCTTCCAATCAAACTCCTTCCACATGTTACTATTAATTCCTTTATGGCAGCCATTACAAATTGTTTCCCACTCTCCATCCTCTATTATAATATTCAACTCCAGCTCCCATTTATTTTTAATATAGTTAGTATTATCTGATGTGTCCAATAGCAGGTTTCTGTATAAATGGGAGACATGTTTTTTGTTGGGTAGATGATATTTTATTATATTAATCAGGTAAGTTTCAACATTTGATGGGGTAGTTTTAATTGTATTCCAATTTTTATGGTTTGTGATATAGTGTCTAATCTGAAAGTAACGAAACATGTCACTTTGAGGTAGAGAGAACTTGTCTTGAAGATATGAGAATGGCTGTAGAACGTCATCACAGAACAGCTGATCAATAACCTTTAGGCCTCTGCCCTCCCATCTCTTAAAGGTTGTGTCCACTGTGGAGGGGGGGAAATCTGGATTTCCGATAATCCGTATTGCCCGTGAAAGACCGGCTGTCCCTTTAATTCCTTTCTGAACCGTTGACCACATTTTTAAAGTGTGTTTTATCCAGATATTTTTTATTTCCAGTTTCTTCTGTGACTGCTTATCCAGAAACACTAGGGTGGACAGTGGTATAGCTGGCAGTGAGTTTTGCTCAATGTTCACCCATCCTGACTCCAGGAGCAGCTGTTTTTAAAAACATCTGAGCAAGTGTGAGACGGAGCCCACAAGTGTTTTTTGTTTCTGTGTGAGATGGACACAGCGTTAACAACTGTACTTGATCCACGTTATAAACACCATTACTGAGATATGATTAAAGCAGCAGGCACAAGAAATGATGCACGCCGCAATCAAAGCACCGTGACATGTGTGTGCGTCTCCAAGAACATGCTTCAATAATAAATACAGAGATGCTGATTTTCAGCAAGAATTTCGATGCACCGTGTTCAAATGAGAGAATATACTGTATTTAACTTTCTTTCAGCAACTTCGTCAGCTATAGGCCTGTACAAGTTTATTTAATGTACGAGTGAGGACAAATGAAACATTTTATCTTGTGCATTGTTAGAATGTCAGTGCTGTATAAATATTGATTTATTCTTTTAAACATTAATATTTAATTTTAGTGAGATTAGTACACATTCAGAGGCATAAATGCAAAGGAACAAATAATTAGCGGTGTTTCGGCCTTGGTTTACTCAATTTCGGTTTTGGCCAAACTCTCAAATATAAATCTAGCTCAAATGAAATGCTGTATAAAATTATATGAGGTGGCGCAATTGTCAAGTTGTCACTTTGTGCACTAATCCTGGCAACTCTGTATTTGTAACACACTTTAATAAACATGATCAAAAACTAATTCTAGAAGAAAAAAAAAAGTATCTCTGGGGTCACAGGACATTTGTGAATGAATCAAACTGGGGTCACGTGGTGAAAAACGTTGGAACCTCTGCAGTAAAGTCATCTAAAATGGAAAAGTATAAAGTGAAATGACAGAATTTGGTCAATTCTAACACAGAAAATCGGAGGCCATAAAAATGCACATTTAACTTCAAAAACAATTCTGAAAAAATGTGATATTTTCACCTCGTCTACAACTGTACCAAGCATCCAAATTGTGAGACATCTAGTCGTAACTCATCTGAACGAGACATTGAGTTGTAGCTCGTAAACTGACAGTAAAAGCAAATGAGGGCAACCCCCACCCCCATGACTGTAGTGCAATCTACACTTTGCCCTCACAGTGCTATTGAGCCGCTCACAAAGAGGCATTCACGCTCACACACTGCATTCAAAGATGACCATACATTAATGCTGCGGGGCACATGGCTTTCACCAACGCTGTGTATTAGCAATCCGCCCTCCGTAGCCTCGCTGCTGCACATGAGCAGATGACCTTGTGTTTGGAACGTGGAAAGAAGAACCTCAAGGTTGTGTATCAAACTTTAGCTTTAATCGACAAACTGAATAAGATGAGGGCAGCCTTGGAGCAGCAGTGCATCCTGGGGTCACAGAGCAGCTCAGTGGGTGTTGTGTTGGGGGGGGGCAACGAGGACGGGAGGGGGAATGAAAGCGAAGGCCAGAAGATCAGAGGTCCGCTGGCTTTGTGCTCACTGACAACGTTTGTTTGATACACGCGCTCAAGAACTCGCCCAGTGCTGCTTTTATAATGAGTGGACGTGAAAAGCCTGAGCGCTGCCACACTAAGACGCTACATTTTTATACACAACATCACAACTGACGCCCAGCGCACGCTGTCGCCTCACTGCAACACACGGTGTGAAAAACAACAGCCTGGACGAGGACTGTGAAAAACTCATTTTTCCTCTAGTTGCTCCTTTAGCTTTTGTAGTATCACCAGTCATTTTAAACAAAGGGAGAAAAGGTGTTTTGTTTGACACCTGTAGATGTGAGTTACCAAGGGAGCTCCCTGCCTCATTAAACATTAGGTCGAGAACACCACTCATCCGCCCCATAACCCCAGCTCCCTCCCAGTTACACAGAGGTGTCA
Source organism: Gouania willdenowi (assembly GCF_900634775.1). Taxonomy (NCBI): domain Eukaryota; kingdom Metazoa; phylum Chordata; class Actinopteri; order Blenniiformes; family Gobiesocidae; genus Gouania; species Gouania willdenowi. The sequence continues at coordinate 37,644,356 of NC_041048.1, forward strand.
GCTTTCAGTGTCAATCCAACATGCAGGCAGCAGTTTAACTGTAATGGAGGAAATTTAAGATAAACCACACTGAGCATCACACATGACACTGATAGTCTGAACGTGGATGTTGGACGGAAAAAAAAAAAAAAAAAAAAAAAAAAAAACAGAATTCACATTCTGAAACAGATGAAGCTATATTATATTATTTTCATTTCATTTTTTAAAAGAAAAGATTAAAATCAGGCCCCAACATGACATGGAAATGAGTCACTCTGACCAGCATGCTTGTTTGGGACAATATCAGTCATTTACACACCATTTTTTTAGTAGAAAAGAGGTACTGAATGTCTTAACCACTGGTGTCCAACGCATTGATCGTGATCTACCGGTCAATCACAGAGGTATTTTGTGTCGATCGCGCTCGTGGGCCACAAGACTTTCCAAATGAATGAGAACAGCATGGTCACGTATATCAGAAATCAAATCCAACAATTCAGCTTCTGACTTGAATTTGAGGGGGTGCTAGCGCGCTAATCTGTTCATTTACAAACTAATAATAAGTAGAAGACTCTCCTCCAGTCCAAAGCCGCTCACAGACAATGGCTACGTCCGAATATTTCCTCCTATCTCCTTTCCTATCCACTGTTCCTTCACCCCAGAAGTGTTTAAGTGGTGGCCATGATAAAGAATGTTCAAGTTCACTTTAAGGTGCGGGAAGGAGGCTCAATGCTTCCTTTTTAACCTCCTTTAGCCTAGGAAACACTGATGTATCCTTTACCAATGAAGACTAGCACTCAAGTGCAAACAGAAACTCATGATGACTGACAAGGGACGGAGATCATGTAAGTTACCAATGCAATAATATGCCTTGAATAATCTAAAACCCATATCTTGTTAAATGTAAGCTATATTATCAGATTAGACACTGTGGTTCAAGAAAAAGGATCATAGAAATTTTTAGCCACATTATGTTTATGTCAACATAATTCATATTTGTGAGTGGAAGGTGAGTGTGATCAACTATTCTCAATGTGACGTTCTTTTAGTTTCACTTTTGTTCCTGGTAGCCTCTTTTCCTTTGATTTAAATTCAAACCTTGTGATTATATCAGCGGAAAGTGTTAAAAATGCGCATTTAATAGTCCATTTTCAGAAATGTGTAGTTTTTTCACCACGGCAGACGTCACTAACCTTTGGAGCTGTGAGATTATTATGTCAACTAGTGGAAGTGTGTTTGATTGTCAAAACAAACGTGACCGTGTTTTCCTAATTCCCCTCCTAACACCTTTACTTAACCCTGTGACAACATCCATGCGGTTAAATAAAAGTGGATAGAAAAGGAGATAGGAGGGACTATTTGGACGCAGCCTATCAATCACATTGGCATGAACGGGCACAGCAGCATTGTCAGACAACCTACATGTGTGTGTGGAAGCCGTGGAAGTTCAAGTCTGACTGGCACCGCTAAATGTTTTAATTGTGGGTTCATCCACCTGCACAATCCTGAGTTTAGTTCTCTCTCTGTTGTATGAACAGCAGCCTCTCAGAGAACTCAAGATCTGGGTTAATGCAGTGTGTTCTGATTCAGTGCAAAGATCTGATTCTGTAACCTGGGTCTTTATGAAGTGAACAGCTGTGTTTGGAGCTTCTGTAGATCTTTTGAGATGATCTGACGTCACACTTTCACACAGTTTTGATTCTGTCGTGATGAAATGAAAATACTACTTTTTTACTCTTTCAATCTAACTCTTTTTAAGGGTTACTGCTTTAGTATTACTGTATTTTATCATTTTACAAATATTTAATGATTGTAATTGTTTAAATATTAAAATCAGACTAACGGAGTAGATCGCGAACAGCTGTCTGTGGTAGAAGTAGCCCTGGTCCAGACAATGTGACAAACATTACATTTAATTCCACCATAAATCCTGTAATCTTGCGCTACTTGTTACAGTTTGACTGGTGATCATGTTATCCTGTGACTGAAAACACACAGAGCTTCATCTGAAGTGTGTTTTTAATGTGCTGTGACGAACAAGCGGTTGAAGATTATTATGACTGCATTCAAATCTAAAAAGGCTCTGGTACAAACAAAGATTTAGCCGAACTGGTGATCAGTTTACCTGGTGATGAGTCATGAGAAAAGCAAATCATACGGCCAAGTGGGTTTTGTGGAAATTATGAGCATGGTTCGGCATTTGGTGGAAATTAAGGTTTTCCAAAAAAAAAATTGTTGTGTTCCATATCACATTTTCAATATGATTCATAATTTTAAAGAGGTTGCTGAGGGTCAACAGTGTGGCTAACGACAGCATCACAGCGTAAAAATTCTAAAACATATAATAGTAATTAACTATTAACCCTATTTGGCTTGTTTGGTACATTTGATAGCCTGTAAAGTTGACATCATTGACAAAAATCGATAAAAGAATTAGTGACCGACAATTGTGGGTTACGTCATCATCCGTCTTTTTCAAGTTGTGGACGGAGCTGAACATTGCTTTTCTTGAGGAGCGGCTCATCTCATTTTCTATACATCTTTGCTCAGAGCTGTATGAAGATTACGTGACCAAACTTTAGCCAAGAATGACCCTAAAAACCTTGTTCCACCAGCCAAAAGTCTTTTTTCCAACAACTTTTTCTGCCTATTGTAGCTTTGGTAATGTGTAAATGCTATTACTGAATCAGTGATGATTTATTCAATTTAGTTTGTGTTTGTAAGGAACCCGTTTACACTTTAAGTTGGGAATAGTTTTATTTCTTCATTTATTGTTTATAATTATCATTACCGTTAGGGGTGTCCCGATCTGCTATCAGCCTGAAAACGTATATTGGATTCAAATTTCTGAATTTCAAATTAAAAAAAAAAAAAAAAAAAAAAAAAATCAAAACTCAGTTATTGATTTTATTCAATTGTAAAATATTGTCGATATTATGTTGAAGGTTAAAATTCATATAACCAATTGGTTATTAATAAATGGGTCAGTTTTTATCATACCTACAGTTGCTGACTATTGTTCTGAGTTTGAGTGACATCAAAGTATGTCTGATTCATGCTAATATCGGATCAATAATCAGCCGACACGCGAGGCTGCAGTAACGGTATCATATCGGAAATGAAAAGGTTGTATTGAGACATCCCTAGTTACCGTGATAAATACCAGAAATTATTGGGATACATTTTTAGTCTTCATCACCCATCCCAAGGCAAATTTAAAAGATTCTAGCAACAGAGAGCAAATAATTGTACTATTTATAATCCGATTAGTTTAGATGAATCATTTAAATAATCGATGACTAGTCGACTATTAAAATAGTCTAGGACAAAGAAAAAAAGGATGGATGAGAAAAGACGAAAATCTACTGTCAAATCCTCCGCTCCGCATCAAAATGCTTCCTGACCTCTGTGACCCCTCCAGTTCTCACAGGGCAGAGCATCTGCTGACCACAACCATACACACATCTACACACACAAATCCAGTGTGTAAGTCCAAAGCACGACACTACAACAACATGCAACGCCTCCAAATCCTTCCACGGACCTCGTCCTCTTCTCACCATATGTTACCAAGGGTTCAGAGATGGAAGCCTGTGTCTGTCACCTGCAGGTGGTTGGGGGTCAACAGATACAAAGTGTGGGTGTGTGGGTGGGGGGGGGTAAGGCTGTAATATGAACCTGCACCTGTCCGGGCGCATGGCTTAAAGCTCTGTGTTACATTTCACACTCTTTGGCGGTTTTGGCAACATCCACACTCACAGTTACCATGACTACACACAGTAAAGTGGCTTTGCTGAGTCGCCATTGTCTCAGAACACGACGGGACACGTCCCAATAGAGCAACTTGTCCATTTGAGTGAGTCTGTTGTGAGTTTGCCTAACTAAAAATGAAAAATACATTTCCTTTTTTAGTTTGTCCCAGTGGACCGTCCTGGGATTTCCAAAAACTTCCACCACCGAGTCATTTCCTTTATGGAAGTCAAACAAAAACAAAAACAATTTTGATGCGTTGTGCATACACAGCACAAATAATCGTCTAAAATAAGAATCAGATTAATTAAAGAATAAACATGTTTTTATAGTGAAAGAAGCCAGTTCACCTGATTGGTTGAATTCTGATATTTGCTTCATGCAGGTGCAGAAAAGCCCCCGATGTGTAAACTTTAGGGGTGTAAACATACACTCAACTACGATTTGATTCCCGCACCATGCAAAGTTAAACAAAAATACATATTTTTTGAAAAACATAAAATAAAAATGGATGAAAAGCTTGCTCATGTTCCTGGCTTGGAATTTACATATTACATAAAATAGTCGTGTGTCGCTTTGTGCCGTTGGTTGGGGCTTAATTTCGGTCGTTATACCATGGGCTCGGGCCGGCTTTAGACGTTGTGCTGTAAATCAGTCGATTTGCTTCAATTAACGCAAGAAAGACGCACAAATTGATGCTGACACGCCTCTACATGTGCGCACGGATGTGAATAGTGTCTGGTTGAAACGGGTTTGGGCTTAAAGAGACATCGGCTTCATTTGGATCAGACAGATTCAGGGAGTGTTCTGACGGGCTGAGGCCGGTGGTTCTTTTTTATGGCCAGATTCAGCAGAGTGTGGCTGAACCAAGAGCGTGAAGTCAAAACAAGCAGCACTGAAAGTCACAGCAACCCCTATTGTTTAAGCAAAGTATCGCAGCAATTACTAAAGTTCAATTACAATTCATTACTAATACCAAGCCTGAAATAAATAACTCCATAAAAAGTAACCTTCCTCTTGTGTCTGTTAGCATTTCTTATGATAACGGGTCAGTTTTGACCATGTCTTAAATCAGCTTTAAAATACACTAAAAACAATGATCTATTAGCCAATCTTTTTTATTAATCTCTTGGTTACCTTGTTAGGCTTACAGTACTTATTCATGAAAATATTGGTATTCATATTTTTTGTCAGAGCCTTTTTTATGAGTATACCCCTCGAGACGGCAAAATGATTCTCAAGTGAACGGAAGTAGTGGGAAAATTTGATATGAAACATATTTTAACATTGGTGATCTACGCATGTGTAAGCTATAGAACTGTAACACAGTTTTGCTTTTAATTAAATCCTAATTGACAGTTTTGACAATTTTCAAGACAATTACAAAGTAAATTATCTAAACTCAATTACAATTACAATAGCAACAGATTTATTTCAATAACAACAATAGCAATTAGAATTGATCTCAACCCTGCATATTGTGCTTTATCTATTTTAATCCCTGCTTGTTAGTATCAATTTTTTGTCGTTTTAGAATATATCCTTACATTCCTAGTAAACACATGAGTGATATCTGACTCAGACAGGAATCATCTTCTTGAAGTGTTCAACAAACATTAAAAACTTCATCACCAATCAGGTTTTACAGCTTAAGCGATCTGTAATGCGTCTTCACATGTGTTGATTATTGCTGCAGTGAACTGGTCACTATGGGCTCAGCAGACGCTGCCTGAGCCGTTTCTACATCTGAAACCTTCTCAGTGATGTGTCCATTCAGGCAGGTACGCGAGAGGAGAGGCTCCGGACCCAAGTTAACAAGTGAGTCACACATTCACCTCTGCAACGTGCATTCCATTATCACAGATCTGTGAAGCATCTCCAGGCGCTGCAATGCACTGATATGCTAACCAATGACTGGAGGGGCTGCACGGAGAGTCGTAAACACAGAAACTGACGCGTACTTTCCAGGAGGCACAGGAGGAGAGGCCCAGCAGTGGTGCACAGGGCGTGAACGCAAGAAAGAATAAATAAACAACAACAACAAACAAGCATGCATGCCTGCCTGCTCACTTACCCATACTGCCTCTGGATGAGTGCTGGGTGAATGGGCTGCACTCCGATGGATAAGCCTGAAAGGAAGGAGGTAGGCGGTCAGGCGCACACACACACACAAACATCTGCATTTACATAGAAGGAGAGAACAATACGCAGAGGGCACAGATGCTAACATTAGCTCAAAGCTACCGCTGGACATGCAGCAATCTACAAACTAAAATATTAATTACACAAAAACCACAATATATAAAATTTTCTAGATGACTGGAAAACAAAACAAGCTTAAACTTCACTTCACTCATTTTACAACTAATAAAACTAAAGGTTTTTATGCTCCATGATGATGGAACAGCCTAGATTTTTAAACTCAAACAAAACCTATTCATTCAGTCTGGTTTTTATGTAGTGCTATATACATATATATAACTTTCAATATTTTTATGCTAATTATTTTTTGTGTTTTTATCTCTGACTCTCTTATTTGTCATATTTGTAATTATTTTATTTAATTACTTCTGTTTGGATTAGTCAAACTCATGACCCGGGGGCCAAATCCAGCCCTTTTGAGCATCATTTTGGCCCGCAGGAAACAGTAGAAATGACAGAGAAAAACATGAATCATTGTGTGAATGAAACTCAGCAATATTTGCCAGGCTCACAGTCATTTTTAATGTTTTAACTGTCAACAACCTTCAATTTTCCTCAAATTATTACATAACACTTAATTACATAGAAATTGGTCACAAAAAGCAAGGACATATAAAGTGAAACTGGGGTCTGAGGACACCCAGGGGTCCTGAAGCCATAGCTTGGTGGTCCATGAGTTTAGACCCATGAGTTCATATAGGGACAAATTCCCCAATTAAACAAACCAACTTTACATGTTCAGTATATAATACTGGACATGACGCAATGATGTATCACTGTGAAGTGAGATGACGTCTCAACGTTATAAAATCATTCAAAATCATAAATAATTTCTTAATAAAAACATACCACTATTTTTTTATATTTGTACTTGAATTACAGTTAGTTACTATTTACTTGATCTTGTAAGTAAAAAAATTAAAATAAATAAAATTGTATTTCACACCATTTTGTACTTGTAAAGGTGAAATTTGTATTAATTGACACCCTGATGTATATCATATTGTTCAATATCAGGACATATCGTATCATGGCAATGCACAACCCTAAATGAAATAATTGTATGTTAAATAAAAGGACTATTTAAGTTCCTTTGTACTAAAAAAAAACTAAATTTAATTAAAGTGAGGATTATAAAGTGGTCAATAAAAAAAAATTGTCTTCTGCAATAAGTCCCTGGATCCAAAAAGTTTGAGAACCTCCGTAATAGACAGTCATGTAATTTCCATTTTGATTTGACCGAATTCTAACCAGGAACTTTTCACAGTGTAGGGGATCGTGAGGTGCACGAGCAAGCGCTGCTACAGCGAGTGCTATAGGGTGGTCCGGGGGATTCTTCACATCCGTGCGCAAGAGCTGGGTGATATGGACCAAAACTCAGATCTTTTTTCTCAAAATGGCAATATACAATATTAATCTTGATATTTTTAACTCAAAGTCTTGCCAGAAAGACAATTCTGGGTTAAATTTGCTGATGAAAAATGCCACAGAAGCACATTTATTAACAACAGCTGCACAAAATGTGCCACTCTATCTCCTCTAAGGGACAGCACGTGTGAGTGACTTCTGGCGTGTTTAGAAGTAGGTCTCGGTTTAATACGCATACAGTAATCCATCCAACTGTGCTTTTTTATGCTGTTCTGGGAAGTAACTAATGCAGTGACTCCTAAAACGAGTATTGTAATCCATAATAAGCTATAAAAATATATAGCTGAGAAATAGGTTAAAATTGTAAAGGACACTGATTGACTGTACTCTATGAATACTTTTAAATACTGATATGATGTGATTTGTACTGTGATTGTATAAAATAAAACAAGTTAAAAATATACAGATATACCTTGATACAGGTGATAGTCATTTTTGTGATCGCAAAAATAGAAAACTCGATACATCTTGAATCACGATATACTGCCCAGCTCTACCGTGCACACGCATGTAGAATGATCCGTTACGAGTTATAAACATACATAGAAGCCCCTATTGCAACGATTATTATGAGGGTACCGATTTAAACAGGAAAAAAACAGAAAAGCACCCCTATGCTGGATGGAACACAGAGGGCAGCTACGCTGTATAACTCCGCCCACCTGTCTGGATGCTGCGTGGCTTGGCCCCCAGGTACGCCAGGTTGACGTTGGCCTTCCTGCCGTCGATGATGGGGTTTGGATCTTTACAGGCTCTCTCTGCCGATCCTCGGTCCGTCATCGTCACCTGTTGACACAGTCAAAAATTTTTAATGTCAATTTTTCAACATGTGCTGGACATACAGAAAAATCTAAAAAATGATTCTCTCTGAGCCACGGTGTAAACCAACAGCACAAAGATTTCAACATATATACATAATAAAATAGATAAAAATAGACATATTTCCAAAAATGTTCAGATGCTGTGCAGGATGTGCATTTCGAAAAAACAACAGCAGCAGCATCATCATCAACGACGATGTTAGCAAACAAAGACACACACATGGCTGTGAATCGTTGCTCTTATCATAACAGTTGCACAGGGCAGGCGTTCATGTGTTATAAAACTTATGATCCAATTCCTCTACAGAAAGAAAAAAAACAAAGAATTTGCTGGAAAAGGAACTACAAACAATGCACAATGATACGCATTGAAATCTGCCCACAGCAGCCACAGAGCGGCTGAAATATGGATGTGGGGAAAAACCAACGAGGAGCTTATCCAATTAGAAGAGAATAAGGAGATTGGCATTAGTCCTCCCCCCCCTCTACTCCTCCCCCTCCTCCTGGCATTACGAGATCCCTTCTGTTATAATTGTCATTTTCTGCCAACTCAGAATCACCTCTGTACACTGAGAGTAGACCATGACTTGTATTGTTTAGAACTTTATTAAAAAAAGCTTTTTCATTGTGGAAGGATCCGGCACAAAGCCCAGTGCAGGCCCGTGTTGTGAACACACAGGAAGAAGCAGGGCTGTGTTTATACTGAAGAGCCGTGCTGTTGGTTGGAGGGTGTGTGGGTGTGTGTGTGTGTGTGTTAGGGGGGTTCTGCTAAGGCTAATCCACCTCACAAGTGTGTTTAGAAACAAGGTGTGCTCTGCTTTCAGAGGCTTTTCCCTCCCGCCGTCGGCAGCAGCGAACAGAAAAACAGAGCAAACATGACAAGTGGATAAGGAGGACCAAATAAAAAGTGCTGACTCTCAGTATCGGTGTGTGTGTGTTTCCCCATCATCATCATCCCGATCCTGTTTAACCAGAAACACCAGCCGTTTGGAAGCTCACAGGACAGCTTTCCTCTGTGTCGGAGAACTGATGTGTAAACACACAGAGAGAGCAACTGTCTCACTTCTCCGTCTTTAGGGTGACACACAAACACACACACACACAAACACCAGTTTTCCATTCCTTCTTTGGTTGCCTGCATCGTGCCGCTGATTAGCCTTTCCAAAGATCTGGTAAATATTTGCATTTCTTGTGCTGCTTCTGTTCTTTGTGTTTAAGACAAGTCGCTCTTTATCTCCCCGGAACGAGATCAGTCACCCATTATGTCTTTAAAACGGGAATCAGATCGCGCACGTAGTTTCCAATTTGACAAAAAAAAGAGACAATATACCTTTGAACCATTGCCTGACTCACTGTGCCACACAAAGAAATAAAATCAAACATCAATGTAGCATAATAGGATAGGGATGATTTATTGATGCTGGAATTCCTCGCAGCAGCCAAGATGTGATGTAAATCATGTGCTCTGGACCTCGACAATGGAGGGCAGGGTGTGCAAGGTCAACCCACCCCCCCACACTGCTCCAAAAGAACCATATAAAGCAAGCCAGATCTGCAAACTCTCACCGTCTTCCTCTGTCTCACACACACACACACACACACACACACACACACACACACACTTGTAGAGTTATAAGCTCTGACACTAAGGACTGGAGTGTGTGTGTGTGTGTGTGTGTGTGTGTGTGTGTGTGTGTGTGTGTGTGTCTACAATGAGGTGGGTTTTTCAGGGGGGATGGGCTACTGGACATCAAACATATGTTGAAATATAATCTTCTTAGTTACCATCAACTTGTGTGATCCTCATTAAGCTAAAAAGAACAGCCAGGCAGGCAAAAAAACAGGAGGTGGAAGACAAATATCCCCGAGCCTGAGGAGGAGGAACTGCCTCGGTATGTATCTAATAAAGGTGGGGGCGCAGGGCGATGGTGGGGGGGGGGGGGGTGTCAGATACAAAATATAAATATAGTACACACTAGATTGTTGTGGTTTGTTTTAAGGGTGTAAGAAAAAAATCCATTCGCCGTTATATCGCAAAATTTCATGGCTCGATTATCATCTCGATCCAAATCGCCTTTTTAAGATTGCGCTTTTTAACAGGAAAAAAAAAAAAAAAAAAACATTTAATTGCGCTAAAATATGCATAGCACGTATACACCTGGTCACTAGGTGTCAATGAACCACATCAGACCTTGTTAAACTACCTCAATCCTCAATGCGTTTTAGCTGGAAGTTTATTGCGCTAAAAATTTGAGGACTTAACAGAATAAGAATCTGTTGTAGAGGCAAAATAACTTATTTTGAAAGAAGTAATTTGATAAACACAACACTTGTTTTTTTATATGTTCTCACAAGTAATAAAAAAAAAAAAAAAAATCAAATAAATTGTATTTAATGCCATTTTGTAATTCGTAATTATTGACATTGCGATACGTAGCGTATAGTTTAATATTGGAGTATATTGTATTGTGACATGCAAATCATCTCATCCGATGCATGACAAAGCACCCCACTAGTTTGTTTATATATTTTCATATTCCGGTTGAGCACAAAATTCATCATCGTATTTTTCTAAAAGCATTTTTTAATGTCGTTTTTCCAATCCCAAAAAATTGTATCATTATCGCTAGCCCGTTAACGTTTGTCGTATCGTGAACTCTGTATTGTCTCACCCCTAGTATCTAACACTGCACGTATATGTAGGCATTTGAAGTCCATATGATATAGTACACACTAGATTGTTGTTATCTTGAGCCCATTATCGTCTATCGTGAATTCAGTGCATCAACCCACCCCTAATCTCTAACACAGCATGTATATGTAAGAGTTTAAATGTGTATCTGTAAGAGTTTAAATAAAATCAACACAGTGTAGTACACACTAGATTGTTATGGTTTATTTGTAATTTTTACATTCTCCGATTAAGTTGACAAGTCATAACCAGAGTATGTAAATATGTCCAGTTAAAATCAAATAAAAGCATGTGTATTTGTCCAAAAGCATTTTTTTTTTCCTATCCAAAAATATCACATCGTTATTGTGAGCTTATTATCATCTATAGAATCATGAATACAGTATCGTCCTACCCTAGTATCTAACGCAGCATGTATGTGTAAGCATTTAAATAAAATGCACATGATGCAGTAGACACAAGATTGTTATTGTATGTTTTATTTGTTCATAGAGTAAGTATGTGAGTGTGTCCCAAAAAACCGTATCGTTATCGCAAGCCCATTATCGTCTATCGTAGTGTCCCACCATTTGTATCTAGCAGCATGTATGTGTAAGCATTTAAATGATTAACCAGGAGAGGGGAGGGAGGGAGGGGGCTAGGATAATCAACGGTAACTAGTTACTCAGGCGGAATGACACAGTTTAAAAAAACAGGTTGTGGTGGTGATATTTACTCAAAGTTGTGTTTATACTTACAAAGCCGTACCCTCTGGATTTACCCGTCTGTCGGTCTGTTATCACCACAGCTTCGTCAATGTCCCCGAAGACCTCGAAGTACTTTCTGAGCGAAACATCGGTGGTGTGGTAGGGCAGGCCGCCCACAAAGATCTTGGTAAAAGTGGTGTCCTTCTGTATCGCGGTGGGATGCATGGCTTCTAGAGCTCCGTTCATGAACTGATGCAGAAGCATTGGGTCAGCCGGTCAGAGGGAGCGAGGCTCGGTGAAAAACACGTCAGTGTGTCAGTGTCCCAGCATCGGTTAAAAACACGTCAACACACAAACAAACAAACAGCGTCCCTGTTAGTTTCCGCTTTAAGTCACAAACAGGTGACACGCGGGGAGCAACTCCTCCGCCTGCATTCAAACTGCGAGGCAGCGACAGCGTGCCCGACTATTTATACAATGCTGGCTAAGCCCCGCCTTTATAAACTATTGGCCAATGATCTTCTCCAGTTTGTCTGTCATCCCCGCCTATTGGCCCACCTACACAGGGCGCTGCGCTGCACCTGCTTTTGTCTTTCAGGACACAAAGAGAAGCCGCAGGAAGCGTGGCTGCCTTTGTATGTTAGTGCCACTGTAATCAGGAAGTAGATTTAATCCTTTCTGAATAAAATGATCAGCAGATCTTTGATAGCGACATGACATATATCACGATATGAGGAAGTGAGAAGTGTTAGAGCAGATACACTAAACTTTTTTGCCATTCTGGAAATTTTTGTCACTTTTTGTGTTTGTCAAGTATTTATGAGGGTTTTTGTTACTATTTTAAATGATCTTGTCATTTTGTTTGTTCTTTTATTTTCTCAATTTTTTGTTGTGAATTTGCGCATTATTTGATTGATTTTCCGTGTTTTTGCCAATTTGTGTATTTTTATTTTTTTTTGTTGTCATTTTGTTTGTCGAGTAGTTCTGTCACGTTATTTTGTGTATTGTTCATTTTCTGTGATTTTGTGCGTTTTTGGACTCGTTTTCTGTATTTTTTGTCACTTTTTTTTTTTTTTGTTTAATTTTTGTGTTTCTCGAGTAGTTGTGTTTTTTGTCATTTTGTGTATTATTCTATTTTGTTCCTAATTTGTTGTTAATTTTTTGTCATTTTGTGTTTTTATGCATTTCTCTGTCACTTAGTGCGTTTTTGGAGTAAATTTATGGGGTATGTTGGGCTTTATGCATCTTCAAATTTCGGGGGCCACATCTGGCCCGCGAGCCAGTGGTTGCCCATTCCGCCATATACAGTAAGAGCTGAATCTGATTTTTTTGTTCTGTTTTTTTGTCGAATCGAAATGTTTTGAGTACATTTATTTGTCTGTTTTTTTTGTTTTTATTTTGTATGTATTTATAAAGCGATTTTGTGTTTTAGGAGTCATTTTGTTTGTACTTTTAACGAATGAATTTTTTTCTTCTCTAAATAAAAAAGCATGGGTCTCCATAAAAAAAATAAAAAAGATGAAGAGCCATCTGCTGTGGGAATGTCAGGTATTGAGGTTGAGAATGACATTGTGGTGAGACTCTAATGACCACAATAAAAAGGCATTTCATTCACACCGTCTACCTATGAACTGCTCCACTCTTCACACTTGGCCTTTGTAGCTGCCCATTCATATCCTACTGATAAGTCCCCCCTAATTTCCAGCTGAGGTCTCCTGGGCCCCTCTTTGTGCTGCTTTGATCTCTTGTTGCTTTATTCAACAGGTGGAACAGAAGAAAATGCACCATCTGCTGGTAGATGTGGATTAAAACAAACAGACAACAGGAGTCACTGTAATACATGAGCTTTATGTTTCTGAGGTCATAGTTCACACATTTAGAAACATCTAAAAATTAACCCATTTTAAGAACAGCAAATACATGAGTTATGTTTGTCAGACTAGACATGTTTTAATCAGATTATACATTTATTTATGTTTATAGATTAAGCTGTTCAGAAAAACAACATAATAACAAAAGATTGGACACTGAAACCCATTTTGACCAAATAACACCCCCCCCCACACTCTTTAGGATGACACCTCAGATGAGTGTCATGCAGTTGCTATTAATTTCAGGTTGGTTAGGTACGGCCCCTCTGATTGGTCCTTGCACTGCACCACAGCATTGGTCCAAGTGTCTGTGTGAACTTATACAAACACTAAAGCAGCAGCTCTTCAACATCCACACTTGGTACAATGAATCTGGAAAAGAAGGAGCGGTCAGTCACTAAGAACACGTTTTCTATTCATATTGAATAACTACAAAAGTGTATTCCATTCAATTGCAAAAATAAATAAATCGGGTTTTCCAGAATAATTCATTTTTGTTTGTTTGTTTTTCGGGCTATTTTTTTGTTTTTTGGACATTGTTTTTCTTCTGTTCTTTGGAGTAATTTTTTTTTCAGTTTTTCAGACAAATTTTTTTCAGTTTTTCATGCACATATTTTCCCCTGTTTTTCTGAGCTTAGAGGGCTTTTAAAACAACAGATGCATTCATTTCTTCATTGAGAGCAAACATGGCTGGCTTCTTTAATTCAATAAAAAAATACTTTCAACTTGGTGTAAGACGCTGGGAGATCATTCTATCTTTAAGTCATATTGATGGCATTACAATTAGTTCATCAAATTTACGCAGGCGACGTTCCCTCAGGATCAGTTAGAGAGATATATCATGTTCCATGGATATAAAATGATGCATTTGAAGTGCATTCAGGCTGAGTATGTGGACACTCAAGATATGATCTGGAGAATGTTGAAAATGCTGGATCCGCACGGTGTGCAGCTGAGGCACCAGAATAATTTTCGGCGGCGTATGTACCGGAATCCAGGCTCAAACTTTATGTGGCAAAAAACAGAAAAAAAACTACAAAAAACTGAAAAAAATTTGACTGAAAAACAGAAGAAAAAATGTGTCCGAAAAACAGAAAAAAATTAATTATTCATAAAAAAACATTTTATTTTTAATTTAAGTGAATGCAATATAGGCTTCCATAAATAACCAACATCCTTATCTGCAGATATTTACAAATAATATGCCAGACACGAGTAACTAACAGTACTAACGGTGGCGTCCAAGGTAAACGCATACAAACATCAAAAATACACAAAATCGCAAATGTAACACATAAAATTCTTCAAACACACATTATGACACAAAAATAGATAAAATGACAAACAACTATATAAATAAACACAAATTTTTTATGTTTTAGAGTAAATATTGTGAATATTGTTTGCGATGAAAATTTGGCTTTCTAAAATAAAACAGAATAATATTGTGAAATTTTAATTTGAAATATAAATGTATAAAAAATTAAAAGCAATTTGAAAAAAGCAAAAGTATTCTGCTCTGGCTTATGTATGTGTCTCTATATACCTACCCTGTATGTTTTGATGAAATTCTATTTCAGTTTATTATGTATTTGTGTGTGCATGGTGGGAGTGTCAGTTTACAGAATCCAGATCCAATAATTGGTTTGAATAAAAGTGGTATGTGTGCATCCTTAATCTTGACTGCTTTTCTCACCATTTCTTGTTTCGAGGCTTCAGCTCCTCAGCAGCGTTCCTGAGGAAGATGTAGTTCTTCTTCTGGGGATTGTAGTACTCGTGGCCCTGAGGGTCACAGAAACTTATTAAGTTACATCTTTAGAGCGAATCTCTGAGCTGAATTTAATGAAATGCAGTTAAAGAGTGAAAGGACCCGGAGCTTCATACCTTTGACCAGTCGTAACTCGAAGCATAAGCAAAAATGTTGCCGTTGTGGTTGAAGCAGCAGGCTGTGATTGGCTGGTCCAGCTGCTCAGATGTCTTCAGTTTGGTGCGAGCGTCTTTGTCCCAGAAGCTGAAACGTCCATCTGAGCCCACCGTGGCCAGAGTGCCGTGCACAGGGTGGAAGGAGATGGCGTTCACCTAAAAAAAATGAAAGGAGGACACAAAGAAGTGAAGAAATATCCTGCAGACTTTCCTTTGTGTCATGTTTATTTCATAAACACATTTTGATTCATTTTGTTTAATCAGAATTACATTAAACTTCACTTTTGATGGTTTTATGGGAAAAGACTGATTAAAAAAAGCAATGTGCATGTAAGTGTCCACAAACAATTAGCGTGACCATGTACCAGAAATTGCCACATTATCAACAATCATGTCAGCAATTAAAATAACGATCGAGCTGAGCATTAAAATAGAAAACAGAGTTTAGTCCGTTTTTGTTGTCATTTTCTATATTTTTCCATCATTATGTGCATTTTTCTTATTGCTTCGTGTATTTTTGTTGTCGTTTTGTCTGTTTTTCCATTATTGTTATGTACATTTGTAGTCATCAAATGTTTTTCAGCCCTTTTTGCTTATTTTTACACGTTTTTTCCAACCCCACCAAACTTGTAATATTTTAACCAATTTTCATAACTTTTTCTTGCCATATTTTTGCTCCTTGTAATGCATTTTTGCTAAATTACTCTAATTTCAATGCCTTTTCTGCACATTTTTTCCCACTTTCAAGACATCTTCGGCACTGAAACACTTTCCACCACTTTTTTTTCACCTAATATCGCATATCTTGACCCATTATTTTCACTTAAGCTCTTTTCACCATATTTCGTGCTTATTTTTTTGCCAATTTCACCACATTCATTAGCTGTCACACCCATTATTTGCCAGTTTGAACTATTTGTTCCGACTTTTGATTGAAAGGGAGATTTTTGGTCATGTTGTTGATGTAATGTGTTTGTTGATGATTTTAATTGATTCTACTGATGATTTAAAATGTTCTTTTTGATTTTAAGCTGTTGAATGTTTTATCATGTAAAGCACATTGAGTTGCCTTCTGTATGAAATGCGCTATATAAATAAATTTGCCTTGCCTTATTTCCTGCCACTTTGAACATTTTTACCACCTTTTCTGTCTCATTTTTGCCCACTCTTTACAACATTTAACACATTTCTGTGGTTTTTAAAATCCCATTTCATCATATTTTCCACCATTTTTGGTCACTTTTAACCCATTTTATTTCTGATTAAAACAAGGATTTACATCTTTAAGGTGACTATATACTATGGCCCAAAAAATCAAAAACTTCCTGGAAAACAGTGGATATTATTCAGATAAATAAATAAATGTGGTTATCACAGATTACTAGAACAATGAACTATAAATTTTCTGACTTTATGGATGTGACCCATAAAGCTCTCCCCTTTATTCCCCCTTATAGATGGCCCTGTCTCCACATGACTGTTCTTCAATGTCTGTGTTCGACCACCTTCAGCTACAGTGGGGTTCCCGGTATCTGGAACCTTTATTTTGGGTGTCGCGGGCTGAAAAGGTTGAGAACCACTGGTCTAAAGAAGCCAGGATGACTTACTGCATAGATGTCCTGTGGGGTGGTGGTATTGGTTCCATTGGATCTGTGGCACTTGAAGGTGAAGTTATCTTTGGCTCTAAAAAAGATCACAAGGACAAACTTTAGATCTTTTGACCAAAAAAAACCACGGCTTTCAAATGGTGTGAATGAAATATAGAACGATAATTGTTGTCACTGTCTGGCTTTGTCTACGCACGGGTTTGGGGGGTTTATGTAATGAATCGCAACACGGCCCTCGATGCTTCCCAGAGCAAATCCTGTCGGCTTGTTCTGCTTGTCCTTGAATATTGCGACACAACGATGCTGCAAAGCAAATGTAGCTCAGTGCATGAGTTCACACAGATCAATAAAAACAAGTTTGAAACAAAGAAGAAGACAGTGACTCAGAGTGAGCTTAAAACAGAAAGATCACCTGATGTTTGAGAGGAGAGTCTATGCGGCGAAACTCTGACGGCTGATTCTCCAACTGGTAAACGATGAGGCCTCTCTCTGCTGTGGCCACCACTGCCATCGGATACACCTGCAGGAACAGATACACATTATCGTTAAGGTAAGTATGGAGAAGCATCTAAACAGCAATATTTCATCATAAACCACTTACAACATCAGCACAGTAGCATCTCTCAGGCATCTGCAGTGACATCATAGGATTGGGTGAACGCGTGTCCCAAAACTGCAGAGAAAAAAAAAATGTTGCAATTGGTTTGTTGGTAAGATAAATAACATATTAAAGATCATTCTACTTTAATATTCATTAAGTCAAAAGAACTAAAATTCATGGACCTGGTGGATCAGAACGAACAAATCCATCCTTTAAACATACAAACCATTTTTAGGGAAAGAGAGTCAAACTAAACTGGAAACAAAACCATCAATAGCACAATTATTAAAAGTAGGTGCATATCTATTTATTACATGAAAAATTAAAAATATAGTAAGGATGTGTTGAGATTAAAAAAAGGTAAAGACACAATGATAGATAAGTACAGACTTGCTCATGGGTACCTGAACAACGAAAAAAGGGAGTGTTTGTTTTTCTTTATGTATGTACAGTATATACGTATATGCAAGTACAGGTACTTATGCATGTATATATAATATACATATGCGTGTGGAGGTGTGTATTTACTGATTCCCAAACTAGGGGGTATGACTTCTTGACAGGGGGTGCGCTAGAATGGCCCTGAGCATGAAAAATAGAAAGTTTTTTTCTTTGCACTTTATTAAAGCTGATATCCAAAGTTTCTGAGAAATCAATGTTTATGTATAATTCTTTTGAAGTGCGAAAAAAAAAAAAACCTAACTAGTAGGGATGTAACGATTAATCGTAAGGCAGTTAAAAATCGATTCATAGGTATCACGGTTGATATCGATTTTCTGAAAATTGAATCGCAGTACTTTTTTTAACCAGCAGAGGGCGCTATCCACAAGTGTAGGCGGCGGGCGGAGTCTGCTAATACTTTCTTTCTGGCTGCCTTCTATTCTTAAATATGTTAATAAATGATTCATTACCCCTTTAGCACCGAAAGAATATATGTAATATTACTTGTATATCTGTAAAAGTCACGATTTTCTATTAGCTCTGTCTGCTAGCATAGCATCTCTTCTTCACTGCAAGATATCTGCATGCCAACCGACCACTGTGTTACCAGCGCCCTCTGCTGGTCCAAACAAATATGACGTAAATCAGTGCAATTGTTTTTTTTTTTTTTTTTTAAGTCCAATTGTTAAGGCACAAAATACATTTTCAGTTGCACTTTTAAAAGAAAAAGAACTATTATGCAGTTTTGCATTGTTTATTATAAAACCAGAATTTAAATTAATAGGCTTCATTTTCATTTGTATTATTCCTTTATTTATTTCATTCAAGATTTATTTTTAGTTAAATTGCATTGTTTTGAATAGTTTATCAAGGAATTATTTTGACAATGAAAAATAAAAATAAAATAGTACAGCATTTTCTAGTTTTTTTTCCCAAAAAAAAAAAATTGTCTACAGTCCCATTTTGTAAAATAAATCGTGAGAGAATCGTATCGTGAATCGAATCGTATCGGGAGTTGAGTGAATCGTTACATCCCTACTAACTAGTCTTTTACTATGGTCTACTCTCGGTGGTCATACATATACGTCAATGTATATTAGTCCCGCCTTCGTCCTATAGACCCCTATACAAATAGAAAATCATGCCGCGATTGCCCAGCCAATAGCCTTCAACTTCCTGTAGCGGAGACTGTCAATCAAAGTGAATGCAAGTGCGTAAACTGTGCACGGAAACAAGGCCACGTTTCACAACAGCAAACAGGTATCACTCATCATGGAGGAGCGCTCCAAAACTCCAAAGCTTCTACAAAAAAACGTCCGGGTACAAACCTTGTGGATAAACGTCTTCGTGACCGCGACAGAATTTATCTCAGAACTGCTTTTCAAAGGGGGAGGGACTTGTGACTTTAAAAAGAATTCCAAACAAACCCTGATTTGGTGACATTTCTCATGGACAGGTAATAAACATGTTTTAATCAAACTATCAAAAGTGTTTGATTAGTGAGAAACAATACTACACGTGTGTTGCTGTGTTAAACACTGTTCTTATGTTCTGCTATGTGCGGGCACAAAAGTAGAGGCGTGGCTTCTGGTAGATTGGCAGGGGGAGAAAGTAGAGCTGTTTGGGGAGGAACATCGAGACGTTCACTTTTGAATTTTCTCTCTCTCTTTTCATCCTCCAGATAATCGCTTTAATAAAGAGCTTCATTACAGTTATAAAATACGTGACTGCAAATGTTATTTTCATGAAATTTGAAGAAGAAAAGAATCACTTTTTTTAAAACTTAACATTTTGTTGCATTGGGGGGTGGGGGAGGCTGGTCTTTATGATAGGCATATATGTAGGTACGTATGTATGCTCCTCCCACCATGGTGCGCCATAGAACGCCACAGGAAATCATTCCTGAGTGTGGCCATCAAACTTTACAATTCATCACTGTATTCTGACAGCTTTGGTCGTTGTATACGTCTGTATTATATTTGTACATTTGTTATTATTATGTACAGTATCTTATTTAATTTTTTTGTACTGCAATGTGTGCACTTGTATTTATTTCTTATTTAATTAACAGTCTTACTTATGTATGTTTTTCTTTCTTTGCTCACTGTTTATTCTATTTATTTGTAATAAATCATGATCCTCTGTAACGCAAGTAATTTTCCCCTGGGATAAATTAAGTACTTCTGATTCTTGTTTTAACTGTTAATTATTTACTATGGATATTTTTCTTCTTTCCTTATTGTTCCTTGCATGTATAAGAAAGGGGACATGGAGGGGGGCCATAGAGAAGCCGAGGTTTCCCTCCATTCCCTTTGGTTGTGACCAGAGTTTATGCTCTTTGCAACCAATTCCTTTTTTCCCCATTCATTCATATTGCTACTGTCCCCTGAAACAGAACATGTAACACCACTGTAAGTCCACTAGGCTCAATTTAATCTGATAGAAATTACATTTACCAGTTCTATCTGATAATATGGTGTTTATGTAGTCACAGCTCAAACTGCTGCCACGATGACATAAAATTGTGGTTTAAACACAATATAAAAAAATGCATTTCATTTTTTCTAACTTTATTTTTGCAGCAGAAATGATATTTTGTGTCTCCGTTACCTTCAGTGTTTTGTCCCAGCTTCCAGTCATAATACAGCTGTAATTTGGTGCTTTTATCCAGTGGATTGCTTTAATTGGCCCATCATGCTTTCAGAAAAGCAAAACAGCAGATTAGACCGGTAAGGTGGGTCAGCACATTATCACCACCTCAATGACTTGAACCCAACATCCAACCTGTGCTATCTGCATCGCCTGATTGCTGTTAAGGTCCCACATCTTTGCCGTCTTGTCACAAGAAGCAGTGAAGACTTTACTTCCATCCTGTTAAAAGAGAACAACACATTAATTATTGCATTCAGGAATAAACACAAATCTTTTTGTACTGAACTGAAACCACTGCTGCGTGATGAACCTACGTCGCTCCAGCACGCATCCAGAACTGGACCCGTGTGCATTTGTTGGGCTTTAGGGACAGTTTGTCCATTGTCCTGCACCTCCCAGCACCGAACCTGAGGTCAGACACAATAATGTCATGCAGTGTAAACATAAAAAGGAACTCTGATTTTCTGTGATCACAGAAAAAAAACAGACTTCAAGTTGTGAAACGGAAAAAGCAAAGTGAAACTTTTTTATTCTTTTTTGTCTCTTTAAAATCAGGCCCCAATATGACACGGTTAATACCACACATGTAGGTTTTGGGACAATATCACATATTTACACAGTTTTACCTTGTGTAGCAAACAGACAAATATGTCAAAGTTTGCCATTCATCTTTTCAAAAATAACTGTTGAAAACACACATATATAATCTTTTTTTTTTAAACAAAAATCTATATATTTTCCTGTACAACCTGCATTTCACAGCATGCCTGCTAAAAGAAAAGTTTCTTTCAAAATAAAAGACAAGTCCAACATGAGAGATATTAAGTATTTATTTTTAACCAGCTGTCCGCGACCTACTTTTGGGTCCCGACCCACCAGTTAAGAATCACTGGTCTAGTAGGAAGCAAACGGATTTGTTGCAACATAATCATAGGAAGCATATAAATATAAAAGTAATGAGTAGTTGACTATTAACCCTATTTATCATGTTTGGTACGATTTCAGGACGTTTAATAAATTAAGAGACAGTCCAGTCATCTTAAGAGTGAACGACGATAACGTAAACCAAAAGAAAAAAGGGTAAAATTCCACAAAATGGGTCAAATTTGAAACAGGGTTGAAAAAAATTCTGAAACGGGAAATGTGTTTGGTCAGATGAAACAGCTGAATCTAATGCACTCGTCAGGTGAAGTCCAATGCTGCTGCTGTTGGCGTTCCATTGTTTTGCATACTACTGTATATTTGTATCATTTTGTATATATTCAATTTATATTACTGGTGTTTTTCTATTTTTATTATTCTATACTATTGTTCTTTACTCTATTTATTCTTTAAGGGCTTAATAGGGAACTTGGGGACGTACATATTCATGCACTTAATGACAAAAAACTCCTTGAATTCAAGAGAGTTTTACACGTACACACAATCAAAAAGACTCAAAAAGAAGGCAATTAACCAATCAAGTGACAATGCTAAGCATGGCATGGTCACGTAAACTTATTCATCCACTTTTGTTATGTAAATGAAAGTTATTATTAACAATAACTCACATCATTGGCCCATGAGCCTCCAATCAGGAAGTTTCCAGGCATCGTTGGGGGGCTGAAAGCAAGACAGCTAATGCTGTCGTCTGGAGGTGAAGTCACTTCAACATCCTAAAGGGTCAGAGACGTACAATTTACTAAGAGCGTTTGAATTTACTGAGAACAAGCTAAGCTACAGGCTAATGTCAGAATAATCACCTTCATAGGATTGTGGCTGTCTGTCGTGGTGCTTCCAAAGACTCCTGTAGTCGCTGCCCCAAACCCAGAGGTGGTTCCAAATAAACTCATGGTGCAAAACAAGAATTACTGATGTCCAGCTGGAAGAATGCTGTTCAGTATTAAAACACACAAAAGATCTATTGACCACCAATGTTTGTATTTTCTTCTACTTAAAGCTGCAGTATGTAACTTTTTTTTTTACATTAATTTGGTAAAAATCCATAATCATCTTTGAGCATATTGTAATCAAAGTGTTCTGAGTGGAAAGTGAATCTCATCTCCTTCTCCTGGCTCTGTGAAATGAAGTTTATGAATTCAAGATCGTTACGCCAGAATTCAACCAATCTGAGATCTTTCTACAAACATGTGCACCATGAGCTGCTTTTGGCATTACTATTGGCTGTTCATCTGAAGTCAGGAGCATTTAGGTACCCTCAGTAGTAAAAGTAAAACGACAGATGTCCCAGCAAAAGTCTCCATAACAGCGTTAGACACAACAGTTACACAGCAAGAGTGTTCACAAGACACCGGTAAGAGAGGTTGAGTTTCGGTTTCAAAACAGAGCGGAGAGAGTATTCTACAAACTGCAGCTTTAAACAAAAAACTGAAAAAGCTTCTTAATAAGCCATAGTTTAACCCACTTGTACATTTCAAAAAACATTTTTTAAAATCGGAATAAGCTTGATTTAAACAGTTTTTACTTCAAAAAAGAAACAGTTTACACAAAAATGTATAGGTCAATGACAGATGAATGAAGGATTTCACCGCATGATATCTCATAAAATGGGCATCATCGGGCAATATTTGCATGAATATTATGATGGAAAGAGAAATAGAAATACTTTGAAATCTTTTACAGGACTACAAAATGTAATTAAAACAGGGAAGAAATTTAATTTGAATAGATTGAGTGATTTAAAGTTTTTTTCAAAACAGCAGTTATGGCTATACAGTCACACCACATGATTTTATGACACTGAATAATGGAATAAAACATTTGAGAAGTTATTTCAGTCAGTAACATCGAAAAAAAAAAGAAGCAAAAAAGTCAGTATATACTGTACTAAGTTACTACACACTTGGTATATTTTTATGCATTTAAACCTTTTTAACTAAAAGAAATGCAGTTGGATAGAATATTTAAGTGTCATGTCATTGACCCATATATACAGTGGTGTGAAAAGGTATTTGCCCCCTTCCTGTTTGTAGCTTTGGATTTTTTTCTTCCTCATTAATAAAACCCTTTATTTAAAAACTGCATTTTGTGTTTACTAGTGTTATCTTTGACTAAAGTCTCAATTTGTTTTGATGATCTGAAACATTTAAATGTGGAAAACATGCAAAAAAGTATTTTCACAAGTTTACTTTAGAAATATTGCATTAGTTGACTAAAACAAAACAAAACAAAAAACAAAACAGTTCACACAAAAACTTACACATGATATCATAAAATGTGCATCGTCGGGTAAGGTTTACATGAATATTATGATGGAAATATAAATAGAAATACTTTGAAATTGTATACAGGACTATAATGTAAATAAAATAAGGAAGAAAATAAATATGAATAGAATTAGAGTTATTTAAAGTTTTCAAAACTAGTCATGGCCAGACCAAAACTTTTTTAATTAAAAGAAATGCAGTTGGACAGAATATTTAGGTGTCACGTCATATATTTCCCAAATATTTATAGAGGAGAAATGATTGTGAGTTAGCTTTCTTTGCGTTATCTACAATTCTATTAATTAGAAAGCAATAATTATTTGGTTTAACTCTTTAAACAGCAGCCTGTGCCAAGCTAGAAAAAAATGTTTGAAAATTATTTCATAAAGATACAGCAGGTTTACCAATTTTAACAGAAGTGTCCCAGTTTGAATGTTTTTTTTTTTAGGTTTTTGGTTTTATTTAGCCAATTTGGTTCCCTGTTCAAAACAGACAAACCCAGTTTTAAGCGTGAATAAATCCAGAGATAACCTAGCTTAGCCACCTGCTAATGTTGACGTAAAATCTGTCTCGACCGCATTGCTAATTACTTATTATATCACCCCTATGCTTTGTAGAATTACAATACAAGTTGTTATTTAAAACAGAATGCAACATTTTTTTAATAAAAATCTCCTGATACTGATTAACACGGAGTGCTAACATTAGCGGACGCTGCTTCAGACCATCTTTATCGACAGCTCCAACGATGAATACAGTAAAAAAACAAAAAACTATCACATCTAAACACATGAATCTCCAAAACTGTAATATCCGTCAATCTATTGTTCAACTTTACGCACCTTGTTGTTGTTAATGACCAAGGGTTTGTATCGCCTGAGATGCCTGTTTCCTCTCATATAGCGACTATGGCGCTTGTTTCATAGTGGCGCACGTGTCGCATGCTGATGACGTAACCTTTTTATTTTTTTATTTATTTTTTTTAATTTTTAAACAAACAGTATACAAGGCATACAAAATACACGAAAAGTGTGCCAGGGGGTTCACATACACTCAAACATTTTAGAAACTGTACAAATGTACAGTTTTTATTTTTGGATTTCTTAATGAGATTTATGTAATTTATTATATCATTATGAAAGTAAATGAAGTTTGGGATTTGATTGCTGTACTTACACTTATGAATGTAATATTTTGCCAAAAATAATCAAGAGGTTTATTTTTTTTAAAAAAGCACTTTCTTTAGAATATTTAAAAAAAAAAAAAAAAAAAAAACACACACACAAGACAATCAGTGCAAAGTCTTTGTAAATATGGACAATGATAAATTGACTGAAGTCTTTCCAAAAAGTCCTTGAGTGTGAGCAGACACTAGAAGAGGTGTTCCCGGGTGGGTTCCACAAAAACAACAATTCACATCAATGTCTCTTTTAAACTTGGTCATGAAATGGTCGATTGGGTAGTACTTATGTAATATTTTAAAGGACTCTTATTTTACCTTGTTGGTGATCAGATATTTATTGGGGATTGACCAAACCTTTTTCCAGTTTATATCAGCTGCAAAACTGTTCCAGTGTGATTTAATGTATGGGATAAAATTACATCCTTCTGAAAAAAACTACAAATCTTCTTGTTACTGTTTTTGGATCGAGTAAAGCAGATTATACCAATTTCTGTCTCTAAAGGACTAGGGAGAGAAAGAGGGTGGGGCAAACGGTTGTTTTTAAAGAGCATTTGAATACTTATGGATATGACATCAAATAAAATGGTATATTGTTTTGGAGAGATTGGAAATTTGAAAGTATGTAAGTTGCTGTTAAATAACTGTCCAACTAATATAGCCTGTTTCTCTACCCAATTGGGGAAATAAAGTGTTTTGTTTTTGTATAGAATATCCCTTTTGTTCCATATAATGTATCTAGGAGGTGAAAAATTGTGTTTGTAGATAAGAGACAATGCTTGTGGAATCCAGAAAGTTTAACAGGAATGTTGTCACCATTGGAATTGCAACCTAAAAATAATTCCAAACCACCAAATTTTGAGAAGATGTATTGAGGAATTAGCCCAATTAATTTTAAAAGTATAATTTAAAGTTGTAAAATCCTACACATTAAGACCACCAGATTCATAATTATTCAACACAACACTATTCCTGATATAGTGTGTACGGTTTTTCCAGAAGAAGTTAAAAATCCTGACAGGTTTTGGAAAGTAAAACTCTCCCTTTAAGTGTTAAATCCCTTTGCAGCCACTGGTTGAACTTGGTTTGAGTTTTTTTAATGACTGGTAGGAAATTTGAAAGCATCCTAATGGTTTCATCCTTACAGATAATAAGACCCCAATAAATGACTTCCTTTTGAACCTTGATGTTACATATAGTGGGTTCAGTGCATTCTTTAAGAGGCAACAGTTGGCATTTGTTCATATTTAGTGACAAGCCAGAGGCTTTAGAAAATAAATGTATTGCCTGAAGAGCAAAGAATAAAGTAGTGTCATCGGCAAATTGGCTGATGACAACCTCTCTGCCAGCGTTGGTTACACCTTGAAGAACACATTGTTGGAAATGTAAGGCCAGAATTTGGGCATAAGGCAGTTTGAAGCTAGCGTTTCCCAGAGTCCTTTAATTGCGACAACGGAAGTCCGAAATGCATGGCCATCACGTGATTCATGTAAGACTGAATTTGTTCCCGGAAGTTAGTGGCGGGCCATTCAAATCACTTGATTCCTAGTGACATAACTGAGATTTTTGGTCATTTGTCTTCAGTAACTGCATCGATAAACAATGTTTATACAGTACACCGCCATATGTATGTGTACTATATATACAATATATGTTTATGTAGTTCCATAAAGTAAATTTGTATTAATGATTAGTGACGTAGTTAAAGCCAACATTAATTAATACATTTTAAATGTAAAAAAAATAAATATATTTCAATATTTTCAATGTAGAAAAAAATAAATTAATACATGCATTTTTAATGTGAACGGCAGAATATACGTACATTTCCTCTTCTTTATTGTGTAGGCAGTGTATCTGAATGTGTTTCAAACAGGATCAATGTACAAGTGCGCCATCTAATGAGAAAAACCATGGTTTTTGTTGTGTTGTTTCACTTTTTCACTGTTTTCTCCTAAACGGCCTTTCATACTTCGAACCAAATATGGAGGTAGATTTGTGTCTTTATTATTCAATAAAAAAAACACTTTTCAATAATAATAATAAAAAACCCAAATCACATCAATCAAATAAAAGTTTGCTTCAATGGAAAAAAAAAACAAAAAACAAAAAAAACAAAACATTGTCAATCAAAGAAAAAAGTGTTTATAAATTATTTGGGCCTCAAATATTTTTTTATTTTTTATTTTGCATTTGAGCAAAATATTAACCAATATTTATTTTTGATTAAAGTAAACTTTTTTGTTTTTTTGTTTTTTGATTGAATAATAAAGACACAGATCTACTTCCATAAACAAAGTGTTTCCTTTCAATCCCACTTGAATGCCAATTCTTGCGCCCCTATAACTGGTGTCAGTGGTTGTTCCTCGGCAGTGGCACCATCCTGTCCAGCCCCTCCCCTGACGCACAGCCTCAACACTACCATTCCCACGTTGCCAGCAAGCCGAGCGCACGCACTGTTGTGTCCCCACTGACTGTGCGTAACGCAAAAGGATGATGATGATTAACAAGTAGCCAGTTTTAATCTATTTCATGCTTTTACGGACCTTTTAACTTAGTGTCTCTCTTATTGTTTCTTGCGCTGTGCGTAAAATCAGCGTAAACATGGTAAGAAGTGCGTTCTCAGCGCTGCTGCTCATCCTTTGGTGGTTAAGTTACTCATGCGTGCTTTCCGTGCGAGTCGCCGTCTCCAACTTCTCCGTGGAGGCCGAGGTGCAGTCCAGCTTCCTCCAGGGCCGGCTGAGGAGCCAGGAGCGCAGGGACATCCAGCGGGAGATCCTCTCCATCCTGGGGCTGCCGCACCGCCCGCGGCCGTATCTGGGCTCCAAACAGAGCGCAGCGCCGGTGTTCATGTTGGATCTGTACAACATCATCTCCACTGACGCACAGCTGCCTGGGTATCCCTACTACAGGGCCCCCATGGTGACCCCCATGGATAGTCGCTTCCTGGATGACGCAGACACGGTGATGAGCTTCACTAACCTGGGTAAGTTCACCTGACCATGGGACATGTTTGATTTTCGTTTCTAACTTCACCTTGGCTCAGAGGGAAACCTATGACAGCGCGAGCCAAATAGGTAATATTTATGGCATTATTTAGAACACCTGTGTCAAACTGAAGGCCCGTGGGCCAAATCTGGCCCCTTAGAGCAGTGGTTCTCAAACTTTTTTGGCCTTACTTTTGGATCCAAGTTTCACCTTAGTCCTACTACAACATTTTGCTCAGAATTCTGTGAAAAAGCAACTATAGAGCACAATGATGGTATTAATGAGTGATGATGAAACACATTTGAAAGAATCTCACTTTGTAAATAAGTGGAAAGAAACCGTATTTAGTGCTTCCTGAATACATTTATTTTAATCTCCCTCCTGGTGTGAGACTGATCCTCGTATTTTCAGTTCATGTTCTAATCAAAATAATTTCTATCATAATTTTGTGTGTGTTTTTTTTTTTGTGTGTTTAAAAAGAAAGGAAAGAAAAAATTCTTATTCAGTATATTTTTCTCTTATTTTGTGTTTTTGTGTCTCCTAAGGGAGAGAGGTTTTGGAACGGGAAGGGGGGACCTGTGCGGTGAACTGCATGAGCTGAGCTTGCTATTGCATGTGTAATCCTCATCTGTGCAGGTGTCTGCTGTGTAAAGCCTCTTCCATCTCTGTTTGCATGTTTGGGGAATGGTGGGAGTTGGAGCTCATCTTGACATCATTGAGTTTAGTGAAAGCGAAGGCTTTTTTGTTTGTGTTTTTCCTCTGAGTTCCTACAGTAGCTCTGATATCTGAATGATGTTCCCTCTGAACCAAATCATAGTTTCACAGTGTGGACAAGTGAACTCAGAAAGGCCTCTCTTAAACTTTTCTCTCCTTCTGGTTGTTTTGTCTGTTTAATTTTGCTGAAGTCTGAACATAATTAATTTATTCAGCTTTTTTCCTTTCAATAAACACGGGATGTGATGTTAAACCATTCTTTGTGCCAAAAGATGGCAGTCACATGAGGTTTACCATTAGAGTGGCGTGGGAGCTGTATCTTAGATATGTGAATGATGTACATTTTTGGACACATCAGTAGTGTTGCTTTGAATCAGTGGGTGTTTCAGCCTTTTTAACAATACACACCCTCATCAAAGGTGGCCAGCTACAGGGTGACTATGCATGAGCGTACACGCCAATCATGGGAAGCCTGGTTGTTTCATTGGCGCAGCCCACAGGACTGTGCAAGGCAAGGTGCGTCCTCTTCCCTGAGTCAAGCCTAAAGCTGACCGCACACCTTGACCTGGGAGCATGTCATGATGGTTTTTGACCCCAGCTAGGGTCCTTCCGCTTGATCCATATCCATTGGCTGCTTTTTTGACCACTTCAAAGGCTGATTTAATTGTCTGTCGCAGAGCCTGACCATGTATCCTAAAGGCTTTCAGCAGCCTAGTGGCAGAGGAAGACACAAAACCCCTGCATCCTGCATAGACTTTAGCGTTCCATCCTTGTTGTTGAGCATCTGCTGTGTAGCGCAATTTCTTGCGCTCATAGGCCTCTGCAGCTAAATTCTCCCATGAGTCTGTAAGCTCCATGATGTGAATAGTCTTCAGTGAGGGGGACCAGAGAACCAAGTCTGGCCTGGTGGTGGTGGTTGCTATCTCAGGTGGAAATCAGTTGCTGGCCGATATCGACCATAGCAAGTCAAGGCAAATATATTCCTTTGTATAGTACATTTCATACCCAAGGCAATTCAATGTGCTTTACATGATCAAAAAGTGCAACGGAAAAAATGAATCCACTTAAAAATCAATAAGAACATTAAAATCAGCAGTAAAAACATAAAATCTTCAATAACATGATTTAAAGATCTCTCTCTCAATCATACGCAGTAGAGAAAAAACGTGCCTTTAACTTGGATTTAAAAATGTTCCCATGTGATGCTGACTTCAGCTCTGCTGCAGTTTGTTCCACTTCTTTGCAGCATAACAACTAAAAGCAGCATCACCATGTTTACTGTGAGCTCTGGGCTCCACTATCTGACCTGTGTCCATAGATCTGAGAGACCTGCTGGGTTCATACCTGACTAACATGTCACTGATGTATTCTGGACCAAACCCATTCACACATTCATACACCAGCAGCAGAACTTTACAGTCTATTCTGAGGCTGACTGGGAGCCAGTGGAAATATTTTAAAACTGGAGTAATGTGTTCTGACCTCTATGTTCTGGTTCAGACCCGAGCTGCAGCGTTCGGAACCAGCTGTAGCTGTTTGATGAAGACCATTACAATAGTCCAGTCTGCTGGAGATAAAAGCATGGACCAGCTTCTCATGATCTTTCTGAGTCATTAAACCTTTCACTCTGGAGATGTTCTTTAGGTGGTAGAAGATGTTTTTGTGATTGATTTTCATCTTCCAACCCAGGCCATGGCTAGCTGTCCAGCTTCTGGTTTGGTAGACGGATGGCTGGGATTTTTCAGTCCCTCTTAGATTAACGATGTTGCTGTGAAGGACTTGGTTGCTTTCAGGGGCAAGGAGTTATTAGTAATTCTCTTGCTCTCAACAAGTGTTGAATATAGTAGACATTTGGAGAAATAATGAATAAAGTACAGAACATGTGTTTTATGTCTGGAGTCCTGAGCTTAGCAGTTGTTCACTAATGGGATCTGTATACTCTAGATCAGAAAAGCAGAAGCAGATTTACACAGTTGTACATTTGAAATGGTGTGATTATGGTTTGAAATAATGAGAAAAAGACAGTGCGTGTATATTGTTTATCTTTGAATCCCATCATGGTTTGATTTGCTGATGGCGGGGAAGTATTTTTAGAGAAGACTTGGCCGACTCTTTTGTGGTGAGGTCTTTATGATATCATGACTAAACTGGATTAGAGGATTTCCCTTCCAAA
Organism: Gouania willdenowi; assembly: GCF_900634775.1. Lineage (NCBI taxonomy): Eukaryota > Metazoa > Chordata > Actinopteri > Blenniiformes > Gobiesocidae > Gouania > Gouania willdenowi. Next base: position 37,675,270 of record NC_041048.1, read on the forward strand.
GACCACAGGTCCCCATTAGCAGAGACGCTCCAGATGAATCAGCATTCACTGAGAAAGCAAAGATCTTATAACTTTAGAGAGATAATAAACAAAATCACTCTTCTTTTTTTGGCATTCTACGTAAATGTATGTTCTATTGCATCAGTTTAAAGTGGTGAGCAGATGCATCCATAAAAGCCTTTGAGCATAAATCTAATATCAATATCACCCATAGTAAAGCTTTATTAGTACTAACATTTGAAGTACATACACTCAATTGTGGTTTACAAGTGCTCGAGTACACTTTACTGTTAGTAAAGCTCGTAACTAATTTTAAGTCTACTAGTACGACTAGTAATACGCAAATATTTAGAAAATATACCAATCAATCACTGTTTGGTTGTATCTGTTATCACATCTACTTAGTTTGCATTTGGTACTTTTTGAATCTTTTAGAGCTCACTAGTACTACTACTAGTAGACTAAAACAGTCTGCTAGTATGGCTCGTCAGATTTTGAGTATACTACAAAAATGTAGTTTTACTAGTAAACATTTTTGGTGCATTACTGTGTGAATAGACCTCACTAGTAAAGCTTTGAGGTTTTACTAGCAGGTTAAGATATTTTAAGTCTACTAGTAGTACTACTAATAACTCAAAATTATCTACTAGTAGACAATTTAGCTTTACTAGTAAGGTCTACTTGTGCACTAGTGTGACAAAAAACCTTTACTATTAAAACAATTTTTTTGTTTACTAGTAAGCTGCTACTACTAGTACACATACAATCTCATGAGTAGTTTCAGTATACTGTTTTTAGATGTGCTAGAAAGCCAGAAGATTCACTATGGAGAGTCTTTGAGCAAAATTCTGATATTGGTGAAATCTACCATACTCAAACTCTACGAATGCTCATATTTCGCGTACATGTACTGATACTCAATTAGAGTTCACTAGAGTAGACTTCACTAGTGGGAGAAGAAGTGTTACTAGTAACTTAAGACTTTTAATATTAACAATAATAATAAAACAGCAATTGTATAGAGCGCTTTTTGGGACTCAAAGCCGCGTGACAGAACACAGAAAAATAAAGAAATAACAAAAGTATTTACAGTATATGCTAATGAGGGGGTGGGAAAAAGGAAATTCAGAATTGCCAATTGCTTTTGAAAATATTAGATTTGGTTTTAATCTCTTCTACTTCATTTGCATTAGGTCTACTAGTACCACTAGTTGAATTTAAACAATCTACTTGTACTACTAGTGAGATTATATGTGTACTAGTTGACATTTTCAGTGCAATAATAGTACTAGTAAACAAATTTTCAAATGTTTCTTTTACTCGTAAATGTTTTTGGTGCACTAGTGCACAAATGCACCTTACTAGTAAAGGAAAATTGTCTATTCGTGGGCATTTTTGTGTTGCCACTTAGTACTAGTAAAATTAAAATATGCTAGTAGTAAAACCTTTACTCGTAAAACAAAATTATTGTTTACTAGTACTACTAATACACTCTAAATCTCACTAGTAGTACTAGTAGACCTAATGTAAATGAAGTAGGAGGGATTATAACCAAAGCCAGCTCCCTGATTGGTTGTAATAATTTTAGAAGCCAATGACAAGCCTGAATTTGCATTTTCCTACCCTCTATGAGCATATAAGGCTTATTAGTGAAACTTTTTGTTTCAATAGTAAAGTGTACTTCTGCACTAGAAAACCTGAGAACATAATGAGTATGAGTAGAGTTTAACTAAGGTTGATATTCACTGATAAACAGTAGGGATTTGAATCTTTGGGTGTTCTTAGGGTCACGATTCGATTCAAAATTGGTTTTCGTTTTAACCGATTCTCTTGGTTCACAAATTGATAGAATGCATAGTGTGTTAAGGCAAATTATGGCATCAAAACAATACAGTTTGTCTAAGATCATTTAAAATAAACTGATTCCAATGATGTAATCACACAAAGGCAAATTTAAGACAAAAGTTAACATGTGTTCATGCTAAACAAATAACAACTTACTTACTGTACAAGAAATAATTTGCATAAATAAAATAGCCTGAATAAAGCCTTTTTCTCTCCATAAGGTGCCCATTTCAAAATACACAATAATAAAAGTGGTGTTTTCTTTGATATTTCAAAAATAAAATTGTACAAATACACTGCAATCTTTAACTTGTATTTTGTGTGATTTCTCAACAAATCACATAACAAAGGTGGACACATTTTGGGTTTGGTGTGTAGGATTATACAGTCCATAATTGTCCATGTGGGATTACTGTTTATCAGGAACATCTAGGTTCTTTTGCAGAAAAAGGAGCTGATCTCTGTGTTCTGGACTGAGTATGCTTCGCTGTGCTGGCACAATATCTCCAGCGGTGGAGAATACTCTTTCCGCTGCAACACTTGTACCAGTGATGGATAGGTAGTGTTTAATGTGGCTAGTAGAGGAAAAGCTGTCTCATGGTTCCTCCACCAATGAAGGGGGTCTTAAGAGAGACAGTGGATCAGCCTCCAGGTACTTATTCAGGTCTTCCTCAGCTCTGGTGCACACACACTCCTCCTTTTGTTTTATTCATATATATATATATATATATATATATATATACACACACACACACACACACTGGCAGTTAAAACATGTCAGGAGATTTAGGTACATTTCCCCAAAAACAGTTGTCTGAAAAAATAAAACCTTGCTCAAGAATTTCTTTATCCTCTCCAGAAAATCTCATTCATCTTTTCTAAGTTTATACATTTTATTTATTAGCCACATTATCGTTTGAAGCTCAAACTGGAAACATAAAAACATGTAACATGTTTACATCTCTGCCTCTTTTTATTTGGTTAAATGTGCGAGCTGCTTTAGCAATAGAGCATTTCAAATAGTGTTAACCTTACCAGGGTGGTGAACATACCAGCAGCACATGCAGAATTTTATATGTTGGATGGAGAACAGCTTTGGGCTTTAATTGCTGCTTTTAATCGATTTCTAAAAACAATGAATACGTTTCATAATGTCTTTTTTAATGATGTTTATTGAGTAAAAGTTTTATTGTTGCACTCTAAACCTCCTATGTAGCCACAAGAGAATAAAAATACAGCTGTCTACTATAAAATTCCAATAAGGTTTATGATAGCTGTGTGGCCCCTGCTGTGTCAGGAGTATCCAAAGTGTTGAAATGCCTCCCAGGGGGAAGTTTGCATATCTGAGGTCTGATCTCTGCAGCTAATGGTCCCCAGCGTAAACACGCCGAGTCCTTACCAGCAATTATTGCTTTCATAAAATCGCCCCTCGATCCCCTCCGGAATTTAATTGCGGTCAAACAAATGACTCGCAGGGTTCAGAATGCACTTTGTTTCACAATGAGCGGTGTTGTGTTTTTAAAGGACTGTGACTCTCTCTCTGTGTGTGTTTGTGTGTGTGTGGTGCCATCGAGCCCTGCTGCGAGCGAGTGTGTATATCTTTGGACTTAAAAACCAAAGTGGCCCATCTGTGGGAACGTGGAATGATGATTTGATGATGTCATGGCGGTGTGTGGTGGGCAGGAAGTGTTCAGGGAGGCTTCTCCAAACACCTCGCTGCTCTGTGAGGGCACCAAGGTTGACTTATGCTGTAAAAACAACACAGAAACCCCATTGGAGAGCTTGGGGGGGTCCTGACTCCCCAGCTACTGCTAGAATAAAATCCCTGGATGATGATGATGATGCATTGCAAAGTAATCAGGCAGGTATGGGCGAGCAAACACACATGAGTTTGTGTGGCTGGCTTTTATGTGAGTGTTTGCTAAAGTGCCCTGGTCGCTGTGGTTTTCCAGGCTGTGCCTAACAGGCCTTTTCTTGTGGTTGGCACATGTGTGTAATTTAAGCATGAAGCCAAATTGGGACTCGGATTTGTGTTTTTTTTCTCCCCCACTTTGGTGTATAGACTAGCCTAAGTGATGTTTAGGTCAGTCGCTTTACTCTGGAAGGCAGGATTTCTCCCTGTTTCTGAAAAAGTGTGTGTGTGCGTGTGTGTGCGTGTGTTGCGGGCGGTGCAGCACACATCAGAGAGGGCCTTACATCAACAACACTTCTGAGGGATTTTATCAGATGACGAGTGTTTGACCTTCTGATGGTACAGACCTTTGCAAGTTTGTACTAAACCTAGAAATGTCGGAGTCTTTCAGTGTCTGCGTCCAGCTGGTTTTTTTTTTTTTTTTTTTTTTTTTTCTTTCTCAAAATGGCGATATACGATATAAATCTTGATATTTTTGACTCCATAAAGTCTCACCAGAAAGACAATTCTGGGGTTAAATTTGCTCATACATTTTGCAAATCTGCCACACAGGCACATGTATTTACTATCTTTGCCAATTTTGCCTTTTTCTACCTTTACATGCTCGCTTACACAATACTAGTATTACGTGAGCACGCAATAAAATAAAATAAAAATATCCATGTCCCTTAAGGGGCTCCGTATGATTCTCCAATTTCTTTATTATTTTTTCCCAATTAATTTTTTTATTAATTGTATTCAATTGTAGAATACTGTAGATATTATGTTGAAGGTTAAAATTTTACAATAATAGATTTTATTTGTATTGCACTTTACATTAAAGAAATCTCAAAGTGCTATAAAAAAAAAGCCTAAGACCTATAATGAACATAACTAGTAAAACAGTTTAAAACCAATGACAACGAGGTATAAAAAAGGCTACGGAAAGGCCTTTGTAAAAAGGTTTGTAACCAATGGGTTAATAATAAATGGGTCAGTTTTTCTCATACCTACTTCTGCTGACTATTGTTCTCTGTTTGTGTAACATCACTTGATCAAGCCTTTTCTAACATTCCACTCTCATGGCTCTACACTAACTTTTCCAGTGGTGGCACAGAATTTGATCGCACCCTTTTTTTTTTTTTTTTTTGTTTTTTTTTTTTTCAAGCCACGCATGCTGATGCCTGATGAATAGTTGACTTAACTGTCGTACCGTAGTAAGAAATAAAACAGTATCTTGAATCTTCAAATTCTTACGGATCTCAATTTACATGAACACAATGTTATATAAAGAAGTTTTTTTTTTAGTTGATCATGTAGTCAACACATGCTAATTGCGAATTTCTTGCCACACATAAAGCATGCATATTTAACAGGCACATTGGCGGTTAAATTAATTTGTCCCCACACTATTAAAATCTCTACTTTCTTCCAGAATAGTTTTTTAGTTGGTTTAGTTATCTTACCAGGGATTTAAGCCACAGGTGCAGGAAAGTTTATGGTCTGTAGATGTTGCAGAGGGTGAAGTAGGAAGGTGCTGAGTCAATGCACAATGTGATTTATTTTTAGGTTAACAAGTTGTATATTCTGTTTTTTTTTTGGTCATTAATAGCCTCTGTTAAAACAATAACTATTTCAATAGTTATTTTTTAAAGCTATAGGGAGCCATTGCATAGGAATCAAAGAGCCACATTAGGTTCCTGAGCCGTAGGTTGCAGACCTCTGCCCTGGGAGAACCACGGCTGAACATCTGGCATGGCATCATAGTCCATCAGTTCTGGCCCCTCCATGCTGATTCTGATGAGGTTCCCAGTGTGTGTTTGTCCCAGTGTCTGTGAACGCAGCACGGACCATGTCTTTCCCCAGTGTTGGTGACACAGCAGCTGTGTGTTTGGGGACATGGCAGTGCATGTAGTGTCTGTGTCGGACCCTGATTCACAGGAGGAAGACTCAACAGGTCGAGGAAGTTTCCACCTTTTGGATTTTCAAAATAAGGCACTCGCACAGATGCGACCAGATTAAATTTTCACTCGCACGCACTGTAAAAATAGTCGCATAGGCGACCAATTTAGTCGCAGTCTCAAGCCCTGACTCACCAAATTAAGTAATTAATTTTTTTTAATTAAAAAAAAAAGTATGATTCATGCTGATATTGGATCAATATCGGTATCGGCCGATACCCAAGGCTGCAATATTGGTAACATATCGGAAATGAAAAAGTTGTATCGGGACATCTTTAGCGATATTGTTAATTCCTAAAACTCCAAAATGCAGACTAAGCGGCTGCTTAGGGCCCCCTGGCCACTAGAGGGCCCCCAACCTGGCAACCCCATTGCATGTTACTGGTACTTCTGTGCATTGCGCGCATCAAAACTGGAATCGCCGACTACTATGTTCATCAATGATTCCTTACCCCTTTAGCACCATCTGTAATATTATGTGAATATCTGTAAAAGTCACGTTTTTCTATCAGCTCTGTCTGCTAGCATAGCATCTCTTCTTCACTGCTTGAATAGCTGCATGTCAACTGAACACTGGGTTACCAGCGCCCTCTGCTGGTCAAAACAAATAGCTGATGTAAATACAGTACACTGACTAAAATGGAATATCTATTATGAAATAACGAATTGTTTTCACGTTTGTCATGTTGTAGGCTTGTCAATCACTAAAGCTTCAGTTTCCTGGTTTTACTCCTTGGTCATATTTGCACTTTTTTTTATTTATGTTAATTTATTTTACTTTTAAATGTGACCAGCAATGGCTTGTTAAGATTCACTAGGATTTCACTTAAGTGAAAAAAATTGATATCTATTTCATTTTATTTTTTATTTTATTTTTGTGTTTGTTAAAACCATATTTTGAGATTGTGTCTTTTGTTTAAGTATAGTTAATAAACGGCTCATAACACAATAATCATCATTTCAAAATTTCTGTCAACTTTTAACCTTTTTTTTACAAAAGCATGGCCACCGGTGGGCTTCTCTACCACCACTGGTGTTTGACTTTGTATGCATGAAACAGGGTGTGTTTGGTTTGCAGTGAGATTGAATTTTCTTTGCAAAATGGTATAAAATACAATTTATTACTTTTATTTAAACTTGCAAGAGCAACTAAATGGTAACTATCTGTAATTCAAGCACCAATATAAAAAACAAGTGGTATATTTATAAAACTGTCAAATTGAATTTTTTGTTTGTTTGGTTTTTATGGACCCCGAGTCTGAAATAAAGGTATCTATCTATCTTTAACTTTTGCTTCTACAACAGATTGTTGATTCTGTTAAGTTCTTAAATTCTTTAAAAAAAGTAACCACATAAATCTATAAAAGTGCCCAATATTTTTTATGAAAATAAAGTGCAATCAACTTCAAGCTAAAATGCATTGAGGAGTGAGGTAGTTTAACAAGGTCTGATGTGGTTCACTGACACCTTGTGACTGGGCGTTTACGTGCTATGCATATGTTAGCGCAATTAAATGTTTTTTTTTTTCTTAACAAAAGAAATGTTTGGGATCGTGCGCTGAAATAATGCTATATGTTGCGGAATCAAAATTTTCTTACACCCTTATAGTCTAATCTGTTTCCTAAAGTCACCATCTTAACTAGCATTGTCTCTTTCTTTTTATTTCACAGTTGATCAGGATCGGGATCTTCTTGTCCGGCAGCAGGCGAGAGAGTTTCGATTCGATCTTTCTCGTATTCCAGAGGGCGAGGCCATCACGGCTGCTGAGCTCAGGATTTGTAAAGATTTTATCCACGAACACAACGACAATGAAACATTCCGGGTGCTGGTCTACCAGATCCTCCAGAAGCCCCTGAATAAGTTATTCTCACCCTGCTCTTCCTCTATCTTCTATTTTCTCTCTTTAATTATCACTACTTAGATTAGATCTACTCGGGATACACTTGTTCGAAATTGGCAATTGGCGGCCCAGGGGCCACATGTGGCCTTTAAGCTCGTTTTTTGCGGCCCAAAAGTAAAACACACAAGACAACAACAAAAACACACAAATAGAGAGAAAACCACAAGAAGTTTAAGTTATTTAGTATAATTGTATTTTTTGGGGTTTAGAAGAACTGGATCTAGAATAGACCTATTTTGTGTTTTTAATCTCGTTTGATCTTTATATATTGCTACACACTAATTCATACAAAGCTGTTTTAAGATGGATCTCATAAGTGGACTTCCATTTGTTTAATCAGTTTTGCTGTTTTTGTTGTTGTTTGGAAATGCCTTTGTGAGGAATAAAGAAACCTTTTTAGATAACGTTCTTTGGACAGCAGAGGCTGACTTTATGTTTTTGAATGGCTTAAACAATGCTAACGGGTGGTGAAGGTCTACGGAGGGTGTCGTCTCTGAGGGACAACAGCAGTGTCGTTTGCAAACACACAAAGGTAGTTGGTAAGACAAAAGACAAACGTCTGCCCGCCGTCTGGAACTCTGTTAAACAAAGCAACTGTCCTCAGGGCAGAATGAGACAACGTGGGTGTTTATTTTTATAGGCATTAAAAAGGCTGTTCTTCTAACAATAGCCTCTACAAGCTTCAATGCTGAGGTTTAGGTGTTGATACAGGGAGCTGAAATGAATGCATTTTGTCACACACAAAGTGCAAACTTGCCTTAAAGCGTTTTTTTTTTATCTGATGAAATCATAGTGTATGATGTGTTATGGTTTCATTTATTCAGACCGTTTTTCATGAAATGTCCATTGATCTCATGACATGTTTCGATGGTCAACTGGCTTTGAAGTTTCCTTGACTTCCATGTGATCATTGCAGCAAGAGACTGAATAAGTAAAACCTTAACATATTATTCAAGAAGATGACAAAAATAACTTGCTGGAATTATCACATGGAAGTGAAAGAAACATCAAAGTGATCAGCAGATACCTCTGAAGAAGACTGACATTTGACACTCGAAACATGTCAAGAGATCAAAGTAAATTTCCCGAAAAACAGTTGTCTGAATAAATGAAACCTTAACATATTATTGAAAAAGAACTTGCTGGAATTATCAATGATAGTGTGTGCCTCATAGATAAATAAATCCAGCACGATTTACTCTGAAAAGAAAGTAAATAGGTCCAAAATGCAGCTTGAACGTGCAGACATTTTCACACAGTACAAGAAGATATGTGGAGTCCCCTTGACAAATGTGTACAAGTGTTTTTCCTTTATTCTCACCGTGATTTTTGTGTTTTTTCATGAGACGAGGTGGACAGTGACTGGCTTGACACCATTTTTGTTCTAGTTTTTCCCAGTGATAATTTGAATGAAGTTAAAACACTTCTATGAAATGTCAACAAATGGAGTGTTCACAGAAGACATGAAAAAATGAATAACATGTAGGGATATCTGGCATGTGGACACTGGACAGGTGATGTTTTGATTGATCTGTGCTCGCCCGAGCTATACTTCTCTAGAAAATGAAGCACATTCCTTCTACACCTTTGAGTAATTGGTGCATTCCACTGTTGGTTGTAAAACTCAACAGATGCGCTATGCTTAAGTAAACCGTCTGATAAAGACTGAGCAGGAATTTGATGAATACGAGAACCCTCCTATTATCCTTGGGGTCAATTTGACCCCATTCAATGTTTATGATACAAAAAAAAATAGTTGACCTTTTTTTTGCTTCAAATTTCAGGACTTTACCTAATTTGATGGGTGCAGTTGATTAACTCATTCACTGCTAGGCCTTTTCACAGCAGCCAACCCCATATTGCCAGGTGTTTTAGATGATTTTCGATGATTTTTTTAAGACCCACACAATGTTTTGTTCTATGACAATCTGAAACCTGAAACCTGATTAAAAAAGATTAGACTCTCTAGTTTCATCAGAAAAAATAATTTAGTTTCTAGCTTGTTTTGTTCTTCTGTAATCAGCAGTTGAATAGAGGCAAGTTTCACACAAATCGCCAGTTTGTGACAAAAAGCTGAGAAAAACAGCTTTTTCTGAAAAAACCTATTAGTGACTTTGAAACATTTTATTTTTTTTTTTACTTTAGTTTCCTACTAGAAAACTACAAAAACAACAATGAGACCAGGCTTTTGATGGCAAAATTATTATTATTTTGCTTTCTGGGTCAGAATTGAATGGTTTGCTGACTATATTTTGTCCTTTCTCCAAGTCTCTCCCCCCATCATTCTCCACACACGCAACTTCCTCCTCCTCCCTGACATGCCGACTCTCACCGCTTGCCCCGTTTTTTGATAAAATTTTTTCCTCTTCCATTGAGCTCTGCCCATCACAGGTGATCTCTCATCCAAAGGTGTGCTGCTGCCACCTACATGGTGCCAGTTGGTCATTACATCATGGTACAAGCTCGATATTCACAGGAGAGCTTCGTCACACATTATGGCATTGGTGTTCCCCTGGGGTCAATTTGACCCCAAGCCGTTTTAGCTGTGTAAAACTTGTCTGTCTGTGTGTGACCTTACATCGCCACACCTGCAGGTGCAGAGTTGATACTTTTCAGTTGGAGGAAAGGTCATATGTTCACCACAACCAAGGGGGTCCATACTCTTGTGGTTATTAATGTTGTCAGTAAATTTGAGAAGATTTGGATGAAAACTATTTAATTAATTCTTTAAAGGGGACATATCATGCTAAATCCACTTTTTTAGCCCTTAAATGCATTTTGATGTATATTTAGATTGTTTAGAAGCACAGAAAAGTTCAAATTAATCTCTTCAGGTGCTCCGTTGATATCTTTATATTCTGTTTTGGTCATCTGTTTCGATTTTTCGATTCTCTATTATGTTTTTTGAACAATAACGTCAGCGGAACTGCCAAATTAGGACATCGACATTCAACACTTCAAGCAATCCGCCATTTTTATTTCTCGCTTTTATTTTGTAGTCCAAGCTCCAGGATGCAGAAGTTACGAGAGGAGAAGTCAAAATGTTTGGTTGTTGGATGTAGTAACCCACACGCTTCATTACACCGTCTCCCAGCATCAGAACCTTTTCAAAGTGCTTGGTTGAGTTTTATTTTTCACGGAAATGTACCCACATCTGTGGGTAAGATCATTTTTGTGTGCACGAAGCACTTCAAGGATGACTGCTTCTGCAACCTCCACCAGTATAAAGAAGGATTTGCCGAAAGACTTTGTCTGATTGAGGGTTCAATTCCTTCTATCTTTGGAGAACAGAGCACTTCGGTAAGCTGTAAATAACGCTAAAAAGTGTGATAAGACGTCCCTGTCATTGTTCTGTTAGCATTAGCAGTTGCACCGTCTTCAGACTTCATATGTTAGCGCTGTGTGCTCGTTTTAGATCCTTGATGATATGGCCTACGTGATTTAATTTAAGTCTAAAGTTTTCATTAGTCATTTCATTTTGCCGTTTTTGTCTCCGAAAAGACTGTATTAAAATGCATTTCGTGACGTTAGCTCGGCGCTAGCGTTAGCTCGGTGCTTGTGTTAGCTCACTTGTTAGGGTTCTGCAGGTTCATCATCTTCATTTTCATCTCGCTTTGCTGGGTCAGACTCTGGCTCAAACATGTAAAGCTGGATGGACAAGTCTTCTGTTGTTGACGTTGTGTAAATAACGTGTGAATACATTTTTTCTGTGCCGCTACATAGCCATATCTCTTCTATCAAACTACAAAAATGGCCGAGCAGGGTGGAGTTGAACCTGGAGAGGGGGCGGGGTATGAAGTGTCTCATTTGCATTTAAAGAGACCGCACCAAAACGAGTTGCTCTTAGAAGCACATCAGAAAAGTGGCCTGTGGAGCTATAATAATGAGGAATTCAGACCCAAGCAGTGCAGTTCCGCTTTATATAGACCATAACTGTATGATTTATGTGTGAAAAGGAAGGATTTAAAACCATGATATGTCCCCTTTAAAAGTTTGGGCTGATGGAGAACAGGTCAAGGTTTCATTATCAAGGGGTTATTTATGTATATTCAACAAATAAAGTGCCTGACACAAAAACCTTTTCTGAAAATCATTTTCTGGAGGCAAATCTTTCTGTGGTCAGATGGACCTCAGAGGTAAAATGTGTAATATTTGAGGATAATAGGAGGATTACGATCTCATCATTGAAACAGTATTGTTGTATTTAAAAACACATGCAGTGTGTACATATAAATAACTACTGTACTGTGGCTATGCTGATGAAACATCTATAAAGCCTTCTCCAGTACCTGATCTGACATTGTTTTACATACTTATCATAGAACTGTGTAGCTTACGTGAAACATAAGTTTTTGACATGATCTGATTGGGATTGTTTGCATTCGTTCACAGGGAAATCAAAGTGATGCTGCTGGGCCAGCGGACGGTTTGGGCCTCAGAAGACGGGTGGCTGGTCTTTGACCTGACCACAGCCAGTAACCTCTGGTTGGTGAAGCCTGAGCAGAACCTTGGTTTGCACCTGCTCGTGGAGGACAGTCATGGTTCGTAACCACACAGTTTGGCCCCAGCTTCAAGGCTCTAGAGCAGGGATAGGCAACTCTATCACAGTGGGGGCCACAAACATCTGACTGTATCTAATCCGAGGGCCACATGATCAATATTATTGTCAGCAATCTGAGCATTAATACAGGGGGATAACAGGGTTCTGTCTTTTTTTTTTTTTTTTTTGGTCTTTGTGGTTTTGATATTTTTTCAGTTTATTGCCATTTTGTGTGTTTTTGAGTCATTATTTGTGTTTTTGTTATTTATTGTGTTCTTTGTGTAATTGTGTGCATTTTTCTTTCATTTTCTGCATTTTTGTTGTCGATTTGTGTGTTTTTGTTTTCTGTATTTTCCTGTCATTTTGTATAATTTTGTGAACAGTTTGTGTGTCTTTGGACTAGAGCTATTCTGTAATGTGTTGTTTTGTGTGTTTTTGTCGTCATTTTGTTTGCTTTAAATGAACTTTTTAGATCACCAGCCAGCATGGCTAGTAGATTCTTAAAGTTACCAGCCAACCATATTTTCCACCAGCCAAATGTAGGATTAGTACAACCAGTAGCAGTGTTGCCAGATACACATTACGTTTTAAAGTCTAAACACACACACAAACCCTCAAATTTCTTGGTGGAAAACAGCCCAATGTGGCAACAATGTAGCAACATTGTTTCTTTAGCCTGCCAATTCAAACAGTGGTATTTGTTTCATTCTTCACCAGCCAAAGTGGCTAGTAATACTATAATGTTACCCACCAAAGTTAATTTTTACCTGTATTTGGCAAAAAAATGAGACTGATTGCCGCATGTGGCCTTTCGGTTCAGTTACTTTTGAAAATGTGTGTTTTGTGCAGTGTTTCTCAAATGAGGGTACGCGATGGCACGACGGGGTACTTGAGAGAGGGAAAGTGTGGAAAATTAACAAATAAAGTGTCAGTCTTTAGTTGAGAATTATACCATGTTGTCCTAATGGTGGCATCTGGTGGACAAAGTTAGTACATCTCCCAAGGAAGGATAATTGCTGACAGGTGTGTGGAGATCACAGGTGTACCTGCAGCCATAGACATAATACGTAGACGCCGCATCGACTGCTGCCGCCCACTAGAGTGGTGCATCCACAGGGCGGCCATCTTGGACCGGTGGCATCGCTCCTACAGTGGTTTGTTTGTAACAAATGTCAGATATGATAGATATACAGACATAGATAGAACAAAAGGAACCTAGAAAACGTTCAGATGTGCTCAGGTTTTTATTGACAACATTGTTTAAGGCTATACATTGGATTTGACATTATTATTGTATAATTGTACTACTACTGTATCATTGTCATTTCTATTATCAGGGTCGCGGGGGTCTGCCTGTGCCAATCTCCGGCTCTCATAGGGTGCTGGGTGGGGGTACACCCTGGACAGGGCGCCAGTCCATCACAGGACAACACAGACAGACAACCACTCACTCACTCATTCACTCCTATGGGCAATTTAGAATTTACCTTACAGTCATGTTTTTGGATTGTGGTAACTGTTACTATTATTTTCTTATTACATTATAAATAAATATTGTTTATGAATAATATTGTTTTTATTATTGTATTATAGTTACTAGATTCTTATATTATTTTGTTGTTGCTATTATTATTATAACCATTACTATTATTACTATCACTATCACTATTATATCATCATCATCATTAATTATTGTAGCCAAAGAACTGAAATATTCAAGGATGTGGGTGTGGAGATTAAATGTTGAGTGGTAAAACCTTGTGTTATAGCTACATGTGTGATCGGAATGATAAAAACTATAGAAAAAAATCAATTCAGGAGCCACTAAATCAAGTTTTTCAACCTTGGGGTCGGGACCCATGTGGGGTTGCTTGAAATTTCTAAAAAAAATTAAAATAGATTTTTGAATTTTTTTAAATTATCCTTATAAAAAAAAAATTAAAACACACAATCCTAAACAACTCTATTTCTGTACGTTCACTTTGTGAAATATAAATCTAGTTCACCTAAAATGCAGTTTGAAAAAAAAAAAAGAAAAAAAAAAAAAATATATATATATATATATATATATATATATATATATGAGCTCAAACATGATCAAAAACAAATTTGGGGTCGCCAGAAAATCTTGATAATAAAATGGGGTCACGATCTAAAAAAGGTTGGGAACCACTGCACTAAATACTGTTTTACACCTTTTAAATGTGTCATCACTGTCACTCTATCATTATGCTCTATAGTTGTTTTTAAAGCAAAATGTTGTAGTCAGACAAAGGGGGTACTTGGATTCAGAAAGTTTGAGAACCACTGTTTTTTTTTGTGTCTAATTTGTTGTATTTTTTTTTGTCCGTGTCTGAAGGACGGAGGCGAAGCCCTGAACTCTCTGGCTTGGTTACAGGCAGTGGTCCCAGGAACAAGCAGCCTTTCCTGGTGGTGTTTTTCAAAGCCAATGAAGTGCGACTGCGCAGCATCCGCTCGGCTCACGGCCAGAAGCGTCGCCACTCCAAACATTCCAAACCCCAAAGGACGAGCCAAGACGTGATGAAGGCAGTGGAGTCTGCAGCAGGTGTCTGAACCCTGGGAAATGTGCTCACCACCATCCTTGTTAACTCATGTTCCCCTCTTCTTTGTTTCAGAAACCTTTGGTGTCCCCAAGGAGGGGTGTAACAGACGTGAGCTGTATGTCAGCTTCAAAGATCTGGGATGGCAGGTACGGTGACACAGAGGATATTTTAGATAAATATCATGAAGAGGGTTTGTTTTCTAACCCCTCTGCTTGTTGTTTACCTGTGATCAGGACTGGATCATAGCCCCAGAGGGATATTCAGCTTATTACTGTGAGGGCGAGTGTGCCTTCCCCCTCAATTCTTACATGAACGCCACCAATCATGCTATCGTGCAAACTCTGGTAAGCCAATAAAAGTCCTCTCATGAGCACAGGAGTGTTTAGGCTTTATGATGATTGTGAAATCTGCAGAATTGCAGCCCTCTAAGACCAGGTTTGGACAAGTGTGTGCTAACACAGGGGTTCTCAACCCCCTTTGCAGTCGGGAGACACTAGGAGGGGGTCACCAGATGTCTTCAAGAAACTAAGAATCACAGTTTTGCTTATTTTTACTCTATTTCTGCAACTACACAAAACTTGCCATATTTTAATCTATTTTCATCACTTTTTCCTGCCATATTTTTGCTCCTGTTAATGCATTTTTGCTACAATGCTCCCATTTCTGCCGCTTTTCCATCAAATAAAAAAAATGAAAAATTCTGCACATTTCTTCTACTTTCAAGACATTTTCAGTAGGGAGGTCCTGATACAACTTTTAACTTCCGATACAATACCAATATTGCAGCTTTGAGTATTGGCCGACACTGATTTTGTTCCGATCCGATATCGGCCCTAATTTTGTAGTGTGGAATTTTAGAAAAGGCTTGATCAAGCCCACTAAACATCCGACGTCCACGGACCTCCAGATCACGTTCATAACGCGTCGGTCGGTCTGGACCACATCTGCACGTCTATATGACGTCCAAAATAGGTCGGCATCTGAACGCCATGACCACGACCTCATATGACGTTCAATGTTTGAAGCAATTTCACATATGAAATTTAAACAGCCTTGCAATTCCACACTCAGACACAGACACATGCTGTGTATGTGCTTCTGTTTATTAACAATCATTATTCAGTATTATCCACAGTCACCAAGTACATATCCAGGTGTACTTCATCAACATTTATGCTCTGCAATCTTTTTAAGAAATAATTAATGTCAAGCTGCCATTGAGCAAGTCAACGTTGAAACAACGTTGAGAACACGTCTTTTTCGGACATCGTTGGGTCAACGAACGCGCACACAACAAGAATGTCAAAAATGTATATAAACATTACCATACCCCCAAAATTATTGATATTGTATGGTCTTACAGTGCAAAACAGTTATTAAAATATATTTTAAGGCTGTATTTTGTTGGTGTTTCAGACAATTAATTTGGTAAATGTTTCAAATAACTGACAATGTACAAGGACGATGTGAATAGAAAAGTTTATAAGATATGAATTTTGGAAATTTTGCCAATGATAAGAGAGATTTTTTAATTTATTTTTAAACTGATGCCAAATCTGTATATTGGTCTGGATGTTTTCCAAAATGTAATGGAATCTTCCATGGCGTAAAGTCTATCTTTGGTTAAAATGTTGTCAAAATCAGTTCAGTACTTTTGATCCAATCCGACTAACAGATAAACAATGAAACGCTGTTGAAGTTGCTTAAATTGCAAATGCTAAACATGGATGAATGGGGGGAAAAACGCAAAATGAACTAGTGCAGTTATCTCAGTGTTGCAATTCTGTAATCAACACTTCAAATTCAAAAGTGGCAAATAAAAATGCAGAAAACGGCGCACAGAGCGACAGAATCTACATTTTTGGTCAGTCGGGCTCTTTAACACAGTGGTTTTCATACTTTTTTTGCTCAAGTGCCCCCTTTCTTTTATTTCTGAATCCAAGTACCCCCTTTGTCTGACTACTACATTTTGCTTAGAAAACTATTTAAACAACTGATGGAATGAATGAGTGATAAAAACACATTTTAAAGAATGTCATTTTGTAAATAAGTGGAAAGAAACGGTATTTAGTGCAATGGTTCCCAACTTTTTTTGGATTATGACCCTAATTTGATATCAAGAATTTCTGGTGACCCCAAATACATTTTTTCTCTGGAATTAGCTTTTGATGTGTTTGAGCTCAGAAATATAAATATATATATATATATATATATATATATATATATATATATATATATATATATATATATATTTTTACTGCATTTTAGTTTAACTTGATTTATATTTCACAAGTTAAAGTATAGAAATACTGTTTTTTAAGATTGTGTGTTGCTTTAATAAAAAGAGAACACTCCAAAAATATCAAAAATCTATTTCGATTTTTCAGAAAGTTCTGGTGACCCCACATAGGGTCCAGACCCCAAGGTTGAAAAACACTAATTTAGTGGCTCCTGAATAGATTTATTTCTATAGTTTTTATCATTTACGATCATCTCACGTCTGCGGTGGGACCAAGGCTGACACTTTATTTGTTAGTTTTCCACTCTTTCCCTCTCTCAAGTACCCCCTTTAGTGCCATTGCAAACCTCTAGGGCTACCCGTACCCCCATTTGAGAAACACAGATTTAACATTTCATCTTAATTCAAAGGATTTACAGAATTTAAAACACTGTTTCTTTTCCCCCACAGGTTCACTTTATTAATCCAGATTTAGTGCCCAAGCCCTGCTGTGCTCCTACGCAGCTGCACGGCATCTCAGTGCTCTACTTTGACGACAGCTCCAACGTCATCCTCAAAAAGTACCGTAACATGGTGGTCAGAGCGTGTGGCTGTCACTGATTCACTGACTGATGCTGATCAATGACATGCTGAAGACAGGCTAAAGTGGATCAACTAGAGAAAGGATTAACTGTCACTTCACCAGAGAGCGACTTTTATTACAAAGCTGTGTTTTTATGACCTGCAGCTGAGCTTTGCCTCGACCCAATTAGGGCTCGGGATCACATCACAGAGGAAACGCTGAACAAAGGCTTTTATTTTAACCTCTTTTTGAGTGAGACTTGAAAAAGAAAAAAGAAAAAACTCTCTGAAAATACTTTAAGCAGATTGGACTCCAGAAGAGCTTTTGTTTGCCAGAACTGTGATGTAAAAAGTCATACTTCTCTGGACCTCTTTCAATTCTCATTAGAAACTCTTTGAGATGCAGGTAATAAAAGTGGCATGTGTAGAAAACTGTTAAATAAGAACTTTCAACTCAGCTGGATGAACTTTTGACTCAATGGAAACGATCAAACGTGTATTTTTTGAACAACATCCAGGAGAGCAGATGGAGCAGGTGCAGAGAAAATGACAATGTGTGGGATTCCCAGGCATCGTGTTTTAACATGCGGGGATAGATCACAGCACCGACAACCTGTTGGATTCAAACGTGAGGGTGTGCGCTGCCAATGCCTGGTGTCAGTTCTGAGAAGTTTGTACATTTTTTGGACGTTTTACTTTGAAAAACCTAATACATTTTAGAGCAGGGGTGGGTGAGCACTGCGTGGGGTCTCGTGTTCAACACGGTAATATAAGGAGCTCCTCAGGTGCTCTTCGGAAAGTGGACAAAATAGTTGTTTGAAGAAGGGAATCATTGGCCAGCCTCTGTATGTCAAAAAACAATATAAAGTAGCATCAATCTGAAGCACTCTTGAGTAGGGATCGACCGATATGGGTTTTTTAGGGCCAATACCGATTTTTTTTTCCCATCAGCCTTAGCCGATGACTGATACGGACTGCCGATTTTCTTGAGCCGATACTACTTTTGCTCCCTCAATTTACGTCATAAAAATTACACAATGATGATAACAAATGGTACAAGTCTCAATTTTTAAAAAAAAAAAGGAACATTTATTGAAATGAACAAAGATGAGGTAGAACACCAAGTAAAAAATATTTAACAACTAATAAAAACAGGGGATGTAGAACAAGCACAATCTCATAAAATTATGAAAAAGAACTGTTTGTCCTTGTCCTGAAAATAGCTTTGACAAAAGTTGGCCTGACTGAAGATATATTTTATTAACAGGATTATTGAGTATAAAGATACATAATTATATTATTAAACACAAAAAGAAACCATTCTAACAACCCCAGAACATAAATTAGCAGAGGAAAATAACGTGATGTCAGATGTGCATAAAGCAACAAACTGTTCAATTTTCTGTTCTATATTACATCAACATTAACAGGAATAAATATTCAAACAAGTAATAAACTGAATCCGTGTATCATTCGTTCATTCGTTTTTCATTATGTAACAAAAACATGAAACACCAAAATGAAATAAACGGAAAACGCCTTGTTTTTCAAATTCAAGCTCTTTTGCATCGGTACAGAAAACGGAAAACGAACACCTTTATTCGTTTTCTCCATTACCGATTGGCCAAAGTACGTGACCCAGAAGTGTACTCTCATCTGAAGCTAACGGCTATGCTAAAGGGAGTTCGGCATGACAAGATCGCTGCTTCCAACTGTGCATCTGAAACGTGTCCTTTTCGCTTTAGCTGGTGTTGGGCACAGAACCTCCTCACGGACATTTCGGAGGATTTAGAGACTCTTAAGTGTTGCAGAGCTAAAGATATCTCGGAATGTGTGACTCTTCACTTCCAGGTCACGTACTTTGGCAAATCGCTAATGGAGAAAACGAATAAAGGTGTTCGTTTTCCGTTTTCTGTACTGATGCAGAAGAGCTAGAAATTTGATAAACAAGGCGTTTTGCGTCTTTTCATTTTGGTTTTGGAAACAAATAATCAAATGAGTGTTTTTGTTACATAATGATGAACGAATGATACACGGATTAAACTGCTCCATCAAAGTTTTAAAAGCTCTCCTTCTCAGCGCAGCGCTGTGTGAAGCAGAGGGAGAGAGAGAGAAATACACACACGCAAAATCTTCAGCTACCTGCTTGTTAACTACGACACGTGGAACCACGGAACAACCGCTAAGTTAAACAGTTAAAAGATCCTTTGAGGTGGCCATGATAAAGTGCGTTCAAAGTCTCTTAGGCTAAAGAAAGGAGGCTCAATGCTTCCTTTATAACCCCCTTTAGCCTAGGAAACACTGATACATACTTTAGCAAAGGAGACCAGATAATGCTGACCCACAATTCCTTGCAACGACAACACAAACACCCGAGTGCTTACGGAAACTCACGATGACCGGCAAGGGATGGAGATTCCCTTACCAAGCATTAATATGCTTTGAACAACTTTTAATAAATAATCTAAAACCCATATCTTATTATGTGTAAACCATATTATGAGATTATAACTTACATGAAACAGACACTCAGTCATTCAAAAAAATAAAATAAGGGATCAAAGACCTTTTTAAGCCACATTATGTTTTATTCAACATATTTCATTCACCTCAGAATGCTTTGTGTGGTTATACATGTGTAAACATACAACGTTATGTAGGCCTATATCTTGCATAAATGTAACAATTTCCTGAAATCATACTTATTTTTGATTAATGTTTGTATTGATTTGTGAGTAGAAGGTGAGTGTGAACAACCATTCTCAATGTGACGTTCTATTAGTTCCACTTTTGTTCCTTGTAGCCTCTTTTCCTTTGATTTACATTCCAACCTTGTGATATTTGAGATTATATCAGTGGTTAGAGGCACAAGGGAAAGTGTTATAAATGTGCTTTTAGTACCGGTAGTTCATTTTCAGAAATTTGAAGTTTTTTCACCACGACAGACGTCACTATCCTTCGCCGCCATCGGATT
Source organism: Gouania willdenowi (assembly GCF_900634775.1). Classification (NCBI taxonomy): domain Eukaryota; kingdom Metazoa; phylum Chordata; class Actinopteri; order Blenniiformes; family Gobiesocidae; genus Gouania; species Gouania willdenowi. The sequence continues at coordinate 37,695,745 of NC_041048.1, forward strand.
ATTATGTCACCTAGTGGAAGTGCGTTTGATTGTCAAATCAAACTCGCCTTTCCATAACTCTTTTAGAAAGTCTCCTAACACCATTCCTTAACCCCGTGACATCATCCACGGGGTTAAGGAAAAGTGAATAGTAAAGGAGATAGGAGGGAATATTCGGACGCAGCCATAGTCTTCATCAGGACATGATTAAAAGAGTAAAAACAGGTGCTTAAGTGCTGTGCAAGAGATCATGTGACCAAAAGGCATCACAAAACATACATAGGCAGGCAAGCATTAGACAATAAAGATTATGTTAAGAGATGTTTTAAAGATCCTATTCATGTAGGAATTATTAATAAGAACTATTTAATGAGCTATTTAATCTACAATGAAGTATACAATGTTTTTATAATGATAAATATAATATATTCATATGAACTATCTGATGAGTTACTTAATCTACAATATTGTGTATGATATTTTTATGATATATATTAATATTAGGAAATAGATATATATCTTTAAAGTAGCTTTTAATATCTATTGTTTATATATATATATATATAAAATCAATGAAGATTAAGTATCTCATCAAATACTTCATATTAATATATTCATTATTATAAAAAAAATTGTATAGATCACACAGCTCATCAAATAGTTCCAATTATGATACCTACATTAATAGGGTCATTTGAATAGCTAACTATATGTTTGTTGTGTAATGCTTGCCTGTCTATGTACGCTTTTTGATGCCTTTTGGTCACATGATTGTCACATGGTCTCTTTTGCACAGCTCATATAAACACCTGTTTTTACTTTTTTCAATCATGTCCTGACATGTCGACATGACATTCCTGTATTAAATAAAGGATTTTACACCTCACGAGTGCCTCGGATCTTGAGTTTTGGCTGCTGCTGCTCATACTTTCTTTTGTTTTTTGACATACTGGAGAGGCAGGTTACTGATTCCCTTCTTCAAACGACTTCGTACATTTTATTTTACCTCATCTGTGGCCTCAACAATCATATTAACTCCAGCTGCATTTCATGTTATGTAACGGGCAATTAGGAAGAGATCCTTGATGTGAACCATATTTTAAACATTTATTTCTTCCCTTTTTTTTTTCCCAGCTTCAAAAATTATAGACCAAACACATTATTTACATTCAGTTATAAAATATGAGAGTTTTAAATGAGTTCATTGCTGTCATTTAAAAATGCACAACTTCTAAATCATGGTACTTCTGATGTGTTACATTATTGTGTCTTTGGCTCCAGTACAACAATAAAGATTTTTTTTAATCCTGAAAGCTAGAGAATGTTACATTTCACACACTCTCTAAGAAACCTCTATGGTACAGTGTAAGTGTTTTTGCTAAGTACGCCCCAAAATTAAAGAAAATTATAGCTGCTCCGCTGTAGTACTCGGGGCCAGGCAATTTTAGGCAAAATTAGGCAATTCTGAGCAACAGAGTGTGAAGATGTGCATTTTATGTTAAGGTTTCAACTCTTCTTCAGTGTAATAATTCCAGCAAGTAATAAAAAAAAATGACTATGCGGAAGTTAAGGGAAACATCAAAGCGATCAGCAGACGCCTCTGAAGAACACTGACAGTTGAAACATGTCAGGAGATCAAAGTACATTTCTGTAAGAACAATTGAGTGAATAAATGAAACCTTAAGTTATTCAGAAAGAATAAGATGTGCATTTTACTTCAGTTGAGGCTTGAACTCACATTTTCTGGCACAAGAGACGATGCATTACAAGAAAATATAGTATTTCTTGAGTTTGTGATGAATTTGTCCAGAAAAGGAACAAAAAAAATAAACTCTTGATTAATTGATAAATGTTTCCAAACACCCACAGCAATGTGGGAATCACTAATGTAGGCCACACTGCGGTGTGTGACCACAGGGAGCTGTATGACACGGCCTGTTATTTTAACCAGGACCAGGAAGGATTTGGCATCGAGGAGGTGGAGCAGCAGGTAAATGTTCTCTCTGTAATTTTCATCTTTGAAAGTCGGCCGTGAGCGAGGATAGCATTAGCTAATGATAGCATTAGCCGCTAACACCAGCTATTTTCACTTATGGTTTATGAGAGGGAAAAAAAGTCAGGAGAACCGTAGTGGGTCAGCTGCAGGAACATCCAAATGGTGGAAATACCCTGTGGTCATGTCCTTCATAGACCCCTTTGTTTCACCGCGAGAGACAAGCAGCAACATGGGGTAGAGGGTTGAGGAAGACAGGACTGCAGAGTATGGTCAACCATCAGAGACTGAAGGTTTGTTTATCAGTGCAGACATATAGAAATATATACCAGGTTAATATTCAGGCCTTTATACATCACAGGGCTTCTTCTAGTGGGGGATCTGAATCTAGTATAATGATTTAAAATCTATAGTAATGTGTTTCATATATTGTGTTTGCTGTCACTCAGAGGTAAACAACCAGATGGAGAAGGACAGGGAGGGGGAACAGAGAAGATGCTGATGGTGATGATGGTGCTGGTGCTGCAGCAGCATCTCCTGCAGAAACAAGTGCAGCCAAACCATCTGATATGAACATGACAGAAGTTGTTTTGCATTCTGTTATAATTAAAATGTATCTATAAATGTTTGGTATATCAGTGATGACAATGTTGATCATTACATCATTTAATGTTTAATTAAAATATATCTATGATCTTATTTAAGTAACAGTGACTTGATTAGCTATTATATATATATATATATATATATATATATATAATGTGTTTGTTTATTTTTAAGGAAAAAGAGCAAAGAAGAGGCCCAGCCAAGGCTCTCCAAGAGAGGTGGAGCAGCTTATCCTACAGACCTTCAGGAGACCACCTCCTCACCACCAGCTCTGACTGAGGATGAGATGTTTTTCAGAGACCTGCTTCCTACCCTGCAAAGAGTGTCACCAGAATTTAGGGAACGTTAAATTTCAAAGTTTTAAACTTCTTGATTATCATCCGGTAACACTAAATTTGGAAAATTTTAATTAGGTTTTTGATTGGGCTGGATGGGCTGGGGTGGGCGGCACTCTTTGCATGGCAGGAACCACATTGTGAATAGTTGTTTATACTAGTTTGTTTATTATGTAAGTATTATAATATTGAAGTAAATAGTTTGTTTAAAATTGAGGTATTATGTTAATGTACATGGTGTTCTTTCAGAATTGTTGATTAAAAACACATTTTGAAGTGTACTTTTGCTTTCTTTTTAATTTCAATCAATGCATATTAACAGCTATGTGTACACCACATCAAGGTTATATATTTTGTTCATACAAGAATATATAGTTTCCTCATATTGATTCTCTGTGAGACCTTTAAAGCCTTAAATTAATTTCAGAGGTGAGGTTTCTTGGATTATTTCTTTCTGGTTAAAAATGAAGCTGACAGACGTTTCTCTCCCCATTCTTCCATATTTATTATACACATGTTAATACAGTAGGAAGTTTGCTCTATAGAGGTAGGTGGTTGGCTCTTAAAATAGTAATTCTGGGTGTGCTGGTGCAATATGTCTAGCCATGGAATAACTCCTGCAGAGAAGTACGATGTGAAGACCTCTCGTCCATAGCTGCTAGCTGTGGTCCTGAAGGAGTCACCTATTTATTTCTGGAGCAGTTATTCTGTAAACAGTTTGGTTAATCCTGTTAGACAGAGGGTCTTTAGGCTAAAGTTCAGTTTGAAGTGGTTAGGTTCTCTACAGGAGAAAGGCTGCTATTGGCTAATCACATAACATAAGGAATGGACACCTGCAAACTTTGTTATGGGATTGTCTAGCACTGAGAGAATCTCTGTGAGAACAATTGAATTGAAAAACTTTATTGTCATGCTGTACAATGAGGTTACAGAAGCAGCTCCATAAAAGTGCACACATAACAATATAAAAGACTATACAATAAATATATTAGTGCAAGTTAAGTATGGTGACAGCTTTGGGAGAGAAGTTATCCCTGAGTCTGTTTGTTCTGGCCCGTATGGACCTGAAGCACCTGCCCGAGGGCAACAGGTTAATGAGGTGGAAGCCGGGGTGGGTGGCGTCAAAATGTTTCTGGTCCTGCTGAGACAATGGCAGTTATAGACGGCAGTTAAGGAAGGCAGAGGGCAGCCGTTTATTTGCGTGGGCTGTTTGACAACCTCTGCAGTCTCTTCCTGACGGCCTCCGTGCAGCTGGAGTACCACACTGTCACAGCGTAGGTCAGCAGGCTCTCGATGGTGGAACGGTAGAATGTCACCAGCAGCTGAGTGTTTAGTTGCTCCTTCCTGAGCACCCTCAGGGAGTGTAGCCACTGCTGGGCCTTCTTGACCAGCGCTGTGGTGTTGACCGACCAGGAGAGGTCAGCAGAGATGTGGATACAGAGGAATGTTGTGCGATGCGATGTTGTGAGTGCAATGAAAGTTGCTGGAGATGGTCATCTTCAGTTGGAAACCGATGTCCAGTAAATCCAGACGACTGTAGTGTTCAGTAGTGTAGGGAGACGAACGTACAAACAACACACGATAAACACAAAAGAATGCACAGAGGGAGTGCTATGAGCCGCTCCGTCTGTGCGCGCCGCCATCCTTGAACCAACTTAAAAATAAAAAATACATGTCTTGTGAACTTGTCCGAGAAAAACATTACACTAAATTTAACATTAAACATTTACCACCAAAAATGTCTTTATTTTTTTTTTTTTTACAACATAGAAGTGTAATATCCCAGATATTGGCATTCTCAATTGATCATCCAAATCAACGTTTTAGTAATAAATGTGTCTGGCATTTTGTATCAGCAATTTCCCCACTGAATTGTGTCTGGTAGTCTGGATGTATTCTAGGACAGAATCTGTCAGATTACATACAGTAATCTCGAAGTAATCTGTAATGGGGAAACTGAGACGTCCTTTAACCACCATGTACGCTACTATTGGAGCTGCTACACAGCCTGCTGCAATGCCAACATGGCGTGAAAACAGGGTTTGTGCACAGCGAGACCAAAAACCTCCTGCCTGTGCCCCAACAGTAGATCTAGTGTTGGTCCCAGCCTGCAGCTCCACAGGTTCACCTGAGGGAACATCTGTGGAGCTCAGTGCTTCTGGAGGTTCATATCCATCATTTGTCACTGGGCCATTGTCTTCATCACTCTGGGAATCAGATGTTGGTGGTGGTTGTTCTTCAGGGTTCTCCATCCTTTGTTCCTCCAGATCACTCAGTTGCACGTTGAGACGTTGAATCTCTAAATCCTTTCCATGCATCTGATTGATCATTTCCTCATTATAAGCAACAAGTAAATTGTATTGTTGAATTAGAACTTGGTGACACTCGTTCATGGATTCTAGCATGCTTTGCAATAAACTGAGTTTTTCTTTTTCTCCTTCAAGCTCCGACTCCAAATCTTTAACTTTCTGCTGAAGTTCCATCAACTCATTTCCTTGGTTCTCCTTGTTATTCTTAGGAGCAAAGGGATTCCTTTCACTCAGTTGCTTAATGATACTCTGATTCCCTAAACACATTTTACGCAAGCTAGTGATCATTTCCTGCATATCAGCAACAAGTGAGTTGTTTGCTTCAAATAAAACATTTTGTTCGCCCTGTAGCTGCTGAGTTATTGCATGAAAGTTTTCACCTAAGGCAGTCAGCCTGGTTTCTTTTTCTTGGAGCTCAACCTGAACTTCTTTTAGTTGCTTCTCAGTTGCCGCCTGTGTTAACAGGCAAACATTTGCAGCATCCACCTGTTGCTTGAGATTAATCGATTCTTCACGGAGACTCTGGATCTCATTTCTCTGCTTCCTCATCTCATTTTTGGACTTCTCCCTCTCAGAAGACATTTTATCCTGCTCCTGCTGTAAACTTTCATATTTTTGTTGATACTCCAGCTTTAAACCAATTTCTCTTTCCAGCTCTGACTGAAGTTGAAGCTCAGTCACACTGTAATCCGTCTGGGATCCACTAGAGGTCATAGTATGCTGTGTGTTTGGATCCATGTCTGTAGTTTTAAACAGTGACTGACTGTAATAACGCCGTCTGACGTCAGGTGACGTTCTTTTAGCCGTCGGATTATTACGTCATCTAGTAGAATTGCGGCTTTGATGGTCAAAACGAACGTGATGGCCTTTTCAGAACTCATCTCCTAACACTTTTCCATACACCATGACGTCATCCCCGGGGTTGAGGAACAGTGGATAGGAAAGGAAATAGGAGGGAACACGTGGACGCAGCCAAACTTTATAGACTTGTGTAAAGTGTCGGCTTCCGGGTTTGGATGAGAGCGTGATGTGCAGATTTTCTGTGACGTAATGACGTCGTCCTCCAGCGGAATCCAGGACGTGTAACCACAGCAACCAGTGATCAACTACACTAACAATGTCATCATTTATTAAATCATTGTATCATTTCATTTTAATATTTAAGTGGGTTTTCTCATGATTATTTACATTTACTGCTTTACCTTTACCTATCTGTTGAAGATCATTTAACAATAAATACATTTAAATATAGTGCCTCTTCCATTTCTACTGAAGCAGAAAATATTTTTAAAAATGAATTCACCACAATAGGCCTGAAGTCGTTCTTGGATTATTTATCAGACATTTAAACAAAGTGGTAAACAGCAGCATTTGCACATTTGTTGTTGTGTGATGTTTTTGTATTTTTTTTTTTATTGAATAAAAATACAGAATAATACAGTGTGGATATGTAAAAATATCTGAATTTAAAGCAATTTAAATATAAATACATCAAATTTATCTTCTCGAAGCGTAAGTGTTAAAGGGAAATATATATATATATAAATAGATGTGTATATGTATGTATATGTTTGGACTGAGGAATGTAGTGGATTACATGAATTGTATGAATTATGTCTCCTTTTAATGTGTAAATGGGTTTATATCACAAGAAGATAATGTATAGAAATGAAGTACATACTAGATATTACAAAGGGTAAGATCATGTACAGGCTTCACATGCACGATTTTGTAACCATTTATCCTCTGTTTGCCTTGTTTGATTTTTTTTTTAAATTGTTTTTATTCTATCATTGTGGTAAATACATTGCTGTTGTGTTCATGTTCAAAATCTAAATGAAATCAGCCAATCAAAAAAAGTGCACTGAAGGTGAGAATTTTAATTATATTTTTGTTTTGTAGTTTCTTAACTCTTTATCTAAAAAAGGCTCTTAAGTGACTTTTTAAAACTGTATTTATTTAATAAAAAAATCCACACATGACAATGTTTGTTTTGTTACTGGTCTTTTGTTTCTGAACAAAAAGGCTTATTGTGATAATAAAATAATTTGAAGGTACTAATAAACTGATTTTTGACCTCCACTTTTGAAGGGATCAAATGTAGCTGTGTTCCTTCGTTTAATTTACAAGGAACAGATCAAGGTTCCTAGCAGAGGACTAACAATCGATGTGGTTAAAGAAAGACAATTAAAGATGTGTTGGATGACAGAGAACTATTTTCCTAATCAGGACAAAATCACTTAAAAACCACCGCCTCAATTAAAAACCCCCCAAAAACAAACCCACTTTTTATCTTTGTAAAAGGCAACAATTACAATTGCTGTGTTGAGTGACTCCGGATGTTCCGTATTTGTACGATGCATGTATTAAGACTTTTATAAATTCAGTTGAAGGATGTCATAGATTCACAACCTACTGCACTACATAACTGGTTTTGACTTCAAGATGCAAATGGGTTAAGTACAGACCCAGTCTACTCAGCTTTTTACTTCACAATGTTAATGTCATGTTTTTTTTTTTTATTATTTGGTCAAAAATCCATAATCATCTTATTATATTGTATTGCATATTGTAATCCAAAGTTTTCTGAGTGGACGGTGAATTTCTGTAAATGAGCTGTTTTAAGCATTAATATTGGTTGCTTGAGCTGCTCGTTAAAAGTCTATACCATTCCTGATCTGAGAGTAGGGACATTCCCATGGCTTTATAAAGTCTCTAACACGGCTTTTAACACAGCGGTTACATGGCAAAGCAAGAGGAAAAAGGAAGACAGAGGTGGAAAAGCAACAGTATAAAGGCACAAATGTGTTCAGGAGGAACTGAGTCCGCGGAGGTTCCTCAGTGTGTGGCGGACTGCCAGCGATCTGGCAAATTACTCCGTAAGTCAAAATTCTTTTGACTGTTATTTTGTAATGTTTTGTCATCTGATGGCTAAAATAGATTTATTAGAGACCCAAATTGTTTTGTTGAAGATGTGTCTCATCTCCAGGCGTGTCTTAAAGACATCACATCCTGGATGAGCCGTAACTTTCTCCTTCTTAAGCAGGATAAAACCGAAGTGATTTTATTTTTTACAACCCCGTGAACTGCCACCTTAATGTGGTGGGGTTGTTTGAGTGCCAGAATGATCCCAGGAGCTATGTTGTCTGGGGCATTATGCCCCTGGTAGGGTCTCCCATGTCAAACAGGTCCTTGGTGATGGGTCAGACTAAGCGCAGTTCAGAAGACCCTCTATGGACAGTATAAAAACAAGGACCGTGACGTTGCCCGGTATGGCGCAGCCGGGGCCCCACCCTGGAGCCAGCCCTGGGGCTGGGGCTCGAATGCGAGTGCCTGGTGGTCCGTTCTTTGCCCACCGAAAGGATGACGTGGGCCCGCCCTCCTGTGGACCCACCACCCGCAGAGGGATTCGTAGGGGTCGGGTGCAGAGAGGACTGGGTGGCGGTCGAGGGGGGGTGCCTCGGCGGCCCGGTCCGCGTCCACAGCTTCTGGCTGTTGGGACATGGAACGTCACCTCGCTGGGGGGGAAGGTGCCTGAGCTTGTGCGGGAGGTTGAGAGGTACCGGCTAGATATAGTCGGGCTCACCTCCACGCACAGCTTGGGCGCTGGATCCTAACTCCTGGAGAGAGGCTGGACGCTCCACTTCCCTGGCGTTGCCCGCGGGGTGAGGCAGCGGGCTGGGGTGGGCTTGGTTATTGCCCCCCAGCTCAGCCACCACGTGTTGGAGTTTACCCCAGTGAACGAGAGGGTCGCGTCCCTACGCGTTCGGGTTGGGGACAGGTCTCTCACCGTTGTCTTGGCCCACGGGCCGAACATCGGCGCAGAGTACCCGGCCTTCTTGGAGTCCCTGGGAAGGGTACTAGACAATGTCCCGACTGGGGATTCCATTGTTCTACTGGGGGACTTCAATGCCCACGTGGGCTGCTACAGTGAGACCTGGACAGGGGTGATTGGGAAGAACGGCCTCCCTGATCTGAACTCGAGTGGTATTTTGTTATTGGACTTCTGTGCCAGTTACAGTTTGTCCATAACAAACACCATGTTTGAGCACAAGGGTGTCCATAAGTGCACTTGGCACCAGGACACTCTTGGCCGGAGGTCGATGATCGACTTTGTAGTTGTATCCTCTGATCTCCGGCCGCGTGTCTCGGACAATCGGGTGACGAGAGAGGCTGAGCTGTCAACCGATCACCACCTGGTGGTGAGCTGGATCCGCTGGCAGGAGAGGAAGCCGGTCAGACCTGGCTGGCCCAAACGTGTGGTGAGGGTCTGTTGGGAACGTCTGGTGGATCCCTCTGTCAGTAGGGTCTTCAACTCCCACCTCCGGATGAGCTTCTCCCAGATCCCGAGGGAGGTGGAAGACATGGAGTCCGAGTGGGCCATGTTCTCCTCCTCCATTGTTGATGCGGCCGTTCGCAGCTGTGGCCGTAAAGTCTCTGGTGCCTGTCGCGGCGGCAATCCCAGAACCCGGTGGTGGCGCCTGGAAGTAAGGGATGCCGTCAAGCTGCAGAAGGAGACCTACCTGGCCTTTTTGGCTGGTAGGACTCCGGAGGCAGCCGAGAGGTACCGGCAGGCCAAGCGTGCTGCAGCCTGCACGGTCGCAGAGGCAAAAACTCGGGTCAGGGAGGAGTTCGGAGAAGCCATGGAGGAGGACTATTGGTCAGCCTCGAAGAGATTTTGGAAAACCGTTCGGCGCCTCAGGAGGGGGAAGCAGTGCTTCACCAGCACTGTTTACAGTGCAGGGGGGAGTTGCTGGCCTCAACTGGGGATGTTGTCGGGCGGTGGAAGGAGTACTTCGAGGGTCTCCTCAATCCCACTGCCACGTTTTCCGATGAGGAAGCAGAAGCTGGGGACTCAGAGGCGGACTCGCCCATCACCCAGGCTGAAGTCACAGAGGTGGTTGGAAAGCTCCTCGGGGGCAGGGTTCCAGGGGTGGATGAGATTCGTCCTGAGTACCTTAAGTCTCTGGATGTTGTAGGACTGTCTTGGTTGACACGTCTCTGCAACATCGCGTGGCAGTTGGGGACAGTGCCTCTGGATTGGCAGACCGGGGTGGTGGTCCCTCTTTAAGAAGGGGTATCGGAAGGTGTGCTCCAACTACAGAGGGATCACATTCCTCAGCCTCCCCGGCAAGGTCTACTCCAGGGTGCTGGAGAGGAGGATCCGGCCGATAGTCGAACCTCGGATTCAGGAGGAACAATGCAATTTTCGTCCCGGTCGCGGCACACTGGACCAGCTCTATACCCTTCATCGGGTGTTCGAGGGTTTGTGGGAGTTCGCCCAACCCGTTTTGTGGATCTGGAGAAGGCGTTTGATCGTGTCCCTCGTGGTGCCCTGTGGGGGTGCTTCGGGAATATGGGGTCCGGGGCCCTTTGCTAAGGGCTGTCTGTTCCCTGTATGACCGCAGCAGGAGCCTGGTTTGCATTGCCGGCAGTAAGTCAGATCTGTTCCCAGTGCATGTTGGTCTCCGCCAGGGCTGCCCTTTGTCACCGGTTCTGTTCATTACTTTTATGGACAGAATTTCTTGGTTCAGCCAGGGACCGGAGGGAGTCCGATTTGGGAGCCTCAGGATTTCATCTCTGCTGTTTGCAGATGATGTTGTTCTGTTGACTTCCTCAAATCAGGACCTTCAGCGTGCACTGGGGCGGTTTGCAGCCAAGTGTGAAGCATCAGGCATCTGTTTCGAATGCCTCCTGGTCGCCTCCCTCGGGAGGTGTTTCAGGCATGTCCTATTGGGAAGAGGCCTCTTGGAAGGCCCAGGACACGCTGAAGGGACTATGTCTCTGAGCTGGCCTAGTGTCGCCTCGGGATCCCCCCAGAACGGCTGGAGGAGGTGTGCGTGGATCGGGAGGTCTGGGCATCTCTTCTGAGACTGCTGCCTCCGCGACCCGGCCCCAGATAAAAGCGGAAGAAAATGGATGGATGGATGGATGGTGAATTTTTGGTCCAAAAAACCTTAGAGAGAAATTATCAGCGCAAATAGTGTCTCTGGATGGCATTACTCTGTCACCCAGCACCACAGTAAGAAAACTTAGGCGTAATCTTTGATACTGACTTGTCTTTTAACTCTCATATTAAACAAATCACAGCCTTCTTCCACCTCCGTAATATCTCTAAAATCAGGAACATCTTGGCCCAGAGTGATGCTGAAAAACTATTCCATGCATTTGTTACATCTAGACTAGACTATTGTAACTCCCTACTGTCATGATGTCCTAGTAACTCACTAAAAAGTCTCCAGTTAATTCAGAATGCTGCAGCTAGAATTCTAACTGGTACTAACAGGAGAGAGCATATTTCTTCAGTGTTGGCTTCCCTTCATTGTCTTCCTGTAAAATCTAGAATAAAGTTTAAAATCCTCCTGTTAGCATACAAAGCTCTGCATGATCAAGCTCCTGTGTATCTTAAAGACCTGTTAGTGCCATATTGTCCAGACAGATCACTCTGCTCTCAGTTTGCTGGCCTTCTGGAAGTTCCTAAAGTGTCTAGAAGTAGAACAGGAGGTAGAGCATTCAGCTACCAGGCTCCTCGCCTTTGGAACCAGCTCCCAGTCTTAGTACAGAAGGCTGCTACTCTCTCCACCTTTAAAAGTAAACTCAAAACCTACTTATATGCTAAAGCATATAGTGTATAATAGCGTTAACCTAACCACTAGGAACAAAGCCCTGAACCTAAAAATAGGAACTAAGAACTAAGATTATATAGTAGAACACCAACATTATATTCAAACACGATCCACCATCTACACATAGCTCTAATGGGCTGCAGACCTAGTTGTGCCGGGTTGTAGACAACCTCCCACTTCTGTACCTCTTTGCATAACCCATCATACTTCTCACACTGTTTCACACTATTTACACTCATGTCCACCCCATATATCATTCACCATATATCACACGAAACCTCGTCTGTAGTGGTAGCATTTCAGACGTTTAATGGTAATCCAACCACTAGGAACGGGTATATCATAGTGTATAGTGTTTTTCCTGCAGTCTGTGACTTCTCCTCGCCCACTGTCACTAAATGCTTGTTCATGTGGATTTTGTTTGGTTTTTTCTTTCTTACTATGGACTGTATTTTTTTTGTTAAGCGCTTTGAGATGACTTTTTTGTAATTTGCGCTATATAAATAAAGTTGAATTGAATTGAATTGAATCATTGTCAACATTTTGGTACCAAATATGACATAAACAAATGTTTTGAAGTAAGTTTATTTGACAATTATGTGTTTTTCATCAATCAAAAAAGTCTTCCACAGGGTATATCATTAAAATGTGCTCAAAACCCCCCCTGCCACCAATTCCAGAGACCACAACAATCATTTTCTTACTTCTTAAATATTATACTTTGAAAAAAATAAATAAAATACAGTTGTGTTTTGTTCTACCATGGGGAGGGGTATCTCCACAAATAAGGCCCTTTTTGAGATATGGCCATTAACCTGCTAGAGAGTTGGAGATGGGCACCAGCAGACCCCTGCAACCCTGAAAAAAGCAGGTGAGAAAATGGATGGATGGATAAAAAAAAAAAAAAAAAAAAAAAAAAAAAACCCTTTTACATATCCAAATAAAAGATTATTCAACATTATGACATCTTGTTATTAAAGGGTACCTGTTGTGATTTGGACCTGCAAGCTCCCCCCATAATTATGACTTAGTATCTCATAATTATGACTTTTTTTTTAATTTTACTTTATAAAGTTTTTTATTTTATTTTTATCTTTAATGGGGGGAATGGCCTTCCATACTAGATGGTCAGATTCCATTCCTAGAATTTATTCAGAGGTGACAAGTAATTAACTACAAATACTTTGTTACTGCAAGTAAGTAATAGTTTATTATAACTGTACTTTACTTGAGTTTTTTTTTTTTTTTTTTTTGGGCGACTTTTTACGTTCACAAAAAGTAAACAAAAAGTATTTGTTTTCTTTTTTAAACAAATATCTGTACTTTCTTCTCCTTGCATTTAAAAAATGAGCTTGTTGCCTTTAAGACCTTCAACGTTGACGTCACAACGTAAAAAGACGCAAACCAACAACCGTAAAGCTGCTTGTGAAACGATTTTCAGCAGCACGACTCATTTTCATTTTCGTTTTCATTCCAGAAACCTGGATGAATCAGAATTCTCTTGAGGCTAAATGAAAAATGTTGGTAGTTTGAGCTTTTTTCTGTTAGGCAGGTCCCTTAGTTTTATGGTTGACACTTGCAAGTTTTAAGAATGTTAAAGTCAAAGCTGCTCTTGGTTTTATTGAGCATTTGCAGTTTTTTTTTCTTGAAACATTTTATTTACAATTTTTTTTAATCTATAATGAGCGAAAAATTCTCCAGATGTCCAAAGGTAACAGATTTAATTAATTTCCATGGACCAGTTTTCTACAAGTTAAAGAAAAAAAAAAAATAAATAAAAATAAATAAAAATAAATATATATATATATATATATATATATATATATATATATATATATATATATATATATATATATTTATTTATATATATATATATATATATATATATATTTATTTTTATTTATTTTTATTTATTTTTTTTTTATTTATTTTTTATTTTATTTATTTATATATATATATATATATATATATATATATATATATATATATATATATATATATATATATATATATAGAGAGAGAGAGAGAGAGAGAGAGAGAGAGAGAGAGAGAGAGAGAGAGAGAGAGAGAGAGCGAGAGAGAGAGAGAGAGAGAGAGAAATTACTGATTTAAAACCCTTTCTCATTATTGAGGGGACATTTACTTTTTACTGTAGTAATTTAGTAGCATGTACTTTTTTTTAAAATGTTCTCAAGTAAGGGAGCAACTTCAATACATTTACTTTTACCAGTCATGTTTTATTCAAGAATCTATACTTTTACTTGAGTATTGAAGAGTGATTTTTCCTGAAAAACCTTCCTCCTATTCGTCCCCTCCTAGCTCCTCCCCCTTCACTGTGATTGGTCAGCTGCTTTTCTCCACTAAACCACACCCCTGTCCTTTCCCTGAAGTGGCTCCGACTGAGAGGAAAGCAGGAGTCTGTAGGAACTGTAGGAGACACTGAGGAAGAGGAGCAAAGCTCGGAGGAAGAGGAAGAGGAAGAGGAGGGAGATGCTCGTCGGCTTTTCTGCTCAACTCACTCTTCACTTCATCTCTGACAACATTCCAGCAACATGAGCTCGTCCTCCACCAACCTGCACAGCAAACAGCTGCCCTGTAAGTGGACTCTCCCTACTTCATTGGTTCTCTACAGTGGGGAAGGTTTTGTTCCCACATTTACTACAGGACTGGATAGGAGTGTATTTATAGAAGTCGAGCAGGACGATAGGGTTCAGCCTCTAAATGAGAAGTCAGTGGAAAACACGGGCTGCTCTGTCACTTTTGGTGACTCCTAAATTCATTCCTTCACTTTTGTGAATCTCACTAAATTAAGTCATGCACTAAATTAAGTCATTCACTAAGTGTAATTATTGAAATATGTCTGTTTGAGTTATTATTATTATTTAAAAATATTTAATATTTCATATATAAGTGTCTGGAGGTACGTTAAACGTAGCCATAGCCCCCGGGGCTAACGTTGGTTTCGCTAACGTGGGTTCGAGTCCCACATTCGACAAATATTTTTTTGCATTTTTACAAATTTAAAACGGCAAATTCCACCTTTAAAAATGCATATCCGACATATAGATAGGCGATATTGCAAAAAAAAAAAAAATCACAATAATTTCTGGTATTTATCACGATAACAATAAAAATCACGATAAATAACAACTATCAATAAAAAAAAATAATAAAAAAAATTCACAACTTAGCGTAAACAGGTTCCTTACAAACACAAATAAATCTTAATACAGCAACACGAGACATATTTAAAAAGGCTACAATATCTGCTGACTCAAAGAGTTCATGAGCTGATATTTTATGGAATATATTTGTGCATACGCATATGGATTACTATTAGTGTTATTGTATGTAATTCATTTATTTCCTCACTTGAAAAACTCCAATAGTGTTTTTACTGCTGATGAATCTTGTTTATTTCATATTTGATAATGAGTGACATGAAGTTATGATTGATAAATATCTCTCTGATTTCCTATAATTAAACCAGATCAAGCTGATGATTTCATCATTCAGTATATTATGTGTAATAATCTCAATAGTTACATTAGTCTAATGGAACCAGCTTTGTCTTGTGAACACGAGAAATATAATTAGACGGAGGAACTTGAATCGGTTCCTTTTGTTGGATGGTTATCTGGTCTTAACCAAGTAGCGGTCCATGATGTATCACAGCACGGCAGCTTCAGGTAGCTGAGACAAGCACCTCACACACAGAGGGGGGTGGTAGCAGTGCACACTGTGCAGAGCTTCCGTAAACAGCGTTCCGATCCAGAGAATAATACATTGTTGACAACAAACAGGGGCAGTTTTGGCCTGTGGAACATGGTTTTTTTTGGGGCATTCTTGGCTAATTTGAGGCCTGTGTCCCTTGCTAATTTTCGACATGGGAATGTATCGTTTATATCGTGGAATGACATATTCTTACCAGTGAGAATGTTTTTGACGATAAATCATAAACGATAAAATATTGCACATCCCTAATCCGACAAAAATAAACATTTTACGGTTAAGGATAGAGTTAGAGTTAAGGTTAGGGTTAGAGTTGGGTTTAGGAATACACATTTTTGCGGTGACATCATCATCCGGGACACTTGACTGAGCAACGCCCACTGCCATTTATGCTTTTGCTTGACAACCGCTATTTATGCTATTTACCACGGACAACACAAAGGTTTTACTCAATATCTTACAAATATTTCATCAGATTAGAGTCAAAGGCCAATCACAGATATAAAGAAAAGTTACATCTGGTAGGTTTACACGTCTTCTTTGGTTTTTTTTTCCGCCGGAACGTCTTCTTACATCCATCCATCTCTTTTCTGAGTTGTTTCCTGGTTTGTTCCTGCTGTCGACACTAATCTTGCGAGAATTGCCACTCTGGCCTTTTCAGGTGGCAGTTCTCGCGAGGTTAGTGACAGTGTTCAGTTTAGTAAGGCGGAGGAATGTTTTTATTTATTTATCTTTTAATGATTATTACATTAAAATACGGGATATTTACGGGAAAATACTAATACGGGGTTATGATGGCGGGAAAGATGGGTAAAATACGGGAGTTTCCCAGCCAAAACGAGATACTTGACAGGTATGTTTATTCCCTCTTTTTTTTTCTGTTTGTCATGGCCCAACCCAGCGGCCCACCGGCGGCCTGGCCCACCGGGGAAATCCCCGGTGTCCCCATACGCCAGTCCGCCCTTGCCTGTTACCATGCGTAAAGAATAATGGCACGACTTACGCAAATGCCAACAACTGACACGCTGTGTTCAGAACTCTATTCCGATTCGTTAAGTGACGATAAGAATATCAAGAATGACAGCAAAAAATATATTCGTAAAGCATTATTGTTTTGTGTAAACCTGGCATGAAAGCCCTCTAGTTAGGCTTAGCGCTAGCTAGCTAACTAGGCATAGACATTTCAGTCATTACTGAATAAATTACAATTTAAATATAGGCTAATTCATAATCAATGTCATAAAATCAGTCAGGAAGAAATTAGATCCCCAAAATACACAACCTACCATTAACGAAATGTCTACTGCAAACATACGACCACTTTGATTTTGGGCTCCATGTAGTTCCGTCGTCGTTCGTTCACCTCAGTGCTTGGCTCCATATTTTCTGTTTCTGGCCTTTTTCTGTAGGTATTCTGTAAATTATATCTTTTCGTTCAGCCAGGCGTGGTTATGACAGCCAAATACTATGCAGGATTTGGGCATTCTATGATAAAAATTTGCCAGACTGCAAGATCTCCACCGTGTTGTCAGCGGTCAACGGCAGTTGTCAAGCAAAAGCATACCCCTTGTAAAATGGCATTGCAAGGTCAAGTGCTGACGTCACGCGAAAAGGTGTATAGAGTTGCGGTAAGGTAAAGGAATGTGTTTTCTCGATGAGACCCCACGGGAGGATTCGAGGACCCCCCAGTTGAACAGGGTATCAAAGGCAGGCACGGGCCAACGCTTGTTATTCGTGTTGATCTCTTCCTTGTGCCACTCATCCAAAAGGGTTTTGTGAGTTGGTATCAGTATAGTGCGGTGTCAGTGCAGTGTTGTAAATATGAGACAAGGAACAGCATGGGGGGGATGGTTGCACCCCGCCCATTCTGTGTCCATTTGGACACCCTGTCGTCAATTAATGTGTTGTGTGGTATGGTATGAGGGTTCACAGAACTGTCAGCTGAGGGACAGAAGCAGGAGCCTGTTTGGGCTTCACCACAATTGGGTCTGTTTGGACCTCGTCCCAGCTTCCAGCCTCCCCCGGGTTAGAGTTACGATTAGGTTTAGGGTTAGAGATAGAGTTACAGATAGGCTTAGGGCTAAAATAAAAGGGTTAGCTGCGTAGCTGAAAATAAATATGAGCTAAAATACAAATTACGGAACTTTAAGTCACGTGGCACACCTATCATGTGACGTAAACTGGCCAATGAGGGGCGCTAGGTAACCACAGAGTGGCAGTCTACGGATAAGTTTAACGTACCCGTAGCCATGACCTTTTTTTTTTTTTTTTACTTGAATGATTGTAATTTGCACACAAATAACATGTGCCTGATCTTTTCTGAATGATCCCTTCAACGCATGCGCGTAAGTTACAGCAATTCCTTCACTCGCAATCCTTACGACAGAGCTCCTGGGACGTAATATTTGAATGTAAACCGATCATACGATGGTTGTTAAATATTTTAATACTATTATTACTACTATTTTGTGGTGTTTTTAATTGTTGATTTAAAAAAATGGATAAAAACACAAAATACACACCATTGACAAACAAAAACCAAACAGAAATTAAAATAAAAACCAAAATAAATCGGAATTCCCTCAAAACATAAATTTCTAATTCTTTTTATATAGCAGGGTTTCAGCCTTTTAAATAGTACACAAACTGCCGTAAAATAGGCCGACCAGATGTAGACGCGTTTTGGGTATGGGTTGAAAGGATCCGAAAGGATCAGGTTCACAAAGGATTGGGCACTGACAGTGATATTTGAATGTAAACTGACCATACAGTGTTTGTTAAATATTTTAAAAGTACACATGTAAATATGTTACTATTTTGAGGTTTTTAATTGTTAATTTAAAAAAAAAAAAAAAGACAAAAAAGAAAATCCACCGCAAGACGATATATACATAAAACGGATCAAAACACAATACACAACATTGACAATCAAAAACCAAACAGAAAATAAAATAAAAACCAAAATAAATCGGAATTCACTCAAAACAATATTATTATTTTTTTTATTATGTTTTGAAAAGCATCTGCAATATACTGCTGACATAACAAAATGTATATGTATATTCACATCAAATATACATTAAAAGTGCAGACTGTTTATGCAATGTCCTAGACAAAAAAACATACGTTTCCAATTCTTCAGGGTTTCAACCTTTTAAAAAGTACACAAACTGCGGTAAAATAAGGCGACTGGATGTATACACATTTCGCACATGCGTTAAAAGGATCCGAAAGGATCAGGCCCATGAAAGGATCAGGCACTGTCAGTCATGACCCCATGTGTGGTTGCCTGAAAAATCTAGTACAGGGGTTCACCAACACGGTGCACCAGGTAGCCCGCATGGACCATGTGAAGTGCCCTCAGGAGTTCTAGTCTACTAAAATCTGATTTACTTTCCAGTAGGGATGTAACGATTCACTCAACTCCCGATACGATTCGATTCACGATACTGGGTTCACGATACGATTCTCTCACGATTTTTTCATTTACAAAATGGGACTGTAGACATTTTTTTTTTTTAACTAGAAAATACTGTATTATTTTCCTTTTATTTTTCATTGTCAAAAGAATTCCTTGATAAACTATTCAAAACAATGCAATTTAACTAAAAATAAATCTTGAATTAAATAAATAAAGGAATAATACAAATGAAAATGAAGCCTATTAATTTAAATTCTGGTTCTATAATAAACTATGCAAAACTGCATAATAGTTCTTTTTCTTTTAAAAGTACAATTGAAAATGTATTTTGTGCCTTAACAATTGGACTTTAAAAAAAAAAAAACGTGATTACACTGATTTACGTCATATTTGTTTGGACCAGCAGAGGGCGCTGGTAACACAGTGGTCGGTTAGCATGCAGATATCTTGCAGTGAAGAAGAGAAGCTATGCTAGCAGACAGAGCTAATAGAAAACCGTGACTTTTACAGATATTCAAGTAATATTACAGATATTCTTTCGGTGCTAAAGGGGCAATGAATCATTTATTAACATATTTAAGAGTAGAAGGCAGCCAGAAAGAAAGTATTAGCAGACTCCGCCCGCCGACAACACTTCCGGATAGCGCCCTCTGCTGGTTAAAAAAAGTACTGCGATTCAATTGTCAGAAAATCGATATCAACCGTGATACCTATGAATCGATTTTTAACTGCCTTACGATTAATCGTTACATCCCTACTTTCCAGGATTTAAACTCCCAAAGATAAATACATATAAGAGAGATGTAGTTACTACTTAGTAAAATTATATACTGCTGATGACGTTTTAGTATTAAATTAACCATCTTTAAATGGTTATTTTCTCTGAAACATTGTGAAAAATGGTTTTAAGTGTTGCAGATGTGGTGTTTGGTCATTGGTATGTAAAATATATATAATATGATTTATAAGATGTAAAAATGCAAGGTGGATTTTCAATAGAATTAAATCGAAATTTGAGTTTTTTATTCTTCAAAGGGGGGTGCAGCAGAAAAGTTTGGGAACCACTGAGTTAGTATATACCGTTTACTATAGGTATGATTAGAATGTACAAATTGTGTGTGTGCATGATTGTGATTGTTGCTGGCTCAAAATGACTGGTCAGCCAAAAGTCAGACAGAAATGTTGAATCATCACACTAATTACACACACACACACACACACACACACACACACACCCGCTCAGTGCTCACTAATACCGAGTGAATAGGTTATTTTCCCAGTACGTGGGATCAGTGAGTGACACACACACACACACACACCTAAAAACAGATCTGCTGTTACTGTGTGTGTGTGGTCTCAAGATGAGCAACTTCTATCAAAGCGAGGGCCACATTATGAGAATTTATATCAGCATTTTTTAGAATAATGACCAATCTGAGCATTATTGGTCCCATTTTTGTATAATTTCATTGTTTTTTAGTGTTTGTGTTGTAGTTTTGTGTTCTTGTTTCATTTTGTGTTCTTACTGGTATTTTGTGTAGTTTGTCTCATTGGGTTTTGTGTTTTTTTTTTATGTTTTCAGTATCATTTACAATATATTGCTCTCATTTTGTGTGTTTTATTTTTGGCAATTTGTGTATTTTTGTTGTCGTTTGTGTGTTCTTAGTAGTAGACTATTTTTTCTCATTTTATTTGTTTTTGTTGTCATGTATTTTTTTCTGTTATTTACTGTAATTGAATTTTTGCAGTCTTGTGAATTTTTCTGTCATTTTGTCTGTTTTTTTTGTTTGTATGTTTTTAGGTTATTTTTGTGAATTTTGGCGGTCGTCTTGTGCATTTTTCTGACATTTTGTGTGTTTTTATTATAGTTTTTGTAGCCGTTTTGTACATTTTGTGGCTGCGTGTGGCCCCTGGACCACCAGTTGCCTATGCCTGCACTGAGGTGTGGATTTCATTTCCACTCAGGTCCAAGCTGATGAATGATCCCATGAGGTTGAAATGAATGTAGTGTGTGAGTGCAGAGGAGCAGCTGTCTGTCCAGCCACTGATCCTGTTGACTTTGTTGTGATTGTTGAACTGGGCACAGAGAGAGAACTGGGAACTGTGGAGTGAGAGAGAAGAGACAACAACTGGTTAAGTTAAGGCTGTCAAATATTCAGTAAGACTAACACTGTCCGTTAGAGCAGGGGTTCTCAACCTTGAAGTCAGAACCCCATTTGTGGTTGCGAGACACTGGGAGGGGGTCGCCAGATGCCTTCAAGAAAGTAAGAATTTTTTGGAACAGTTTAAGCCTATTTTTGCTTATTTTTACCCTTTTTCTGCAACTGCAAGCCATATTTTAACCCATTTTCATCCCATTTTCTTGCCATATTTTTGCTCCTTTTGATGCATTTTTGCTGCATTACTCCTGTCAAATTTCAATGCCTTTTCTTCACATTTGTTCTACTTTCAAGTCACATATATTGACTCATTATTGTCACTTTTATCTAGGGCTGGGCAATTTTGCCAAAAAAAAAATCTCAGATTTTTTTAAAGAAAAAAATTGAGTTTCAATTTGATTTTTGTTTTTTTGTTTTTTAATGCTCTTAAAAATGACTGCAGACATCAGATATATTGTCAAAAGTGCAACTTTATTGCTGTGATTGTCCTCAAGCGTTAAAATGCATGGAACAATCCCAAAATAAAAAAGTAAATGAGGCTCTGTCATTCAACAATTTCAAGCTTTAACCAGGTTTAAGCAAAAGTGCAACAGCAACTTCACAGTAGCTTTAATTTTCTGATTAAGAAATCAGATAACTACATATTTTATAACACATAACATTACAATGAAAAAGATAATTAACTCTTAGCGTCTCAGCATAGTGTGAATAAAAAAATGTAAAATGCCTGTGGCACACGTATAGCCTACTCAAAGGGTAAACAAATGTAAACAAGAGGGGGCTGACTCACATCTGAATGCGAAAAAGTCCGACAAAACTGTTGTGGGAATTATTTTTTATTTTGTCCATCCATCCATCCATCCATCCATCTTCTTCCGCTTAGCCGTTTCTGGGTCGCGGGGGCAGCATCCTCAGTCGGGAGGCCCAGACTTCCCTCTCCCCGGCCACTTCCTCCAGCTCTTCCGGGGGGACCCCGAGACGTTCCCAGACCAGCCGAGAGACATAGTCTCTCCAGCGTGTCCTGGGTCTTCCCCGGGGCCTCCTTCCGGAGGGACGTTCCCTGAACGCCTAGGGAGGCGTTCAGGGGGCATCCTAATTAGGTGCCCGAGCCACCTCATCTGGCTCTTCTCGATGCGGAGGAGCAGCGACTCTACTTTGAGCCCCTCCCGAATGACTGAGCTTCTCACCTTATCTCTAAGGGAGAGCCCAGCCACCCTATGGAGGAAACTCCGCATCACTGCAGACGCCGCACCAATCCGCCTGTCGATCTCTCGCTCCATCCTTCCCTCACTCGGGAACAAGACTCCGAGGTACTTGAACTCCTCCACCTGGGTCAGAACCTCATCTCCAACCTGGAGAAGGCACTCCACCTTTTTCCGGTCGAGAACCATGGACTCGGATTTGGAGGTGCTGATTCTCATTCCGGCTGCTTCACACTCGGCTGCGAACCGATCCAGTGAGAGTTGAAGGTCACGGTATGTTGGAGCCAACAGGACCACATCATCTGCAAAAAGCAGTGATGCAATACTGAGGCCCCCGAACCATACCCCCTCAATGCCCTGACTGCGCCTAGAAATTCTGTCCATAAAAGTTATGAACAGAATTGGTGACAAAGGGCAGCCCTGGCGGAGTCCAACCCTCACCAGAAACGATTTCGACTTACTGCCGGCAATGCGGACCAGACTCTGACTCCGGTCATACAGGGAATGAACAGCTCCTATCAGGAGGTTCGATACCCCATACTCCCGGAGGACCCCCCACAGGAATCCCCGAGGGACACGGTCAAATGCCTTTTCCAGGTCCACAAAACACATGAAGACTGGTTGGGCAAATTCCCATGACCCCTCAAGGACCCTGCTGAGGGTGTAGAGCTGGTCCACAGTTCCACGGCCAGGACGAAAACCACATTGCTCCTCCTGAATCCGAGGTTCAACTATCCGGCGGACCCTCCTCTCCAGTACCCCTGAATAGACCTTACCGGGGAGGCTGAGGAGTGTGATCCCTCTATAATTGGAACACACCCTCCGGTCTCCCTTCTTAAAAAGGGGGACCACCACCCCGGTCTGCCAATCCAGAGGCACTGCCCCCGATGTCCACGTGATATTGCTAAGTCGTGTCAGCCATGACAGCCCCACAACAGGGCCTTGAGGAACTCCGGGCGGATCTCATCCACCCCCGGAGCCCTGCCACCGAGGAGCTTTTTAACCACCTCGGCAACCTCAGCCCCAGAGATAGGAGAGCCCACTCTCGGGTCCCCGGGCCCTGCTTCCTGATTGGAAGGCGTGTCGGTGGGATTGAGGAGGTCTTCTAAGTATTCCCCCCACCAACCCACAACGTCTCGAGTCGAGGTCAGCAGCGCACCATCCGCACCATACATAGTGTTGACGGTGCACTGCTTCCCCCTCCTGAGACGCCGGATGGTGGTCCAGAATCTCTTCGAAGTCGTTCTCCATGGCCTCACCAAACTCCTCCTATGTCTGGGCTTTTGCCTCGGCGACCGCCGTGGCTGCACTCCGTTTGGCCTGTCGGTACCTGTCTGCTGCCTCCGGAGTCCCACAGGCCAAAAAGGCCCTGTAGGACTCCTTCTTCAGCTTGACGGCATCCCTCACACCCGGTGTCCACCAACGGGTTCGGGTATTGCCGCCACGACAGGCACCGACTACCTTGCGGCCACAGCACCGATCAGCCACCTCAGCAACAGAGGCACGGAACATGGCCCACCCGCCTCCTCCGAGACATGGTTGAAGTTTTCCCGGAGGTGGGAGTTGAAGCTCCTTCTGACGGGAGACTCTGCCAGGCGTTCCCAGCAGACCCTCACTCTACTTTTGGGTCTGCCAGGTCTAACCGGCATCCTCCCCTGCCATTGGAGCCAACTCACCACCAGGTGGTGATCAGTTGACAGCTCCGCCCCTCTCTTTACCCGAGTGTCCAAGACATGCGGCCGCAAGTCCGATGACACGACTACGAAGTCGATAATCGAACTGCGGCCTAGGGTGTCCTGGTGCCAAGTGAACATATGGACACCCTTATGCTTGAACATGGTGTTTGTTATGGACAATCTGTGACGAGCACAGAAGTCCAACAACAAAACACCGCTTGGGTTTCGATCAGGGGGGCCGTTCCTCAACATTTTTCAAACTCAAATTTGCAAAAAAAATTTGTTTTTCTCTAAAAATTCGATTAATCAATTAAATCGATTTTTTTGCCCAGCTCACTTTTATCTTTTTTTAAATCAATTTAACCATATTAACAATTTGTCATGCCCATTATTTGCCAGTTTAAAATGATTGTTCTTTTTAATTATTCCAGTATTGACACTTTGAACCAATTTCACCACTTTTTTGTCCTTTTTTGGCAATTCTAATTTGCAAATTTTAACCTATTTCTATGCTTTTTAAAATCCTATTTCACCACCTTTCTCCACCATTTTTGGTCACTTTTAACTCATTTTATTTCTGATTAAAACAAGGATTTCCATCTTTATGATGACTAGGTATTAGGGAGCAAATACTAATACATTTCCTGGATAACAGTGGATATTTTTCTGATTTTTGTATATGTTTTTTTTAATTTTTGTTCTTGTTTTATGTGTTTTTAGGGTCATTTTGTGTATTTCTGTTGTCGTTTTGTGAGTGATGAGTACTTTTTGTATTTTCGTTATTGTTTTGAATATTTGTCTGTTGTTTTGTGTTTTTGTTGTTGTATTGGGTGTTTTTTTAGTTGTCTCTTTGTGTATTTTGCTGTTGCTTTGTATCTTCATTTTGGTGGCTGTACAAAGTTAAACTAAGAGCTTCCAGTTTCCCATGTTCTAACAGATCACTGTTACCTTGTTCAAGATAAAGTTGGATGGATGGATGGATGAATGAATGGATGGATGGATGAATGAATGGATGGATGGATGAATGGATGGATGGATGTGTCAGAGTTTGTTTCCAATGAACCCAGAGTCTGTCACTGCTTAGTCATGCGTTGCAGCCTCTTGTGTGGATCAGTCTGCTGGTGTGTGGAGGGCACTGGGACACCATCGCTGACCTACAAACAGTGATCCAGGGGGAAAGTCCAGCAGACAGAGAGTTAACACTGGTGTCGTTGTTGTTGGCTGGTGCTGGACACTGCTTTGTCCCGGCAGAAACACGCGTGCGTGCGCAGCAGCACACACACAAGCCTGCAGTGAAACACAAACCAGAAAGCAGGTCCAAACAGGCATCAACAGCTGTCATTAATAATTCACTGTCCGCACAAATGGAGGCCAGTAAATGTCAGCTTTTGGAGATAAAACCCAGAGCCAGAGGATCCAAAAATAACAGCGAGAAAAAAGACTAGAAACTCTCCTGCCACCTTTTAATGGCAAAATACAATATAGTAAATAAATAAGTTGTTATTTTCAATAAGGTTTAAAAATGTATTGTTCTGTAGTATTACAATCTGTCCTTGAAAAATCTTGTGTACCTTCTTAAAGGTGCAGTCTGCAACTCTTATAAAAGTGACTTTTTGACATGTTTGCTAAAGCTGTCACTATGTAAGGACAGCGTTACATGAAACTAGTAGTTTGTGTGAAAAAAAAACAGACTCATTGAGTCTGGAGGAGCAGAAGATGGAATTGGTGACTTTTCTGCTTGAAAGGTAATTACTGCTGCTTGATTTACATTATGTTTGATTTGTAATTATTACACTAGAACTCTGTCGTGCATGTGTTGTTCATGTGCGCACAGCAGTCTCTGTGTGGGCTGCTGTAAGTGACACTGTGTTGTTGCTGCTGCTGCTGAGGTGTGTGCACATAGAGAGAGAGAGAAGTGCTGCAGTAATAAACTTTTAACAGAGTATGTTATATTACTCTGATGTTGCTGTCAGACTAACATTAGCTTGTTAGCTCCTCTGAGGGGGGGGCTTTGGAAAGTTTGGAGGCAGGGCAAGAGAGCAGCGGGGAGGGAGGGATCTGAGAGTTGCGGACTGCACCTTTAACATCTCCCAATCATTAAAACAATGAGAAACATCTTATTCTAGATATAAAAAAATGGGGGGAAAAACCCAAGGCTTACAGAACAGAAAATAATCATTAAATATACACTTCATTAAATAACTGAAAGTTTACATCACATGGTTCCATGCAGACTCTGAGCTTTATTCTGTCTGTTGTTTGTAGAGATGGGGACAGGGAGGTGATGAGGTCTAGATCTGATGATGGAAACTTTACCTTAACTTCCTGCATTCAAAGTTTAAATCTTGCCACGGTTCCCTTGCATACAGTAAACATCTCATGTATAAAGTTAAAAAGGAAGAGACCAAATCCTGCACAATTAAAACTTAAAGGTCCAGTATTATGCTATTTTTCACCCATCTCCATTTCTTCTAAAAACCCCAGCAACATAGTATTTAAGGTTTATTTTCCCAAACACGCCTGTTTTCAGCCTAGTTATCGCCTTTGGTGCACAGATCCCTCTTGCAGGAAGTGCAAGTGACGATTTTTTTTCACCTCTGCTCTCGTCTGCAGCAGCTTGTGTGTGACGTGACGTGGGGTACGTTTGTTTACAGTGGCGGCACAGCCCGGGAAGGATTGATAGCGGAATCATAAACGGTTTTTGTTAGCAATTCCAAAGAATCGTTTGACTAAACGAAAGCAGTTAATGATGCACATCGTGAGTCCAAACTGGGGGAAATGAGGGGTTCATAAAATTGCTTAAAGTAGGATTTTATTAACATTATTAACATGTTACCTCAAAAACAAATGGAAATCACTAGACTGATATGCTAGTGTTTGATGTGTTTAGATGTGTTTGCTTTCAGCCAATCATGTGGCTTCTTACATTTTCTCCACACTTTTAAACCAATTGCAGAGCAACAGATATGTGCGCATGCGCAGTGTTCAAACAAGAGTGTGGAGAAAACGTAAGAAGCCACATGATTGGCTGAAAGCAAACACACCTGATTGGCTGATGAATCTGTCAGTCAGTTATATCAGCCAATGGCGACATTCGTTGACCCGCGACGTCAGGGCAGTCACAAAATTCACCACACACATTTCTCTCACAAATACACAGAGGTTTCACAGCACAGAAGCAGTTCGTAAATGCACGTTCAGCAATTGGCATTATTTGTGGATTTATTTTACGTGTGCTTCAAAATAATATTTGTGAAGTAGAGCGTGTGCATTTCAGAATTTACATTACAAGTTTGCATAAAATATATATTTGCAAAACAGATCGTGTGCATTTGTGAATCTGAAATACAACTATGAAACAAAGCATGTGCATTCGTGAAAAACCCTGCAAGAGTTCATTCATTCTGATACTGTTCTGATTCTATAGATGCTGAGCTCTGAGTGTGTTTGTTCACTGAGGAATGAGCCTCGTCCATTTTAAAGACATCGTCATCCTTGTAGCTTTCCTTCCTTCGCGTCTGTTCCGACTCAGCCTCTCTGTGTTTATATCTTCTGTTCTGGCTGTTTTTTTTTCATCCAGTGCATATCGAGGTTCTCTCCTCTTATTTATATCAGCAGAAGAAAATGTACCTGCGTTATTCCATGTCATTTCAACAAAAAATTCTGAAATTTTCATCAATTGTTCTGGGATTATTCAATAGCCATTAGCCACACTGTAAATGTTTAGTTTGATTAAATGAACACTTTTTGACATATGGACAATTTAGTGAGGGTGGTATGTGTTGATTATTGTGCGTCCTTATTTTTTCTTCCATTTTTAGCTTCCAATATCTCAAGAACTACTGTACATAGGAAACTGTGATATGTAGGCTTTACATGATCAGGACTTTTGGACCAATCACTGATCAGTGAGTTTAAAAAAAACGATCACCGATCCAATCATATGAAATCGCGTTGTTTTTTAGTTTAATTCAGAATAAAAGTTAATTCCTCTTTAAACTGACCTTGTAAACACTGAATTCCTAATGCAAATTGTTTTCCAAATTAAACTTTAATCCGAACTAGGTGGCTGGTTTATTCCGATTTTAATTCTGAATTAAATAATTCCTCTATCTTGTAAACACTTAATTCTGCTTTAAGTTAATTCCGGTTGTTCTGCACATGCGCGAGTTGCCGCGATGACATCGTCCAGGATGGCCGCAAGGACTAGAGTCGATACTATTTATTTAATAAGAGCCTTAAAAGACATGGATATAATGAAAAGAGTGGATGGACAAAAGAATAAACATGCGGACATTTACACGGACTTATTACACACACACGGACGTTGGCAAACGGAACAGGCTTCATCGAGGCATGAAGCACCAGAGCTTCACTAATGATGCGCAGATCATTATGAAGCTCATTTTTTACTCATTGTCCTGTATAGTGGAGGTAGAACAGCTGTAGCATTAACTGCTGGCTTTGATTGACCAAAGTACGGACCTCTGTCTCTTTTATCCGCTGCACTATCTCTCTTCTACTCCGCAGAACAAAGTGAAACTGTGTGTTTATTTTCAAACTACAATAAAAATAAAAGAGAAAACAATTCTCATGTGGTCTTCTATGTTGTAGCCGAAAAGAAAAGGTTTGTTGTGTGGTAGGGCTGGGCGATATATCGAATATACTCGATATATCGCAGCTTGTAGTCTGTGCGGTGTTGAAAATGACCATACCGTTAAACTCGCGGACTTTTTTTTTTTTTTTTTTAAATATCTTAGTGGCATTATGCACAAAAGGTGCACTTAAATTTAGTGTTGTTTTGAAATGTCATCTTAATGACAACATGCACAAAAGGGCACTATTTGTTTTAAAATATTGTAGTGGCATTATGTACAAAAAGTGCACTTTAATTTTGTGTTTTGAAATGCCATGTGAGTTGCATCCTGCACTAATGTCTTGTTTTGAAATGTCTCTGTGACAATTTTGCACAGAACGTGTT
The DNA here is from genome assembly GCF_900634775.1 of Gouania willdenowi. NCBI lineage: Eukaryota > Metazoa > Chordata > Actinopteri > Blenniiformes > Gobiesocidae > Gouania > Gouania willdenowi. The sequence goes on from NC_041048.1 coordinate 37,724,764, forward strand.
GACAATTTTATGTTTGAGCCACTCACTGTTTAATAAATACAGTTATGTCAACTTTGACTTCGTTGTGATATCCCCTTTTTTGCATGAAAGTTTAAAATTGGCATATATTAATGCAGTATGATCAAGAATGTTTTAATGTAGACATATAGAATCATCATACTGGTGTGATTTTGTGCATCAAAGTGTTAATTCAAGGGTAATGCAAAATATCGAGATATATATCGTGTATCGTGACATGGCCTAAAAATATCGCGGTATTTATAAAAGGCCATATCGCCCAGCCCTATTGTGTGGTTTTTTTTTATCCTGATAGACTTGACAAGTTCTTGTTCTCCCCTTGTCCAATCAGATGCCTTCCCAATCCTCAGACCTAAAGTGAAATTCAATAAAGCGAATAAACCGGTTTGCCATGTAAACCTTAATTTGGGAATTACTATTTCCATGTAAACACGAAGCAAAACACTTTAATTCCGAATAATTTAATTCGGAATTAGTTATTCTGAATTAAAAAACATCATGTAACCGTGGCCCATGTTTCGGGACCTAAATGCATCCTGTGACTGTGAGGTAGTGGAAAAGTTGGCAATTTCCATGCAGGACCTGAACATAACATTGCACGCACAAGTGCGTCATGGCTCTGCTTTTAAAAATTTCGACACAGACCGAGCACTTGCAGGTGTAAATGTGAAATAAACCATTTAATTTAGTCTCTGAACAGAAGCTGTGTCGACTTTAAGAGAGTTGGAGATTAAGCTGTGGAAGCAGACCACACTGGAACTACATGAAGCCTCTATCAGCATTAGCATTAGCATTAGCATTAGAGGAGCAAAGACATATTACCTGACTGTTGTTGCTTATAGTCCGTATTCACAGGTGAACAGGGGAGGTGGGGCGCACACACACGCTCCCTTTTAATGTGCTCATGCTGAATAAACAAAACAAGTGTGTGCGCATACAAACAAACACACACACACACACACACACACATACAGACACTGACAGCAGACGCTGCCCCAGCTTTCAGAGCCAGTAGACTGGCGCCGTTTGCGCATAGTTTTCACCTTTGTGCACAAATGTGAGTGAAATAAAGCCGTGTCACGTAAAGCAAACAACTCTTCAATGTAAATGAGACGAGAAAACAATGCAATGGCAGCATCTAAGGAAAGTTTAATCACGACAATGACGTCATTGATCGTATCCGCGAACTAAGACATTACATCCGATCACATTAATTGCATAAAATGCTAAATATCAGCCAATCAGATCGGTGTAAAGCCTAGCAATATGTATATGCATGAAGGTCCAAAAAACAGCCTGTTTTTAGGAGCCCTCTGAAAGTGACTTTTCAGAGGACTTCAGAAAACTCCAGAAAACAGGAGAGTTTGGGAAAATAAACCTCAAATACTATGTTGTTGGGGTTCTTTGAACAAATGGAGATGGGTGAAAAAATGCATAATATTGGACCTTTAAAGTTTGGTGTTCCATGGGAAATGCACACTGGTACATTTCAGCACCAGATCAAATTAAACAGGGATGACTTCATCCATTTCAGGGGCCCATTGCTGGGTAACGGCATCAACAAACATCTTTCTATTCACGGCCCAGCAGGAGAGCAACTTTCCCACTGAGCGTTCTGTTGAACTAGTGTGACTAAGAGCCTTTATTCCAATGCTGCTCCCTGCAGCAAACAGCACTGCATCATGTGGAGAGGCTGGTTCTGACCTTCCCTGTGTCTGCCACAGACAAACCTGCCCAGGAGCTCACATTTTCATCAGCCTGTGGGTTTTTATTCTGCCTCCAGTTCACTCCACTGTCTGTGGCATTTATTGTATGTGACGCACAGAATAAGTTCTTTGCATTGATGCATTACTGCATGAAATGTACCGTGTGAAAAGGAAAACCAAACACAAAGTTTTATTACAAAAAAGCACTTGTTTGATCCAATTGTATGTTTGTGGTGTCATTTTGTGTTTTTAGTGTTGTTTGTGTGGTTTTGGTATCATTTAGTGATATATTTCTCTCTCTTACAGTATTTTGTGTACCTTTGTTGTCTTGTGTGTAGAAAATATTTTTTGTTTTTATTTTTCAATTAAACTCAATTGCAAATCATAAAAGTTGGGTTTTTGCAATTTCTTTCTATTATTATTATTATTTTGTAATTGTTTTGTGTTTTTTTTCTCATTTTGTGTGTCTTTGTTGTTGCTTTGCGTGTCATGTGTGTTTTTTAGTCATTATTTTTCCTCACATTTTGTGTGCCTTCGTTGGTTTTTTTTTGTGATCATAGAAGTTTTTAAGAGTTTTTTTTTTAAACGATAGAAAAAATCCTATTTCATTTGTGTCTCTGATGCAAACATAAAAATGACATTTCATGATGATATTTGGATGGTATAAAATCTCTTTGATATCTCACTGTAGTGAAAAATTCGCAATGCATTTTGAATATTTATTTAGTATATTTTTTTCTTACAATTTTGTCTTCGCAATATTCTGACAGTTTTCAATGACAAAAATAATGAACTGTTTAAGTGTGCAGAAGTGGTTTTCTATTATTGGCATGCCAGAATCCACTTCCCTTAATTCCATCTCAGTCTTTATTTGGCTCTGAATGGCCTCTTTCTGAGCCTGCAGAGAATCTGGGTTAGTCTTTATATGAGGGGGGGGGGAGGATGGGGGCGACCTGTCTTTCTGTCTGCTTGAGTCGTTCTTCCAATACAGCTGACCTCTGACCTTTTCTTCCTCTTGTCCCTGGGCAGTGATGTGGCAGAGTGAGAGTAGTATACACTAGTATATTTTACAGATAGAGAAAAGGCAAAGAGAGAAACACATGAAGAAAAGAAGAAAATAAAGAAGAGAAACAAAAGGAAGGAATGAGGAGGGATAAATGATTTGTTGTGTGGATCCATTAATCAGCGATGGGCAACTTTTATCACAGCAGGATTGTTTCATGTCAGCATTTATATTAATGACCAACCTGAACGTTAATATAGGAAGGGAAAAAGCGTTTTTGTTGTCATTTTGTATATTTTTCTTTTATTTTTACAGTTAAAGGTGTTTTTGGAGTCATTTTATGTATTTTTGTTGTAATTTAATGTATTTTTCAACTATTTTAGTGCATTTTTGTTGTAATTTAATGTATTTTTCAACTATTTTAATGCATTTTTGTAGTCTTCTTTTGGGTTTTTGGAGCAATTTTGGGTGCTTTTTGTCATTTTGTAGTTTTTTTTTCATCGTCTTGTGGGTTTCTGGTAGGGGTGTCCCGATCGCATATTAGCCTGAAAATTAATATCGGATTCAAATTTCCGGATTTTCCGATTTTTAAATTTATTTATTTATTTTTCAATTAATTTTTTATTTATTTTATTCATTTGTAGAATACTGTAGGTATTATGTAACCAATTAAAAATAAATGGGTCAGTTTTTCTCATACCTACTGTTGCTGACTATTGTTCTCTGTTTGTGTAACATCACTTAATTAAGCCTTTCCTAACATTCCACATGACAAAATAAGGAATTTTTTTTTTTTTTTAAAGAAAAGAGAGAAAATAAATAAATAAATAAAATTGAAGGCTGCAATATCCGTATCATATCGGAAATGAAAAAGTTGTATCGGGACATCTCTAGTTTCTGGAGTAATTTTGTGTATTTTTTGTCATTTTGTGTATTTTTGTTGTCATTTAATGTGTTTTTCAGATCTTTTAGTGCATTTTCGTAATCTTCTTTTGGGTTTTTGGAGTAATTTTGTGTATTTGTCATTCTGTGTGTGTTTTTTTTAGTCTTTTTGTTCATATTTATCAATCTTGTGGGTTTTTGGAGTAATTTTGTACATTTTTTTTGTCATTTTGTGTTTTTTTTTTTGTGGATTTTTGTCATTGTCTTGACAGTTTTTGGAGTAATTTTTTTCTTATTCTTTTTGTGGCCCTGGGGCCACCATACCCATGTCTGCTATAGACCTTGTGTTGTGGATCGGCTCCATCATCCCAGTCATGTGAGATCCTCAGGAGAGAAACCAGAATTCTACTTCAAGTAGGAGGTTTTTCCCATGTGAGCAGTTGTGCTAATCAAAGGTCACCTGGGTCATCTGCTCCATTGATTATAGGGGAAAACAGAGCTGGATGAGGAAGGGAAATCAATGGGGACATTAATCTGTAACAAACCTTTAAGTCCCCACAGGGTTTAGCTTCTAGAATCAATGCTTCAATCCATTTTAGGTCATTTAGATCATTTTCTTGGCCCATTTCCACATTGTTGTTGTTGTTATTAATTCATCCAGTCTGAAGGCTGTAGTTGACCTCACACTGGAACCTTGGATGGGGACTGACGTCTTGCTTCATCAGCACAGTGTCCGATGCTCTTTAGTTATCGTGCTTATGTAGGACAGTGAGAGCAATGAGTCAACAGTTGGACGACGACGACAACAACAACTACTACGAATCTAGATTACCTCCTATCACGCTAACTTCCGGGATTTAATCAGTATGTGCTGGACTACGAAGCTCGCTGGAGTTTAATTACTATGGCAATTAATGCTGAACATCTTACCTGGACGGCAGCAGGTTTTGCTCTGGCCAGAATCTTAGCGAGTCCTAAAGCCCCGCCTCCTGACCAATCAGATATCTTAAAAAACAACCCGCCCATTGTTGGAAGATCCTGGTTGGTGCAGATCTGACAGCTGCGTTTAGGAAATAAGATTATTAACGATAATTGCAATCCTTTCATTTACTGATGACATGCTTTAGGAAAGATATAGATTTATATCTAATGGACTGATCTACAGTCAGCGGATGAAGCCTGTGTGTCGATGTGTGTCTGAAATCATTCATTCATTCATTTAATGCTGAAGCTGACACCATCAGCACAAACATACAGTTAAACAATGTACTGTCATCCCAGTGTGTGTGGTAAATAGGTCTTGAATGGAAACACGTGTGTGCTGTAATAAAGGGAAACTGATTAGAGAGCTTTCACAGCAGCTTCCTGTCTGGATTCTCTCATTTCTGCCTTTTCTGTAATAACTGTTGTCTTTGGTCTGAATTATGGATTTTAATTATTCATCTTTTTAAACTTAAAAAATCTGACCGGGACCAATTTATGAAGTGGATCAGATCTGAGAAAGTATAAAAGCTCCGCCTCCTGCTGTGCCCTGCATTAAAGGTGCCGTCCGCGACTCTCAGATCCCTCTCTCCCCCTCCCTCCACACTGCTCTCTTGCCCTGCCTCCAAACTTTCCAAAGTCCCTCCCTCAGAGCAGCTAACAAGCTAACGTTAGCCCGACAGCAACATCACAGTAATATAACATGCACTGCAGCGCTTCGCTCTCTTAATGTACACACACCAGATTCTAGCAGCAGCAACAACACAGTGTCACTTACAGCAGCCAAACGGAGGCTGCTACGCACATACAAACAACAAATACATTGCAGAGATCTAGTGTAACAATGTGAAACACAATGTAAATCAAGCAGCAGTAATTACCTTTCAAGCAGAAAAGTCACCAATTCCATCTTCTGCTCCTCCAGACCATACACTGTAAAAAAGATGGTGCTCTAGGGGCGGGGCCTGTGAGCATCAGCCGTCAGACAGTCCATCAAACACAATCCTGGCTCTGATTGGTTCTTTTTGCTCGGTCGCAGTAACGACCGAGCAAAAAGGAGGCGGGGCTCAATGAGCCTGTTTTTTGTTCACACAAACTACTAGTTTGATGTAAAGCTGTCCTTACATAGTGACAGCTTTAGCAAATATGAGTTGCAGACTGTATCTTTAACAGTGATGTCTTTGCTGTCATCATGGATTTGTATTCATTAAATTTGTTTAAGATCATAAGTTGTTCCTCCTTTCATTGTAAAGACGCTCAGTCTGCCAGTTCTCCATTGATTGGTCAGACGCTGCAATCTCCACCCCTTTCATGGGCACGCGCACGTGCCGAGGGTGAAATCACTTGGCTTAAATTAGCGTGTTTTGATTGATGTTTGTAGTTCAGCTCCTGTCTGACAGGAAATGTTTGGTTAATTCAAGCCAGCTAATGGAGATTAATCCAATCTAGATTTGTAACAAATGTCCATAATGCAAATCTCCTCTTTTCCAGATGTTGGCGGATATCTGGATCAGTGTTCTTGATCATAGTACCATGATCATTCACACTTCAAAGCAGACATGGGTAACTGGTGGCCCAGGGGGTCACATTCTGCCCTCGCTCTTATTTTCAGCAGCCACTGAAGTAAATGCACAAAATGAGTTCAAAACACATACAAAATTACAGAAATATACACTAGACAACATAAAGAGACAGAATGACTCCAAAAACACACAACGGCAACAACAACAACAACAAAAACCCAACAACAAGGCCCTGTACTACAAAGCTAGTTAATTATATCCTGGATTTGTCTGTTAGAGGGCTTCTCCTAACCAAACATTCTCAGTCAGACGTCCTACGAAGGATGATATCAACATGTTAGCCGAGGTGATTTCGGCCTGGCGACGATTTATTTACGTCACAATTGAGGAATTAATCTTGAAAAATATGAAGCATTAAAATCAATAATTTTGACCAAAAACAACACTGTTGCTGCAGTAAAAGCAGCAAAGAATTAATGCAGGAATTGATCAGTGTTAATGCTTAAATTAGTGAGATTATAAACGTAGAATAAACAGACACTCTGATCAGTTTCACTTTTACCTTGTCTGTGGCTCTGATGCTGCGTTCATACAGCTCAGCCTACATCATAAGGTGGACATTATTTCCGTCGACCCAATAAGAGTCGATTCGCTGCATTTTTTTATTTTTATTTTTTAAGGGGTGAGTGGAGGCAGACATAGTAACAGGTGGCCAAAGATGCACCAAAAGTTTCAAAAACAGGGCAGGAAAAGAGTGAACATTGACTAAAATGGGCCAAAAGCAGTCATGAGTGGCCAGAAAATGGGCCAATAAAGAGGAACCAGGTGGTCTGTAATGGCAAAGAGTAGCTTAAATGTGGCAAACAATAGTGAAAGAGGGAAAAATAATTATGGAACAAAAAGAGGCAAAATGTAGGGAAAAAAGGAAACGAGTGGTATTTATTGGGCAAAAGTCAGTGGCCCAAAATATTAAAGAAAGGACAAAAATTGGGTAAAAGTGTTAAAGTAAATGGTGATTTCTTCACAGTATTCTAATTTTTTGAAATCCTGTTTACGTGGGTTTTATGAGCTGGAAGCCCAAATTATGTAAAAATAAATAAAAACAAATAAATACTTGAAATCAGTTAAATTGTGGGCCCTGAATCTATAATCTATGAAAGTTTAACTTTTTGAATGGAATTATGGAAAACAACTTTTCCATGATATTCTAATTTTTTGGAAAGGGTCTGTATATATATACAGTATATATATATAATATCGAAGAATCCAGAAATTTTTATCCGATATTCTTTTTCAGGCTAATAACGGACTGATATTGATATTGGGACACCCTAGTAATTATGGCAAAGGGTAGCTTAAATTAGCAACATGTGGCAAACAAAAGTGATAAAGGTCAAAACTGTGGAATAATAAGAGCCACAATGTTGGGGGGAAAAGGAAACAAGTAGTATTTATTGGGCAAAAGTTAGCTTATTTGGATGAAAAGTGACCAAAAAATGTTTTAAGAAAGGACAAAACTTTGATAAGTGTCAAAAAGAACTTGCAAAAATGGACAAAAAATATTTATTGGCAAAAGATAGCTAAAGTCTGAAATAAAGTGTCAGAACTTTTTGGAAAGGGGCAAAAATTGGACAAAGGAAGTTGCAAAATTGCTAAAGAAAACGGGTAAAAAGGGGTTAAAAAGTTTCCCTTTTTAAAGGTTTTCTAGGGGAATAATAATCAAAACTAAGACGTAAAGAGCCACATGTTGAGCATCACTGAGGGCGGAATTCTTGTCCTAGTCCACCCCTGGTTTTATTCATACCTATACTTTCTCTCCATAGGAGCTGTTAGCATGTAGCATGTCCTGCTTTGTAAAACAGTGTTATTGAGGTTCTAATCCCCTTTAGGCAGGTTGTCACATATCAAAGAGCTGAGTTTGAGTGACACACTGTGACCATAATCTGCTCTGTGCTGACTCAGCGTTCTGAACAGCGTGACCCGTTGTTGTGTTTTAGGCCCACGCAGCACGTTCTGGATTTCCAACCAGGGCACATTTTTGCAGCAGTTGTGTTTTTACGGCTCATGGAGGAGGGCATTAAAAAGAGTAATGGGCAGAAAGAGACGGAGGACAATCTGTGGGGAATGCCTGCTTTCTTCCACTTTGCTGTGAAGTGGCTGAGCTGATAGTTTGGATGTTCCCCATCACTCTCTGGTGTATTTATAGAGCTGCTGTCACTGCTGTTCTACACACACACAATCCCATTATTCCCAGTGCAGACACTTCATCCTATTAGCTCAATCCCTGCCTGTAAGTCAGAGGAGCTGCTGAAACCTTACTCACTGTTTTACTGATACAGTAACAGTACAGTAGAATGGATGAAGTCTTTTGGATATAAAACATGTTTATTTATTTATTTTTAAATGCCACAGCTTTCTTCTCCTGGATTTTTTCATCTCAGTCTGACACGTTCAGAACTTCAGAATGGATAGGATTCAGAATGATGATCTAATTTTCTGAGTAATGATATGTACAATTGTGGAGTAAATATCAGCTATATACAAAACATCCCAAAAAAAAATAAAAAATTAATTAAATAAATTAAAAATATGTTTTACACTGAGTTAGATTTCTCTGTATTTCTCTCTGGACTTTAGGAAATATCTGTTAATTTATGATGATGATGATGATAATAATATAATAATAATATGTAGATTTTATATGTCGGTAAATATCAACTATACAAAACATCCCAAAAGGCAAAAAAAAAATCGTATTTAATAAAGTGTCACATCTTTTTTTATTCTTTTATTTATTTATTTTTAATCTTACTTTTATTCTTTTTTTCTGTAGAATAAAAGTAGGTGGTAAATTAGACTCTTCTTTATTTTATTATTATTTTTTTTACATTGGGAGTACCACTGTTTTATTGTATTTTTATTGTCACCTATTTTATTCTATTTTGTATTATTTATTTATTTATTTTTGTGTAGCATAAAAGAAGGTGGTGAGTTATCGTCCTCTGTATTTCTGCCGTGAGTTTAGGAAACATCTGTTCATTTATAATAATAATGATAATAATAATAATAATAATATGCAGATTAAGAAAGATCTCCACTGGTTAAGTAAATATCAGCCATACAGAACATAGTGTTTTTACTTTTGAAGCCCCAAAAAACTGTGTTAAATGATTTAAAAAAAAAAAAAAAAAAAGAAGTTTCATACTTGGAATATATACATTGTATTCAATGAAGTGTCATGTGTTTTTCTTTCATTTATTACTTTTATTTTAGTTTTTTTCCTTCTCTGTATTTCTGTAGTTTTTTCTTTAAGGACATAGGCCTAAACAGATAAACCCATAAATCCCCATTTTCTTTTTTTGTTTTACATTGGGAGTAGTTTTGTCTTTAATGAAGTGTCACATGTTTTATTCTATACTATTTTATTTATTATTTATTTATTTATTCCGTGTAAAATAAAAGAAGGTGGTGAGTTAGATTTATCTGCATTTCTCTCTGTATTTTCTATCATAATAATAATAATAATAATAATAATAATTTTGCAGATGAAAAACACTGGATGAGTAAATATCAGTGATACAGAACATAGTGTTTTTGCTTTTAAAGCCCTGGAAAGCAAAAAAAAAAAAGTTTAATTTATTTATTCTAAAGTTTTACACTGCAAGTAGTTTTATTTGTTCATTAGCTTCCACCGTGGTGGTTGCTAATTCCTGGGGATTCTGTTGGATAAAAAGGTACATCAAGACACATTTTTATTACACCAACAAATACATTAAAAAAATACATGATATATACATTAGGATTGGTAAAAATAGGATTTTAAAGATTGTTTATATAAATGCGTAGTGTTGACATGGTCTCTATGCAATGTGTTCCATACGTTAAAAGCTCTAAAAAAGACAGACATTTTTAAATGAATTAGGTTATCCTTTATTTTATCCCAAAGTGGGGAAATTCACATGCTACAGCAGCCAAAGACACAAAGAGCAAGCAAATAAAAAAGCTTAATACAATTACAAAAAGGAAAAATGAAGGCAAAAATAAATTATACAATAAAAAATAAAATTAATAGATATTGGTCAAAATAACAGTACAGAAGAAAAAATACATATATATGATTTATTTATTTGTAGCATAAATCAATACAAACAGAAGTAATTTCTATAGCTCACTGTCTCCCCCTTGTGGCAGTAAAGGTTCCCTTTCAAAGAGAAACAGACGTGTTTTACTTTCTTTCTGAGCTTTATTGTGAGCTTTATTATAAACTTTAATCTGAACTTTATTCTGAGCTTTTATTTGAGCATTAATGTGATCTGTTATGTGAGCATTAATGTGAGCATTAATGTGAGCTTTAATATGAGCATTAATGTGAGCTTTAATATGAACTTTAATATGAGCATTAATATGAGCATTAATGTGAGCGTTAATGTGAGCTTTAATATGAGCATTAATGTGAGCTTTAATATGAACTTTAATATGAGCTTTAATGTGAGCGTTAATGTGAGCTTTAAAATGAACTTTAATATGAGCTTTAATGTGAGCATTAATGTGAGCGTTAATGTGAGCTTTAATATGAACTTTAATATGAGCTTTAATGTGAGCATTAATGTGAGCGTTAATGTGAGCTTTGATATGAACTTTAATATGAACTTTAATATGAGCTTTAATGTGAACTTTAATCTAAGCTTTAATGTGAGCTTTAATGTGAGCTATCGTCTGATTTGTCGCGTCCTTCTCATGTCGTTGCTAGTGGAGACGGAACGTGGCCAGAGGTTGCCAGATGTGGACGCAGCACAGCAGCTGAAGCTGAGAGAGAGACAGCGTTTCTTTGAGGAAGTCTTCCAGCACGATGTGGACGTCTACTTGTCCTCATCTCATCTCTGCATCAGAGATTATAAGAGACGTCAGTTTTTTCTTCTATTCACATCAAGCACAGGTGGGACAAACTGTGACATGTTTTTATTTATTTGTATTGGTTTTGCAGCTCCTATGGGCAGCATCTCCTCCATGGAGGTGAACGTGGACCTGCTGGACCAAATGGAGCTGTTTGACGTCTCTGACCAGGACGGCCTGGATGTGTTTTTCAGCGCCGTGGGAGAGGAAGCAGTTCTCCCGCCAACAGTGCCAGGTAATCACAGCAGAACTACCCTATATTCCAGGCTACTGAACGCACCGCTGTATTGGCTGCATTCCAATCATTTAGCAATTTTCCAAGAAAAATCCACATAAAGGCCGCACCGTCACATCTGCCGAACCCTATTGGCTGATGAGAGAGCCCTTCATACGACTTGGCCAATCAGAACGGGCACGTAAGCGGGCAGCTATACTCCTGTTCTATATACTGGATTAGTCAATATACAGCTTTTTATGGTCTTTTTTTTACTGGGTCCACATGACTCTCCCTTATCACTAACTACAGGGTCCCCACGGTCATGAAATTCCTGGAAAAGTTGTGGAATTTGAAAAAACGATTTTCCAGTCTTGAAAAGTCATGGAATAATTTAACTGTTTTTGAAAAATAGCCTATTTTATTTTAATGTTTAAAATCCAGCCTTTGCTATTACTATGGGACATTAAGCAAGTCCTTTAACCCAAACATCTTGTGCTGTACATTGCGTTTAATAAATGTTTCTACACATTTCAATTGTAATCTTATAATTAAACATGGTAGCACTTCAATAGCTGATGCATCATTATTTAAAACAATATTGCACCATCGTATGATGCTATATGATAAATAAGCGATGGACACAACTTGCATTCCCTGCCCACACGCAGACCTCTGTTACACTAGAAAGGCACGCTCATTTTTGCGCTCTAATGCTCTTTGAATAGATCTTAGTGGTTCAGAACTAAGTTATGGAAATTCAATAAAATATTTTGGAAAAATTCTGGAAAAGTTTTGAAAAATCACTGTGAAAATAAGTGTAGGAACCCTGGAACTATATCAGGAGCGATCACATCGAGTCCAGAATCTGAGTCAGAATGCAGACGCAATCTCTTCTGAACAAAACCCAAGGTGGTGATTTGGCAACTTTATGTTGTTTGTTGTTTCCTTCTATTACAAACAGGCTGATTTTTACTGTATCCAGGATGTCCTGATGCTCCCTCTCCATGTTTGTGTCAGTTCTCCTTTCGTAAGTTTCTCCTTCAGCCTCAGAGTCCTGTGTGCGATTTCTCCTGATAAACCTAACGCAGTGATTTGACAACTTTATGCTGTTTATTGTTTCCCACTATTAAACACTGGCTGAGACATGTTACATTTTAAACCTTATAGTACTTTCTATACGCTCTCCCACTGTAAATACATAAGAGCCAGCACCGCTCCTCAGTCCACAAACTTCCATTTATTACCGATATTTGATTTTATAGGCCAGGCTACCGGACTCAAAACGCCACTCACTTTGTTGTTCTTGTTATTGTTGTGTACGCTAGTTAAAATCGTTACTTTTTTGTTATTCTTAAAAACGGATCGGGCTGAAATTTGGAAGGTATAATCTATGGATGTGTACGCATCCACGCTTAGAGCCCGATGTTCGATTTGGGAGTCCAGGGGAAACAAAACAAAAAAACAGAAGTCGATTTTCACATTTGTTTGCGGGTCAAATATAACAACGGTTGGTGGCGCCGAATCATTGGCACATACCAATATTTAAATGGGGCCCATTACCCCGTACGTGTCACGGGGGCCCCATCTTTTAAATGATTACTCCGTTAGTTCTTGTAAGATCGGAATGCAGTTTGGTATGAATACTCTATGAATGAATACGCTCTGAGCCTTTTTTTAAAAAAATGGGGCCTGGGAGCCCACCCCTCATTTTTGGTAATTTCCAAATTTATGGGAACATAGTTGTGTGATATATCGTTTCAAAAGTAATTCAAGGTAGATTATGAATATGCCTCGCAAAATTCGATTAGGGGCCCGAGAGGCCCGGGGACCAATACCAATTGGCAGTTTCCATTAAAGCCATTTTTTCATTTATTTGTGAGTCAAATATTGCGACAGTTGGTGGTACTGAATCATAGACACATACCAATTTATGAATGGGGCCCATTACTCCGTATGTGCCACGGGGGTGCCAGGGGGCCCCGTTTTTCAAATGACTACTCCTACGTTAATGCTCGTTGAATTGAGCTGTAATTTTTTAACTCGGTGGAATCGAGACATTTGACTGAATTCTCAGGAACGTGGTACATGCTATTCGGCGCCGAGACGTTCCGCGGGCCAGGCCGTAGTTCATCCGAAATCTTATTTTCAGGCATAGAAAATAAAAACAAACATTCAACAGATGAATGACTCCCACGCAATTTCCCTTCACTAGGACTCCGTCCTGCATATGGAGCACAACACGTCGGTCCTGTTATTAAAGCTATGAGTGCTTTCCCTTGTCCCACATTATTCAAAGATTGTTTCCGAACGCTCAGTTCACCGTGATGTTCAGTTAATTGATTCCGCTGTAGGGGTGACTGGCACCTGTTTTCATTGGACATGTGTGTGACTGACTGAATAATCCACACATAACCCTCAACTTTAAAGGTCCTGCATTATACTATTTTTCATCTCCATTTGTTCTAAGAACCCCAACATAGTATTTTCAGGTTTATTTTCCCAAACTTGCTAGTTTTCTGGAGTTTTATCCCTCTGAAAAGTCACTTTAATGACGCTTCTAAAAACAGGCTGTTTTGGGGCCTTTATGCATGTGCATGAGTGGGCGTGTCTGCAGACGCCAACTTAATGCCTCGCCCTGAGAGATTGATCCCCATCGCGATGTTGTTTTGCTATCCACACACTCTTAGCATTGTTTTTAGCCAAAAAACTGCACATTACAGTAAAACTCATGGCTATTTCAGCGGCTATTGCGATTGTGAGTCAAAAACACTGTTTTGTGACGTGTATGCGCAGTGCAGCGCTGTGCAGCAACAGCAGCTTCAACAGCAAAAGGAGCTGTTTCAGCTGCTTCAAACACTTACCGGAGCTGCTACGTTGCTGTATTGTCATCATCTCGTGTAGAGATTAGAGGAATAGTCCATTCAAGGTAATAGTTCACTCTTTTGTGCAGCCGCAGCGGTCGCATTGTGTCACAAACACAGGATTGCCAGATTCATGGTTTGTGATTGGACTGTTTTTATTGGAACGGGCGGGTTCTAAGATGATCTGATCTGGCAACACTTTTTACAGTTGTGACGTCACAAATGTAGAACATCTGAAACGGAGCAATTTTCTCTGCGTTATAACACTTACACAGACCACAAACAAACAACTGGATGGTTTTATTTCATATTTTGTGTGCTGTTGGACACTCAAGTTACCTCATATGTGATCAAAAAACCGCAAAAGTAGATTTTTCATATGTCCCCTTTAAAGCTAGAAATCAAGTTAATGCTAATGCTAAAGCTAAGCTAGCGCGGCAAAGAGCCATTGGGCTGCTGTTGCAAACTTGTATTACTACTAGTGTGGTAGTATTCTACAATATTCACTCATCATGACAGTAAAATAGACCATCCTAAGTCAATCTACTGCAGTAATTTCTCTCTCAACCAGTAGAAAATGCTGTGAACACCTCATTATGCATGAAAAAAAAATACCGTCTAATACCGTGAAACCGTTAGAATTTTGAAATATACCGTGATATACATTTTTGGCCATACTGCCCAGCCCTTTTGTGAGTCCAATAAAACACTGTTCCACAGTGTGTGTTTATCACAGCAGCAGCAGAGTCAGTCAGCTGTTTCAAACACTCACTTTCTTGTCATTCTCACATATTCTGACCACAGGACTAGTCAATTTAAGATGATAGTCCACTGTTTTGTCTAACTGCTGTGTATTGGGTCACAAACATTTCAGATCATGTCAAAGGCGATACGAGGCAATATAACAGCCACTAAAAGTGGAACTGCTCCCCGGGTGCTACACCGTGGCTGCCCACTGCTCCTCTGGGAGGGGTTAAATGCAGAGAACACATTTTGTGTTTGTAGCTTGAACCTCTATTTGTAAATGTTTCTGTTAAAATTCCAGCCCAAAGGAACAACAACAACAATGAAGAATCAATCAGTAATGGACTCTTCCAACATGCGCTCCAGAGTCTCGACGCCAAAAACCGTACGACCTCCACATCTTCAGATTCGTCCTGTGACAGTCAGATGAACAACGTGGACGGGGCAAACACACCAGTTGTTCTGACAGATGACGAGGAAACGCACAACAATGCTGTACACAAGAGAGAAGAGGTGGAATGTCCTGCTTTGAGGTGAAGGACATGAACTGTTCAGCATGTTTTCAAAACCACGTGTTCCTGTGCTTCTGATTTCTAGTTAATTACCAGAGTTTTTAAACTCGCATTAACAAAAGTAAAGCAATAACTCTATGAAAAGCAACACATCTTATTTTGATATTTGAAGATTTTTCTGATGTTGCAAACAATTCTTTGTTTTTTGATCTGATTCTGACTTCCAGTATGTTTCTCGTGACAATAAAGAAATAAATGACGATGATTCCTGTGTCAAAAGCATCAGTTATGTAATGAAATGTATGTGAGCTAGAGGTATGTAGAGATGAGCATCATAACACACGTCCTGCAGCGTAACAAGACAAAGCCCATGACTCACACCTATCACAGGTATAATAACATGATCTTTTTGCACATGCTAATTAGCCATCAGAATGAACAGAAACCAAACAACCGAACTGATTCAAGAGTAATTATATATTCACATCGGCTCCCTCTATACCAGTTTTAAACAATGCCTCAATTACACACGTTTTGATAGGAATGGTGTTGCTTTTTTCTTTTACTTCTTTTTTAAATTTTTTTTTACGAATGTTGTTTTTGCTCTTTTTCTCTCCTTTTTTCCTTTTCTTTTGTTTCTTCTTTAAATTTTTTATTTTTCTTTTAAGGATGTTGTTGTTTTTCTCTTTTTTCCTTTTATTTTTCTTTTTCTTTGACTTCTATTTTTCTCTCTTTTTTCCCTTTTTTTCTTCTTTTTTTTACTTTGTTCTTTTAGGAATGTTGTTGATTTTCTTTTTATCTTCCTTTTTCTTCTTTACTTTTTTCTTTTTTTTCATTCACTTCTTTTTTTCTTTTTCTTTAGAAATGTTTTTTCTTCATCTCTTTTTCTTTTCCTTTTTGCTATTTTTTCCGTTTTTTTTGTTTACTTCTTTTTCTTTTAGATATGTTGCATCTCTTTTTCTCTTTCGTTTTCCTCTTTTTTGTGTTCTTTTTTCCCCTCTTTTATTGATTTCCTTTGAATTTTAGATGTCTTTGACTTTAAGATTTGAGTTCATAAATCGAGACCTTCCCAACAATACAAATTGTGGAGTGAACATCTCAGATACAGTGTTTTAATGCCCCACTATACAGCACGATATCAGCAACTGGGAGCCCGCCCTTGGCCTAATTTTGTGTGTCGCCAAAATGAATGCACGGAATTACTGAAGAACAAAAAGAATAAAACAAATATTAATAATACATAAACAACCATCAAAAATACACTAAATGGAAAAAAAAAAAACATACAAAATTACTACAAAAACACAGAAGACAACTACAAAAACATACAAAACAACACCAAACCAAACAGTAAATTACTAAAAACACAAGGGACTACAAAAATACAGAAAAAGAACCTCCAAAAACACATGACAGAAAAAACACAAAAGAACAACAAAAATGACCATAAAATTACACAATTATAGAAAATAACACAAAACTACAACAGAAACAAATAAAAAAAACCAATATTGATAATTCATTTCAGGCCACCCAAGGACACTTTACAATAAAAAAGAATAATAGAAATGGTGCAATCTACCTATAAAAGCAAGAAAGTCGGCATGCGTGTTTGTGAAGCAAATATCTTCCAGACACGGTGTCTGTTCAACCTGAAACTTTGTCAACGGCTTCCAAATATTCCAAATGTGTGCATGCGTCATTTTGGAGTAATTTGGTTTGCAAAAACGTTCATGTTAATTTTAAGATTACAGCTCCCTCTCGGTATTGAGTGCGGTACTTCCGGGTTCATCCGGTTCATGGCGTCACTGTGTCGCAGTTTGTTTGGGTTTAAAAAAGGTCAATATTAAAAATGTTTTTGTACGGCTAAAAGTTATTTAAATGAGTATTTCATGGTTATTTAAAATTATTCCAGTAACCCAAAACTTCCTTTAAATCACGGTGACAAGTCCATACCGGTCAAGTATCCTGTTTTAGCCGGGAAACTCCCGTATTTTACCCCTCTTTCCCGCCATCTTCCCGTATTAGTATTTTCCCGTAAATATCCCGTATTTTAATGTAATAATAATTAAAAAATTTCTAAAGAGCAGCAGGATGGGACACAGTCACACGTTCTGTTAGATTAATAACTGAGATTTTAGCGTCAACCACAGCAGAAGGAACACGTAAGTCACCATGAAAAATCAGCCAATCACAAGCTCCACAAATATACACTGCTTTAAAAAAGTGTTAAAGGATGTAAAGTCTGTAATAAATGTGTCTAATAAGTCATTAGTGAATACCAGAGAACCACATGAGTGAGCATGAGAAATTATAAGAAAATATATAATGAAAATAAAATGTTAATGTGAATATTTACTGTGAAATTAACAGTAAATATGCAACTTGTTGACTTGTATATAAACTGTAAGTATATTAAATAAAGACATGTGCTTCATATTCACATTTAGGTTTTTATTTAGGCTGTTTTATAATTTAGAAATTAGGGCTGGGCGATATATCGAGAAAACTAATATTTCATATATATATATTATATCTTATTATGTATCAAAATACTAGTTTTAGGAGTCGCTGCTTTTTTTTTTTTTTACTTCTCAGAACAACATTTAAAGCTCAGTAAGATGGATTAATTTGTGCACATATTGATCAGCTGTTTGTTAATAAATGTCCCTGTGTGGCATTTTGCATCAGCAAATTTAACCCAGAATTGTCTTTCTGGTCAGACTTTATTTGATAAAAATATCGAGATTTATATCGTATATCACCATTTTGAGAAAATATATTGAGATATGAGTTTTGGTCCATATCGCCCAGCCCTAGTAGGAATGTTCACAGCATTTCAATGTTAATAAAGGTCGGCCTACCAGATTATAATCACATTATTGTATTTAGTAATTGTTTGACAAGTGGCTATTTTATATTTCTTGTACACCTATCTTAAAATATAAGGGATACTGGAGCTTAAAAATTTCCCTTATTTTTAAATCCAAAACTTGACGGGTATGGACGAGTCCAGTTCCTCCTCTGTCTCCATGACTGTGCACGGTGGCTGTGCTGACGGCCAATAGCCGACCGTATCACAAACTATATGGTTCTTTGGACAGAGGAATATAACTTTTTTTGTAAGCGGATGGGTCCACAATAAGCATGTGGTGATTAATCGATACGAATCGAAAATCTAGATACATACGTGCGCGATGCGGGTGTATCGATCCATTCAGTGTCCTGTTTTTTTTTTTTTTTTTTTTTTAAATGCTGTATGTATTTCATTGTGTCCTGTTTTTTTTTTTTTTTTTTTTTTTTTTTTAATGCTGTATGTATTTCATTGTGTCCTGTTTTTCCGAGGCACGTTGAATGCACCACGTGCTTCTGTTTTGTTTGGAACACGGAAGCTGAGAAGCTCGTCAGGTCAGTGGGAGGAGCCGCAGCAGCTGGAGGAGAGATTAAAACGCATCTAAATGCTTTAAATCAGGCGTAGAAAGATGGTAAACTTGACCAGACGCAGATGGTTTGTAAAGAATGTCGTGCTGCGAAACCTTCACAAACTGAGGGGCTCACTCCCACCCCCACCCCCACCCTGAGGCAGACTGGAATCAGAGCTCCAGTAAAACTGGTGAGTAAATGATATGTAATAACTTTGATGTTGTACTCTGGCAGCTCCCTCTACCTGTGATAAAGTGTATTTTATTTTATTTTATTCTTTCTTTGTCTTATGGACATTAAATATGACTCAGTGAGGGTCTGTTTACAGCAGCTGTGATTGTTAAATAATAGTTTTCATCGTGTTATGGACAAGCAGTTGTGAAAGGTTATTATTAGTATTATTCATAATAGAAATGTGAATGCTACTGTATTAGCCTAATACCTGCTGAACAGTTCATATTAGTATCTGTGGCAGACAGGAAAAAGGACATTGGATTATTGAAAGTGTCACTTTAAGTCACTCATTGAGAGTGATGATGTCACTGTTGAAGTTATGACAGTGTGATAAACAGGTTCATAACATATCTGTCAAGTTTTGGATTTGAAAAAAAGGGAAATTTTCTGGCGCCCACTACCAGCCGTCCCACCACCCCAACCAAGCTCCAGTATCCAGAGGTGTACAAGAAATCAAAAATAGCCACTAAATACAATAATGTGATTAGAATCTGGTAGGCCGACCTTTATTAATATTGAAATGTTGTGAACATTCCTACTATGGCTGGTTGATATGGACCAAAACTCAAATCCCAATATATTTTCTCAAAATGGTGATATACGATATGAATCTAGATAATTTTATCAAATAAAGTCTGACCAGTAAGACAATTCTGGGTTAAATTTGCTGATGCAAAATACCACACAAGGACATTTATTAACAAACATCTGATCGATATGTGCACAAATTAATCCATCTTACTGAGCTTTACATGTTGTTCTGAGAAGTAAAAGCAGCGACTCCTAAAACTAGTATTTTGATACATTATAAGCTATAATATATATATATATATTCTATATCGCCTCAATAGAAAACTCGATACATCTTGAATCTCAATATATCACCCAGCCCTAATTCCTAAATTATAAAACAGCCTAAATAAAAACATAAATGTGTATATGAAGCACATGTGCTTATTTAACATACTTACAGTTTATATACAAGTCAACAAATTGCATATTTACTGTTAATTTCACATTGCTTGTCTTTAAGTTAGACATTAACATTTTATTTTCATCATATATTTTCTTATAATTTCTCATGTTCACTCATGTGGTTCTCTGGTATTCACTAATGACTTATTAGACACATTTATTACAGACTTTACATCCTTTAACACTTTTTTAAAGCAGTGTATATTTGTGGAGCTTGTGATTGGCTGATTTTTCATGGTGACTTACGTCGTTCCTTCCGCTGTGGTAGACGTTAAAATCTCAGTTATTAATCTAACAGAACGTGTAACTGTGTCCCATCCTGATGCTCTTTAGGAAGATAAACTCTTTGTCACAGTTTAAAATGTATTTACACAAGTTCTTTGTTTTTTTCTCCGGAACGTCTACATTCATTCATCTTTCTTCTGAGTTGTTTCCTGGTTTGTTGCCGCTGTCAGCACTGATCTCGTGAGAACTGCCACCAAGCCAGGCCATTTCAGGTGGAAGTTCTCGCGAGGCTAGTGACGACGTTCAGTTTAGTAAGGCATTTTTTCATTATTATTACATTAAAATACGGGATATTTACGGGAAAATACTAATACGGGAAGACGGCGGGAAAAAGGGGTAAAATACGGGACTAAGTGATGCTTAGTTCTAGTAGAGATTAGAAGCTAAATGTGCACTTTTTGTCAAATTTGCTGCTTATAAGGCATACAACAAATCCTCCGCCTCTCGTACTATACTGAATTACTTATTTACGATTTACATTTTTGGTATAATTTCTTTGCATCATGTTGAATTGCATCATACAAAATTGCATTTTATCAATTTGTGTAGAATTGAATCGCCATCAAATCATATCGAATTGGGAACAGAGGTGAATCTTATAGCCAGGGAATTCAATGAATCGCTAATGTAACATATCGCTGGCAGTGTATTGAGATACGTATCGTATCGTTGTCAGTGATGGAGATTCACATGTTCTGCACGTTCTGTGTTTGTTCTGCGCAAGGGTGAGTGTTTCTTCTAATATTATTCTATGTGTTAAGATACTAACAGCGATAATGTAAACTCATACGGCTGACGTGCATCCGTGCGTGTGTGAGAGTGACGGCCTGTTCTTTCTACGCGGTATGCACACAGAGCTGTTTAGAGACAGAGTTGCGACTTATTTGATGTTGCAAAATGTTTATTTTTTGTGGTACTTCTGGGTTTGTTGTTTTTTCTCTCAACAACCTGTGACGGATTATGGGCATCCGCGCAGCTGATGTGCACACGTGCGTGCGTGAATGTGTGAGAGAGAACCCACGGAAGAGATGGAGAGAGTCCGAGCCTCACACACACACACACACACACACACACACATCCCAAAACACGCCTTCACCACGCATATAATAAAAATTTACAAAATGAGTACAATAAAACATATATATAATATTGTTTATTATATATATATATAATAAACAATATTTATACAAAAAGTTCACAAAACGACAACAGAAATGCACAAAAAATATATCAAAATGCTCCAAAAACACACAACACGACTCCAAAAAACATACATTACAGAAAAATACACCAAACAACAACAAAAAATATGAAAATGAGTCAAAATACACAAAACTGAAAATATACATAATGACTCCAGAATCACACTACAATGGCAGCAAAAAACAATAATTATACAAAAAATGCACAAAAACACAACAGAAAGTTACAAAAATACACCAATACACCAAACAAAAAAAAAAATATAAAAATCAAAAAAAAAAAAAAATCAAAAACATTTATCATGTGCATGTCCCATAGAATTAAACCAGAGAAATCGCGCACGCTATTTTACTTTGCACCCGCAAATAAACCCCTTTATAACACTACAGAGTACAGAGTATGTGCACCTCTTTGTTCAACCTTCAAACACATACTCATTTGGCCATAATTGACAGCTTTACTTAAGCTCCTCCCACTATATGAATACATACTTCCGACGGGTCCTGTACTAGTACATAATAAAACACAATAATACAAAAAGAAAAAAAAACAATGTAGGATAAATTATGGAATGACATGAAACACTAAATTACAGAGAATATGCAGATTGGAAGAGATGGGTTTTATAAACACAACCTCTTTGTTTCCTGCATTAACAAGAATGTTTTGATAATTTGGCCTTTGCTGTGATAAAAGTTGTCCATCGCTGCTGTATGGTGTAGCACCTGATACACTTTAGCACGTTGTAGTCACTAGCATGTTATCAAAGAGGTGCATGCTTCACACACCGTAACACACACTGTAACCTGTAGTTTTCTGTTCATATTTGTGGAGGTGGAATGTGAGGAGGAGGCTCTGTGTGTCTGTTGCTGCTCACACACGCACACACACACACACATCCTGAATGCACACTGGTAAACATCATGTTTTGTTTTCTCCTGCTGGTAAGTGACATTCCACACTTTCTTTAATAAATACCATAAGTTTGTTAATGTATATATATATATATATATATATATATATATATACATACATACATACTAGGCTAAAGTAGTAATTATGACACGCTAAGACCAAGACATGATCTCTGTGCTGAAATCTGCAAAATGTTTAAAAGGTAAAAGTTGGTATAAATGAATTTAAAAAAAAAAAAAAAAAAAAAAAAAAAAGTTTTGCTTCTAAAACAGATTCTGATTCTGTTAAATTTTTAAATTCTTAAAAAAAAATAACCACAAACATCTAAAAGTGCTCAGTGTGGTTTATAATAATTGTTTTTTTTATATTATATCTATGTGCTATGCATATGTTAGCCCAATTAAATGTGTTTTTTTAAAATTTAAAGACATGATTAAAAAAGTTCTACTTATAATATGGTAATATTGCTTTAAATCTGTGGTTCTCAAACTTTTTTGTCCCGAGCACCCCTTATCTTCTTTCGCACTACATTTTGCCCAGAATAATATGAAAAACAACTATAGAGCATAATGATGGAATGAATGAGTGATAACACACATTTTAAAGAATCTCATTTTGTAAATAAGTGAAATAAAACAGTATTTAGTGCCTCATGAACTGATTTATTTCTATAGTTTTTATAGAAGATTGTCCCTTGTATTTATAGTTCATGTTCCAATCAAGATCATTTCCATCATCATTATTATAATTATCGTCTTTAACTAGAACGAAACATCACAAAACCCCATGTTTTTAATGCTTTATTTTGTTAATTTTACACACTCTCTGAAGTACCTCCTGTACTACTGTCTTTGCGTACCCCTAGGGGTACCTAGAGGGCGACCGTGGCTCAGGTGGTAGTGGGTTGTCTTCTGATCGAGAGGTTGGGGGTTCGATCCCAGTACCTGACTATGTGTCGAAGTGTCCTTCCTTGGGCAAGACACTGAACCCTAAGTTGCTCCCAGTGGTCGACTAGCGCCTTGCATGGCAGTCCTGTCCCACTGGTGTGTGAATGTAAATCAAGTCCATTTACACACACACACCCCATTTGAGAAAAGCTGTAATAAATCACTCGCCCTCTTGTCAGGTTCACCTGCTGCAAGTATGAGGATGTAAAACAACAATAACAACAAAGGTTTTTTTTCCTGCTCATAAAATTTCTCTGGAAGACGTCTTTGTTATTGTTTCCTCAGAACTGTTTATAGATGATCTCACTATTAGAGCACTTACAACAGCAAATGAGTAAATATGCAAAGTAATGTAGCTATTTAAGCATTTTGTTTTATTCTTTTTGGTCAAATTGTTTCCACCGAGACCAGTGGTTTTTTTTAACTTTTTTGGGGTACTACCCACTTTGAACGAACCTCAAATAATCCTGACGAATAACACATTTTCAAATGTATTGAGCTAACAGGAAACAAGTAACAACATGTTTCATAATAAATCAAAAACCAGATTAAACTGATCACCGGCAAAAAAACGAATGATGGAATGAATGAGTGTGAACACATATTTAAAAGAATCTCATTTTGTAAATAAGTGAAATAAAACAGTATTTAGTGCCTCATGAACTGATTTATTTCTATAGTTTTTATAGAAGATTGTCCCTTGTATTTATAGTTCATGTTCCAATCAAGATCATTTCCATCATCATTATTATAATTATTGTCTTTAACTAGAACGAAACATCACAAAACCCCATATTTTTAATGCTTTATTTTGTTAATTTTACACACTCTCTGAAGTACCTCCTGTACTACTGTCTTTGCGTACCCCTAGGGGTACACACACCCCATTTGAGAAAAGCTGTAATAAATCACTCGCCCTCTTGTCAGGTTCACCTGCTGCAAGTATGAGGATGTAAAACAACAATAACAACAAAGGTTTTTTTCCTGCTCATAAAATTTCTCTGGAAGACGTCTTTGTTATTGTTTCCTCAGAACTGTTTATAGATGATCTCACTATTAGAGCACTTACAACAAGTAGGAAACAAGTAACAACATGTTTCATAATAAATCAACAACCAGATTAAACTGATCACCGGCATGAAAAAAAAGCAAAAAACGAATGATGGAATGAATGAGTGTGAACACATATTTAAAAGAATCTCATTTTGTAAATGACTTGAATGAAACAGTATTTAGTGCCTCCTGAACAGATTTATTTCTATAGTTTTGATCATTTCCGGTCATCTCCCTCCTGGTGTGCGACTAACTCTTGTATTTGGCAATTGAAATTAGACCCTAAAACACCCCAAAAGGACATGTAAAAAAAATAAAGTAATAATTTTATTTATCTTTTGGCCAAATCTAAAACCTGAAGTAAAAGGAAAAAAGTAATTTACTTTGAAATTGGGTTGTTGGGTTGAAATGCAAAAGTTTTGTTATGATTTCTTTTCCTTTAATTATTATTATAATTTTTTTGTATGTCCCTTTATTTTTGAGTATTCCCCACTTTGAATGAACCCCAAATAATCCTGACGATTAACACATTTTCAAATTTATAGAAATAACCTTGATTTTTTTTTAGGTTTTTTGTCCATTAGTTATTTAATTCTAACAATAATAATTATGAATAATAATATAATTAATATTTATATATCTGGAATAGACACTACTCTTTTTTTTACCAGGATCAACTACTAAAGTGTGATCATGTAATGCATGCGTCAAACTCATTTTAGTTCAAGGGCCAAATATGGTCCAGTTTGATCACAAGTGGGCCACAGGTTTTAGGTTGAAAACAAACAATTTCAACATTAATGTGCCCAAGTTTGCACTTGCAGTTATAAATTAGACATAAAGCATGGAAATAATCAACAATATATTAGCAATAAGTGACAGATTATTAAATGTCTTTTTGATTTGTTTATTTTTTGACCAATTTGTATTAAACCAATTACCTGCATAAAAAACAAATAAAAAATGCAGATAATAACGAAACATTATTTGCAATCTACGGAGCCCCTAAAGCACATGTGTCAAACTCAAGGACCGGGGACCAAATCCGGCCCTTTGAAACATCCAATTCGGCCCACAGAAGAATTAAAAAATGAAAGAGAACAAGAATCATTGTCAAAATGAAATTCAACAATATTTGTAGGGGTGTTTATATCGCAATGATGGCAGTCATTTTTAATGTTAAACTGTTGGAAATATAACCTCAAAATTCTTACAAAATCCTTTAATTTTCCTGAAGTTATTACATAATATTTCCCCTAATTAAATGGAAATTGTTCACAAATCTAGGAAATTTAAAGTGAAGACCCTGTTGGGACTGATATCTGTCACTTATTGCTTACATATTATCAGTTTCTTACATATATATTTTGTATTTTATGTATAGGAACAAGTGCAAACTATGGCACAATCATGTTGAAATTACTAGGGATGCACTGAATATTGCAAAAAAAAGCCACATTCGGCCTTCGGTTTAGTGAGTTAAAAGCAAGGGCGAATAGTAGCGTGTGACGCAATGATGCAGTCAAACAACGTGCTCTGAGGGAGGGACTTTGGAATGTTTGGAGGCCGGCCAAGAGAGCAGCGGGGAGGGAGGGGGAGAACGGGATCTAAGGGTTGCGGACTGCACCTTTAAGTCAGCTATTCAAATTTTGTTTATTGTTCTGCTTCACTTCACATGCCAATGTAAATTTCTTGCGCCCCACCTGTCGTGTTTTTATTCACAATGAAACAAATACAAATTCAAAGACTTCATTACACAAAGGTATTTTTTTTTTTTAGTTCCTGTTCATTAAATTTCTCTGGAAGACGTCTTTGTCATTGTTTCCTCAGAACTGTTTATAGATGATCTCACTGTTAGAGCACTTACAACAGCAAATGAGTAACTATGCAAAGTAATGGAGCTATTTAAGCATTTTGTTTTATTCTTTTTGGTCAAATTGTTTCCACCGAGACCAGTGGTTTTTTAACTTTTTTGGGGTACTACCCACTTTGAACGAACCTCAAATAATCCTGACGAATAACACATTTTCAAATGTATTGAGCTAACAGGAAAAAAGTAACAACATGTTTCATAATAAATCAACAACCAGATTAAACTGATCACTGGCATAAAAAAAAGCAAAAAACAAATGATGGAATGAATGAGTGTGAACACATATTTAAAAGAATCTCATTTTGTAAATGACTTGAATGAAACAGTATTTAGTGCCTCCTGAACAGATTTATTTCTATAGTTTTGATCATTTCCGGTCATCTCCCTCCTGGTGTGCGACTAACTCTTGTATTTGGCAATTGAAATTACACCCTAAAACACCCTAAAAGGACATGTAAAAAAAAAATAAAGTAATAATTTTATTTATCTTTTGGCCAAATCTCGCAAAAGGACAACAACAACAAACAAACCTGAAGTAAAAGGAAAAAAAGTAATTTACTTTGAAATTGGGTTAAAATATACAGATATTAAGGTTTGCATGCAAAAGTTTTATTATGATTTATTTTCCTTTAATTATTAATATAATTTTTTTGTATGTCCCTTTAGGGGCTTCATAGCAATCTGTGCCAAAAATCTTAAGAAAACAAATAGGGAAATTTAGTGCATGAATATGAAATAAAAAGTAGCATCATGTTTCATAATGCAAGTAACTTGTTTCATAAATAAATCAAAACTCAAAAATTAAATTAAACTAATTGTCTGCAAAAAAAAAAAAAATTCATTTTATTATTATTATATTATTATTTATTATTTTTGCACTTTGGTTCCACGTTACATTTTGTTCCCGGTCACATATCTTATAATTTAATGCTCTTTCAATTTCTGCTACATTTGTAGGCTTTTTGTTATTACTCTATTTGTGTGTAAGCATTTTATTTAGTGTTAACGATCTATTTTGTCAATGAAGAAATGCATTTAATAAGATTGACATGAAATTTCCTCCCTGTTTCTCGCGCCCCACCTGTCATGTTTCCATTCCCAATGAGGGGGCACTGGCACTGGCATATAGGCTAACTTTTCACTCTTGAAAATGACATATTTACAGTGTGTTCTGTCTGAAAGTGTTGCAAGTTCTTATCTTTACAAGTGAGACAAATGCAATGTTTTAGTTTTTTTTAAAGGAATTTTAAACCTTTGTAGAATCTGTCATTCATTGTAATCGACCTTTATTATAATTGTAATTGTAATTTAAAAAATCTGTTGCTGGCGTAATCGTAATTCAATTGCAATTGAGTTTAGATAATTGATTGAAAATTCTGTGAAAATTTTCAATTATAGTTTAATGCAAAACTGGGGAACCATGTTACGGTTCTCTTGTACATTTCTACTCATATGTAGTTAACAATTATTAAAATGTGTTTCATATCAGGCTTTCCCACATTTTATTATTTAAAAAAAAATATATTAATCTAGGGCTAAACTGACTCAAAAAAGGTTATTTATTTCACGCCCAGTAATTGTGATTCATTATAATCATACTTTAGTAATGAGAATGTAATTGTTATTGACTTTCTGTGGATAAAAAATTATTGTAATTGAATTGTAATTGGAAAAAATCCTGGTCACTGTAATTGTAATTGAAAATGTATTTGTAACTGACAAATGTAATTGACTTATTGACTTATTGATTATTACTCTTTGCTTAAGGGAGCGTTACACAAGTTAAAGACTCATTCCAAACGGGCACTTTATTTTTAACTGGGAGGAATTTCCTGTTGAACGGCCTGTTTTGTGTTCCAGGTGTATTTTCTGTCGGGTTCAATGGGCTCGGATGTGCTGAGTCGACACAAACGGGCTTGGATCATTAATTCCTTTGAGATCGAAGAGGAGTGTCCTGGGCCTTTTCCTTTTGTTCTTGGGGAGGTGAGAACTGTGGAAAAAAAAAAAGAAATAATCAGTTTTACTTTGAAATGTGTTGATAGATCAACTTCACTTGTTTGGGTTGAATTGGGTTTGATAAATGATGGTTTGTAATCCTGTAAATTTACAAGTAAACAGAAAATACTTTCATTTTTTAGATAGATGTGAACCGAGAGTATCCAATTTTCTTTGAGCTCTCTGGGGAAGGAGTGGATGAGGAGCCAAAGGGAGTGATCAGTATCGATCGAAACTCGGGCACGTTGCACGTGCACAGGCCCGTCGACTACGAGGAGAAGACGTTGCTTAAGGTTTGACCACATTCAGCACTTTTCAGATATCCAACTTATTTCTGCTGCTGCTACTTCCTCAATATGGGTGTAACCAGGGGTGGACTTGGACTGTCCAGACCACTACATACACCATAAAGAAGCTGTTGTTAAGTCAGTGATGCTCAACATGTAGCTCTTTATGTCTTACTTTTAATTATTATTCCCCCTGAACATCTTAAAAGGGGGAAACTTTTTAACCCCTTTTTTTTATATTTTTCCTTTGGCCATTTTGAAACTTCCTTTGACCCGATTTTGCCTCTTTCAAAAGTTTTTTCAGACTTTAGCTACCGTTTGCCAATGAATATAATTTTGTTTCCAATTTATTGTCAATTTTTGCAAGTTCTTTTTGACACTTTTATCTGATTTTTGTCCTTTCTTCAATTTTTTTGGCCACAATAAGATGACTTTTGCCCAATAAATATCACTTGTTTAATTTTTCCTTACATTTTGCCTCTTTTTGTTCCACATTTTTGCCCTATTTCACTATTGTTTACCACATACTGTACCGATGCCCGGTATGCCAGATGGCCAGTCCACCCCTGGGTGCAACTTCCTGTATAGAAAGGTAATACATATCAGGGTCATTTTATGTAATTTCAACACATTTTCAGGACATACCATGCACTTTGGTCTAAAAAATTCTGTAATTTTACCAATAGCATACACAGAGTTTGCTTGGGGGCAGGGGGAGCAAACCTTTGAGACTTTAGGTTGGTTCCTTTTCTGTTGCGCAATTCTTCTTCACAATGTAAATGGGTTTATATTTCTAGTTTTGTGTGTTTTTAGAACCGTTTTGTGTATTTTTATTACGTTATTATTAATATATTTTATTATTTGGTGTTTTTGGAGTATTTTCTGTGTATTTGTGTTGGCATGTTGTGTGTTTTATGAGTAATTTTGCGTAATTTGCTGTTAGTTTGTGTATGTTTGTTGTTCTTATGTGCGTTTTTCTGTAATTTTATTGTTGTGCCCAGAATAATTTCAACAGTAGCATCTCCAGGAATAAGGTGTAAAGCAGAAATGGGCAACTCTTATCACAGTGGGGCCACAAAATTTTGATTGACTGATCTGAGGGCCACGTTATTAGTAACAGTCATTACTAGTTATTTAGAATAACTAGTACAGTGCCCGTCGGAAGTTTGTATTCATATAGTGGGGGGAACTTAAGTAGAGTTGTCAGTTATGGCCAAATGAGTATGTGTTTGAAGGTTGGATGTACAAAAAGGTGTACATACTCTGTACTCTGTAGTGTTATAAAGGGGTTTATTTGCGGGTGCAAAGTAAAATTGCGTGTGATTTCTCTGGTTTAATTTTATCTATCTATTTTATTCTGTCCTTTTGTGTGTTTTTCTGTAATTTTATGTAACTTGTCTGTGTTATGATTCATTTTGTGTATTTTTGTTGTTATCTTCTGTGCTTTCAGAGTCATTTGAGTGTATTTTTGTTGTCCTATTGTACTTGGTGGTTTTGTATGGGGTTATTTTTGTGTATTTTTGCTGTTGTTTTTAAAATATGTATATAATTGTGGGTTTACATTTTGACTTGCATAAAATTAGACCCAGGGCCACCAGAGTTATTTAGCATTGAGTAGTCACTGTTACATTTCTCTTCCTACTTCTAAGAGTTTAAGCGTAACATTTTGGATTATCATTTAGGCTTATGCCTTCATTATATGAAGGTTATTAATCATTAATTGAATTTGCAGCTGAAATTTGAGGCCAAAAAAATCGACCAATCCAGTGACACCAAAATAGGGGTGGAGATTCAAATTCGGGACATCAATGACAACCCACCACGCTTTGAGATGGATGTGTATGAAGTCAGCGTTAAGGGAGAAACCACTCAAGGTAAACAAAATGCTCCTTTTAAAGGTGAAAAACAAAGTGAGATACATTATTATATTTATATATAAGATTATTTGTCTCTCCTTTGCTTCAACAGGCACTAGTCTCCTAGCAGTAAACGCCTATGACAGGGACCAGAGTGGAACAGCAAACTCTACTTTCAACTACGAAATCAAATCTGTGTCTCCAAACATTCCAGACACAGAATTCCTTATTAATGAGCACGGAGCAATATCTTTTAAAGGATGTTTGAATAGTGAGGTAGGAGATGAGATACTTGTCTGCCATTAAAATGCTTGTTGTCGTTTGTTGTGTTTTTTTTTATTCATTTTGTCTATTTATGTTGTCATTTTACACATATTTCTCTCATTTTGTGTGTTTTTGTTGTCATTTTATGTATTTATACAGTCATTTTGTGTATTTTTGCTGTAAATTTGTATAATTTTCCCTCTCTTTTTGTGTGTTTTTGTTGCTGTATGTGTGTTTTGGATCATTCTTTGGTATTTTTGTTGTTGTTTGTTGTGTTTTTGGATTCATTTTATGTGTTTTTGTTGTCATTTTATATATTTTCCTATCATTTTGTGTGTTTTTGTTGCCATTTCATGTAATTTGTTGCTATTTTGTATACTTTTACCTAATTTTATGTGTTTTCGGATTCATTTTGTCTATTTTTGTTGTAATTTGATATCATTTGTCTCTCATTTTGTGTGTTTTTGTAGTTATTTTATGTATTAAGCAGTCATTTTGTGTATTTTTGTATATTTTACCTCATTATATGTGTTTTTGTTGCTGTGTGTGTTTGGGTAATTTTTTTGTAGTTTTGTTGTTTATTGTGTTTTCCGATTAAGTTAATCTATTTTTGTTGTAATTTTCTGTATATTTTCTCAAATTTTGTGTGTTTTTGTTGTAATTGTTCCATCATTTAGTGGGTTTTTGTTGCTGTATGTGTGTTTTGGGTATTTTTTTTATATTTTTGTTGTCATTTGTTGTGTTTTTGGACTCATTTTGTCTATGTTTGTTTTAATTTTACGTACTTTTTCTTTCATTTTGCATGTTTTTGCTGTCATTTTGTGTTTTGTGTGTTTTTGTGGTCTTTTTTTCTGAGTCATTTCTTGTGTGTTTTTGGAGTCATTTTATGTATATTTGTTCCTTTTGTATATTCGTATCCTTCTGTGTATTTTATTGTAATTTTCATTTACTTTGTGCATTTACACTGGGGGCCACACAAAATTGGACAGAGGGCCGCATGTGGCTGCAGTTGTAACAGCAATTTAAGCACAAGTTGATGAATTATTTTGTACTTAAGTTTAAAGAAATGTTATAGAACTTATGAATAAATAAACTTAAATGAAATTTTCCTCTGTTTGTGTTTAGGTGGCTGAAAAAGTGACAATATTGGTGGAGGCTCGAGACCACGGGGAGGTGGTGAGTCTGTCCAGCTCTACCACTGTTGTTATTCACATCCAGGACAGCAACCTCCACCGTCCCATCGTCAGCGGAAAAACAGTAGGCAGTCATACACGTTTACAACATCTGGTGACGGTCACAAATGAGCAAAAAATAACATGTATTACTACATTTATTTGCAAGAACAAAACATGCATGGGTGGGGGTCGCACAAAGATTACACTCGTCATTGTCTCATTGACGTATGCAAAAGTGGTTTAAGAAAATAATCTAAATTTGAATGTAAATTTCCAGTTTGTTAGATATTGGCAGTTATCTGGATCAGTGAACCTGATTCATGATCATTCACACTTTAAACGCCTGTAGGAACTTCTTTCCCCATTAATAACAGTACAGTAGGTCCAAATGTCAACATCACGATGATGATTGATAAACCAACCTGACAGTCAGTCAGATTTCACAAAGATCAGTCAATTACAAACCGAGATGTGACTTTCTGATCCAGAATCAGTATATTGATCCAGATAACCTCCAGAATTCATTGGAATCTTCCATGGCATAAGATCTATTTTTGGTTAAAACTGTAAACCCATGAACTAATTACCTAGATTAAAAAAAATTATCTACTTACTGTATTTAGAGACTTTGTAATAATTAATCTTGATTAATCTAAATGAATCGCATAACAATATTTGACATGAGAAGCAACATTTTTCCAATTTAAATGAATTTTGATATATGTTGTATAAACAATAAATGAGCTTAAACAACAAAACCAAAAGATTGTGTTTATTATTTTCATCACTGAGTGCGAACATATTGTGCAATATGAATACAGAATATTATGATTGCATAGTTTACAATGAATTAATCGCATTTAACGCATTAAAGTCCCACCCCTAGTTTTGACGTAATCGTTCTAACAAACAATCAAATAAACACCGGTGAAAATATGACCTTCTTGGTGGAGGTTATAATGTAAATAAAACTTAAGTGAATAAAACCTTTGCCTTATTCAAACTGCAGGGTAGCAGCCGAGTGAAGGAGGGAGAGACTGGGTCGTCTCCTCTGCGACTGCATGTGACTGATGAGGACACCCCCAACACTGCAGCATGGAGAACCAAATACACCATCCACGGTGACGAGGGCCAACACTTCAAGATAGAAACTGACCCCCGTACCAACGACGGAGTCCTCACTGTAATAAAAGTAAATGCTGTTTTTCTGCATGCTTCACATGACTATACCACCCACTCCTGCTTCCACGTGGAATTTACTGCATTCTTCTCAAACCTGCTCTTAAAGTGTAAATACACCCTAAAACTTTTAAGTTACTCTTGTAACCCCGGTTCTGTGAGTAATATGAGTGAGATGTCTCACTATGGGATGTGACCTCTGCCTACATTCCTCAGAAGCACTCTATTTCACTATGCCAATCCTAATTGACCGCGGTGGATCAGTCTGCGTGCCAGTGATAGCAACCGACGGGAGCGTAAACCGCCCTGGCGGTTGATGTATGCTACGACCGTGGTTTTGTCCGTCCTCACCAGGACATGATGTCCCCTGCCAGATGGGAGGAAGTGGATCAGCAAGCGGAACACCGCTGACAGCTCCAAGTAGTTTATGTGAGCGCGCTGGAGGACCGCATCCCAGCGGCCCCTCACAGACCTGCCCTCATGGATCCCACCCCAGCCTGGTAGACTGGCGTCTGTGGAGACCGCCTTCCTGGCCGTGACGGTGCCCATAGGTACACCCTCTGCCAGCAAGCCAGGGGCCGTGACGCACAGGATTGAGCCCATGTGAGGCCACCCACAGCTGGAATTCTCTCATGTGCAGGCGACCAAGCCGGATCACAAGGATGGCCTAAGCCATCAACCCGAGTAACTGAAGACACAACCTGAACCAAACATACCTGTTCTGTTGGAACAGCATAAGACACGCCCTGAACGACCTCACCTGCTCCGCCAACAGGCACGCAGTGAAATGTGCAGAGTGCAGGGATAGGCCCAGGAAGACTATTTCCAGCGTAGGGGACAACACGCTCTATTCACCATGAATCCCAGATCGGACAGGTGATGCAGCAAAATACGCGTACGCGTCCTGGCCTCTGTCTTTGACTGGGCCAGGAGCAGCTAATCGTCCAGTTACGTGGCGAAGCGAACAGTGACGTGCCGTGACCACTAGGGTTGGGTAGGCACGTTGCAAATCGAGACCACCAATGACAATTTCATATGTTTCTGCTGTCAATTTTTAATTCAATTCAAATCCATTTTATTTGTATAAAGCAATTTCCAACAAAATCATCTCAATGCGCTTATCAAAATATAAAATTCATAATAAGAAATAAAAAACCCAACAAGATCCACATGAACAAGTATTTAGCCATCTAACAAAATCAACATCATAAACACCATTAAAGAAACATAAATAATTATTTAATAAAGCCTCCATACTCTCCCAACAAGATATATCTCATGACACGGCAGTGCATCCGTTGTTTGTGTTGGAAACACAGAAACACGGAGAAAATGACAACAACTCAGAACAGCCTCAGTGAGGAGCATCCACGAAGTCAATGCTTCCTTTTGTACAATTCACTGCATAAAATACGAAACATTTTCTGACCTTACCTTTGCTGAAGCTCTGGTAACTCAGGTGTTGGTCTCCCATCTTTTAAAAGCTGTCGTTTTTCATCTCTAGCGCTGTCATCATGACTGTAGTGTTATCCTGCCCACTAGCTAGAGAACGTAGCAGCAGCGGTCACATGATATCAATTCACTAATGTACTGTGAACTTACGTATAGCATTTAGCTCTCTACGCTGCCTTTGCACGTAAATGGTTGTCATCTTGGGGACCTGACTGCGCATGCGCAATCACATAAAAACAGACAATGGGAACGGAAGCAGAAGAGCAACGTGCCTTTGGGAGGGGGCGTGGCCTCCCTCTGCCTTACAGCGGAGTGAGAAAAAAAAAGACTGTGCAGCTGTTCCAGGAAATAGCGCTGTTTAGTAATTTGGGCTATGAAACGCACAAAATGCGGACACTTTCAAACTTATAAGTACTATAGGCTATTGGAAATGGAAAAATAAATAATTTATAATTATATTATAATTAAAAAAAAAAAAAAAATTATAATTAAAACAAATAATTAAAATATCAATTCACCCTTGGGTAGGCACTGCCTACCTTGCCTACCCTGACGGCACGTCACTGCAAGCGAATGCCCTGCCTCTTCAGCGTGTTATGAATGTGCTTTTAGTAGTCCATTTTTGGAAATGTGTAGTTTTTTTCACCACGACAGACGTCATTAACCTTTGTGGCCATCACCTAGTTGAAGTGCGTCTGATTGTCAAAACAAACGTGATGACCTTTTCCTTTCTCCTCTCCTACCACCTTTCCTTAACCCTGTGATGTCATCCACGGGGTTAAGGAACAGTGGATAGTAAAGGAGTTAGGAGGGACTATTCAGACGCAGCCTCAGTCTTATTAATTGTAATCTTGGAATCTTGTTATCATCAGTGGATGAAATAAACACTGTTGGGACCCATTATTATAAAACTTGTTTTTTTTTTTTCAGCCTTTAGATTTTGAACAAGGGTCCCAGAAGACGTTGTCCATATCAGTAGAAAATGAAAGTCCACATTTCTCCTGCAAAGTGAAAGAAAAGTCATCGTCAGGCCTCTGGAAAGTAGACACGCAGCCTCATGGTCAGCCTCATTCTGTGGAAGTCATCGTTGAAATTGAAGATGTCAATGACCCCCCAGTGTTCAGTGTGTCCGATAAAGAGGCTGTACTGGAGGAGAACGCACCTGTGGGGACGTGGGTTGAAAAGTTGACTGCTGTGGATCCAGACTCAAAACAAGCAAGTGGTATAATGTGAGTATTGTGTGTCATTGCACATTATCTATCCATCCATCCATCCATCCATCCATCCATCCATCCATCCATCCATCCATCCATCCATCCATCCATCCATCCACCATCCACCCATCTAACCAGGGGTTGAATGTGACCAAATTTCCACCCGTCATTTTCTGTCCAGACTTCTACATTATCAGAGGACACCATAGAAGTCATTAAGTCAGTAATGCTAAGGCACTTTTTGTCTTAATTTGAATTATTATTCCCCCAGAAAACCTTAAAATGGGGAAACTTTTTATCCTTTTTTTTTAACCTTTTTCCTTTGGCCACTTTACAACTTCCTTTGTCCCATTTTTTCTCTTTTTTTCAGACTTTAGCTACCATTTGCCATTAATTCTTCTTTTTTTTTTCCAAATTTTTGTTCATTTTTGCAAGTTCTTTTTTACGCTTTTATCCATTTTTTTTCCTTTCTTCAATTTTTTGGTTCACTTTTCATCCCAATAAGCTAACTTATGCCCAAAAAATACCACTTTTTAAAAATTTTCCATAGAAAAATTGACTTTTTGTCCCACATTTTTGCCCTTTTTCACTATTGTTTGCCACATTTTGCCCATTTAAGCTACCTTTTTTCATCACATACCACCTGGTTACTCTTTATTTGCCCATTTTTTGGCTACTATTGACTATTGGTCACTTTTAGTCACTTTTCACTCTTTTTTTGCCACAATTTTTTTTACTATTCTTGTAGCCATGTCTGCCTCCACTCCTCATATTTTTCCACAGCTACAAAGTGGGCTACGATCCAGCTGGTTGGATGACTGTGGACCCCAAAACCGGTAACATCACCACAGTGACAATACCTGACAGAGAGTCTCCTCATGTAGAAAATGGCATCTACACATTCTTACTACATGCAGTTGATGAAGGTCAATAAACATGTTGTGAGTCTTGAGATAAAAAACTCGATTGTGACACACTTTTGTTACTATTTAATGTGGTTCAGGTGAGCCATCGATGACTGCCACAGCTACGCTACACATCCATGTAAAGGATCAAAATGACAATGTGCCACAGCTAGCCACGGACCATGTGAGCATCTGCTTCTCTGACACCACCAGCATCACCAACATCACAGCCTTCGACGCGGACGCAAATCCTTTAGGAGGACCTTTCAAGTTTGAACTGTTGGGGGACGATAAGGAGAAATGGGCCTTAGATCCCTCATTTGGTAAAAACAACTATAAATTATGTAATTAACACAATAACAAAAGCCAAACTCTAAATTCTTTGCTTATTTTTTGAAGGTTTCACGGCTGGCTTGTTGAAGAAGTCCAGTGTGTATGCTGGTCCTCATGTGATCAGGCTGAAAATCTACGACATTCAGGGAATGTTTGGTGTTTACGACCTGAATGCGACGGTGTGCGACTGTTCCGTGACACGTGACTGTCGGATCCACAGAATCACAGTAACTAAAGCTCACCCGGCTGCTATCGGCATAGCTTTAGCTTCTCTGCTTTTACTGCTGGGTAAGTCATTTCTAAGCTTTACAGCATTGCAGATCACTGCGACTGGAATCAGGGTTGGGGTCAAACACTATTTTCAGTTACAATTACATTTGTATTTACTCATGTTCAATTACAATTCAATTATGATGACAGTGACCAGCATTTTTCCCAGTTACAATTAAATTACAATATTTATTTTATCCTCAGAAAGTCAATTACAATTACATTCTCAATTACTAAAACTCAAATATAATAATCACAATTAATGAGCCTGAAATAAATAATGTAATAAAAGTCAACCTTCCTCATGTGTTAGCTTTCTGTTAGCATCGCTTATGATAACAGGTCCTAAATCAGCTGTAAAATACACTAAAAACCAATTTTATATATATATATATATATATATATATATATACTGTATATATATATATACATATGTTTATTATGTTTAAAATTTAAAATGTGGGAAAGCTTTATATGAAACATTTTATTTTTTAATAATTGAAACTACATGTGTGTAGAACTGTACATAGAACTGTAACATGGTTCCCCAGTTTTGCGTTAAATTATAATTTACATTTTTTATAGAATTTTCATGGCAATTACAATTAGTCATTTATCAACTCAAACTCAATTACAATTTAATTATGATTACGACAGCAACAGATTTTAAAAATTACAATTATATTTATGCCATAATTGTAATTAATTATCAATTACGCGATTACGATTATAATTGACCCCACCCCTGACTGGTATTGTTACACACATGACCCGTAAGTTTTGTTCTCTGGCAGTTCTGTTGCTGGCAGTCGTGGTCGTTTCCCGTAAAAAGGAGTTTACCAGCCTGGAAACCAGTGACTGCTCCAGTCAATCGCTCGAGGCTTCAAACTTTGAGACACAAGGAACCGACTGCCAGGTCTGTGCCAGGGAAACCCTAACCCAGACGTTCCCAACCTTTTTTAGGGTCGTGACCCCATTTTGATATCACAAATTTGTGGCGACCCCAGAAACATTTTGTTTTCTAGAATGAGTTTTTGATCCTGTTTGTTATAGTGTGTTACAAATACAGAGTAGCTAGGATTAGTGACAAGATGTGCTTCCTCATATTTTTATACTCAGAGGTGAAAGTAAAGGATTACAAGTACTCACGTTACTGTAAATGAGTTGCATTCATGGGTACTTGTACTTTTTTGAGTATATTTGTAAATCAGTAATTTTACTTATACTTAAGTATGTTTTAAAATAAGTCATTTGTTACATTTCTGCACCCAACTGTTACTGTGTAAATTATATATTTTTTGTTCGAAAATGATCAACGAACATTGTGAAACTACAAAAAATAAAATAACCAGACAACAATCAAATCACATCACAGCCGAGCAATCAGATTAAATGTAATGCACCTCGGCAAAACACCATTTGATACCGGATATTTTGTCAGTTTTAGAGTTAAATTTACCTTTACTTAGAGCCTGAGAATTTTTTTTTAAATTTTAAATTGAACTGATTGGTGTTATTTTATTTTATTTTTTAAATAATTGTACATTTTGGCAAAACATTTATTTTGTACAGATGCCTTTGTGGAAAAATAGTCCCAATTGTACAAGATTTCATCTCTTTCTTTTTAAGTTTTTACATGAGATGTTTACTGTATACAAGGGAACCGTGGCAAGATTTATTACCAATAATAAACGTGGGGGGTGAAATTAACTAATAATTTTTACTTTGAGTACTATTTAATTGAGCGACTTTTTACTTGTAATTCAATATTTTATGAATGACATACTTTTACAATTTCTGTCAAGTACCAGTACTTCTACTTGAGTAGAATATATCAGTACTCTTTACACCTTTTTACCAATACATTTCGGGCAACCCCACATGGGGTCACGCCCCCAAGGTTGAAAAACCCTGCCCTAACCCTTACACACTTGCCCGTTAACTACTCTATGGAAATGTCACTGATTATTTCTTCTTCCATAGGTGTTCGACAAAATCATGGTAGTGTCATCCAAGCAGCAAACATTACAAGAAATCCAGCGGAAACCAGTTTCATTGCAGGTACTGAGAAATACTTAAACACTAGAAATAATAGTGATGAAAAAAATTCACCAAACATTGCACATGACGACAAATGCACAAAACGATTATACAAATGCTCCAAAAACAAGACTACAAAAATAAACCACAACATTAAGTATATAAAACATCAGTACAGGAAGACTTTTAACCAGGTAAATGTAACAGGTTTAAATCATTCAAAAGGAAAACTTCAAAATCAATGTACTATTCTTTTTTCCAGAGCTTCCAGAGAACCTGGAAAAATGAAGTACACAACAACAACTACTACAACCATGAGGTAGAACTTCAGTTTGGCATTAAAAAAGTTAATGAAAAAAAGATTGTAAGTCACCTGATATTCACCTGAACATTGTTTTCTGCAGTTTGAAAATAAGAAGTCAGGTCACGAATGGAGTCAGAGAGCAGTGGACGCAACCATGGACGCTTTAATTGGAACGGTAGGTAGAGATGGAACTGTTCATTGGGGGGCCATTCAAAATTAGACAGAGGGCTACATATGGCCCCAGGCCAGCAGATGCCTGATAGACATTACATGAGTTTAAGTTCAACTTTTTTTGATTGCATTAAGTTGATATTTGTAATTAATTTCTCCTCGTGAGAGAATCTACAACATACAGTATGTCAGGAAGAGCCTTCTATGGGGCGCCCATTGTAAAGTTTCACATGCTAAAATAAACGTGAACTTTTTCAATCGAGCAACAAACCACATCTAAAAAACGTATGAGATTTTTTTTCTTTTGACCAGAGTTACCGTAATATTTGTGAAATTTGAGATATTTCTTTTCTCCTAAAAAAATCTATGTTAAATCTAAATCTTAATGTTAAATCTAAATATTGAAAGTTGAATCTAAATGGTAAATATAAATGTTAATCTAAATTTGCTGGAAGTACCAAAATAAAAGCTCATTCCAGTGAATTTACATATTAGCTAAATATTTGGTTTCACCCGCAGCAATTAGTTTTAACATTTAGATTTAACATTTAAGATTTACATTCAACATTCAGATTTAGATTTAACATTTACATTTAATTTGTTATGAGAAAAAACTATTACACATTTCACAAGTATTGCTGTAAATCTAAAAAGTAATGGGGAAAAAAACAAAAAATTAAAATTGCATACATTTTTTAAACGTGGTTTCTTGCTGAATGTTGAAAAAAGTTGCTATTTTAGCATGTGCAACTTTATAATCAGCACCCCATAGCATAACACTTATACTTGGAATGTCTTTAAATCTTAAGTGAATCCAGCCTCAATAATTTGAATAATTTAAATTTTAATCAAGATACACTGGTCAAGAGAGAGGTACAAGAACAGAAGTAAAAAAAAACAAATTTAGCAGATGAGAAATACTTAAACACTAGAAATAACAGTAATAAACAATATTGACCAAACGTTGCACATGACAAACGCACAAAACGATCATACAAATGCTACAAAAACAAGACTACAAAAATAAATCACAGCATTAAGACTCCAAAAAACTTAGTGTATTTTTTGTGTTTGAATGCATATGGACTTTACTTAACTGTTGTTTTTTTCTCTTTAACAGGATATAAATCAGTACAGAAAGACCTCTAACCAGGTAAGTGTAACCGGTTTAAATCATTAAAAAGGAAAACGTCAAAATCAATGTACTATTTTTTTTTTTTCCAGAAAAACAGTAAACGTGAAGTACACAGATACCAGAACTATGAGGTAGAACTTGAGTTTGGCATAAAAAAACAAAAAAGATTCTATGTCACCTGATATTCACTTGAACATTGTTTTCTGCAGTTTGAAAATGAGAATTCAGGTCACGAATGGAGTCAGAGAGCAGTGGATGCAACCTTGGCCGCTTTAATTGGAAAGGTAGGTAGAGATGAAACTGGTCATTTACAGCTAATGCTCAGTGCTTATGCGTTATATGAATTTCTAATATGGTTCAATTTATGACCGCAGAAACTTGCCCTTCTCCAAGTGACTGAGCATGTTGCGATGGACAACAGCCCTCACCTGTACGCAAATGAAGGATCTTCATGCAACATGTCAGAGTTCGATGAACTTTCATTTTCCTGATGATTTATAAAAAAAAAAAAAAAAATTTAACCTTGAAGTACAGTAGTCATAAAAGCTCACAACACAGAATGACAAACGCCACAACATAACAGTCCAGTAAAAATCCACAAAGAGTGGCTTTAAAGTTGGCACATAAAAAAAATATCCGTGAAGACGTTAATGTTGGCGTCAGTGACCGATCCACTTCTCACTCTTCGTGTTTACGGCCACTGTGGAAAAAGGCCAAAATTGGAGCCAATTTAAAAAAAAAAAAAAATAAAAAATAAAAAAATCACACCAACTTGCCTCAATTTAAACTTAGTTCTGTCTAACATTCCATATGGTTTGTGAAGAAAAAAAAAAAAAAAAAAACAAGCCAGACAAATCTTATATATGTTATTTAATTACAAATTTAAACAAAAGTACAGCTGTTTACTCCACATCAGGGCGATTGGTCTTTCAAGACCAGCACTGATCATGGTTGACAGTCAAATAATTTAGTACAGTCTGATGTGCAAATTCAAACAAAAAGAAGAAGCCGGTCTGAGCTCATCTGAAGGCTTTTTAAACCATTGCATGCTTCCAAACTACTGGCTTTGTTTTAGTTTAAAGCTACCCATTTGAAAATAAATGACACTCCTATTTTATTTAAGCATACAAACATTCTTTAGTGCACATTTGGGAGGTGAAAAAAGAAAGCTGTAGTTTTAGGAGCTTCAAAAGCTAGAAAATAGAGAGGCACTTCAGTAGAAATTTACAGTATTTACAGGAATATGAACAGGAAGAAAAAAACAAAAGACTTTCACACTCTCCCACTGCCGATTGGTCGCTGCTCAGCCGTGCTCTGCCCTCTGCGGCCGCGACCTCTGAACCCTCGGCCCCTCAGGAAACGACCCGGCACTCCAAACGTTTCTATGTTCAACTTTTTCTCCTCCGCCCAAGTGGTTCTCCTGATGACACGGAGCAAAATATATATATAAAAAAAAGCAGCAAACTCTTTGCTGCGACTCATTTCCATCACCACCATCAGTCGTACCTGGGTTTAAGATCTGAGGAGATGTTGTCAAAGAAGCACTTTGTTTTGTCGTAGTATTTGTCTCCTAGTGGTTCCTCTTCTGGCAAAGCTTCACTGTCCTGGGCCTCTCCTGAACCCACCTTCTCAACTGCAACAATGTTTTAGTTTTTTTTTTTTTTTTTTTTAAGGGAGATGCTAAAACCCACAAACATTTGAGACAGTAAATTCTACCCCCTACTGCATGCACAGACTGTCATATTACCAAGTGTATCATTTTACTGGTTGTTAGAGCTACTATCTTCATCAGAAAGCAAATATTTATTCCTAGTTATTGTTTCCAGAGTTTGATATGGCTTTATTTATAAATTTATACATTTTATTATTGTGCATAGTTCTTGTTATGAACATACACAGGCTACATCTTAATGAGATAACCTTTTAAATGAAAACAAAAAAATAAATAAAAAATACAACTTGTTTCCAAGCAGTCAGTTACTATTTGCTGGTAAATAAAACAAATAACCAGGAAAAAACATTTGCTCCCTGGTAAAGATAGTAGATCTAACTACTGCTACAATTATAAACTGTGATATTACAGCCTGTGCATGCAGTACGGGGCAGAATTTACTCCGTCTTTAAAATGTTTCCGGGTTTTAGTATCGCAGGTGCACGATGGGCGGGGGGAAAAAAAAATCACAAAAAATAATAATTCTGAAATGTAGCATTCACGTACCTACGACCTCCTTCGAGAGATCGTCTTTAAACTGAGCATTTGCCGTTTCAAAATCAAAATCAGACTCAAACTCTAGAGTTGTAGCTCTCGAAGGCTTTACAAGGAGTTGTCCTCGGTTCCTGTTCCTGGACCTCCGGCTGCCTGCAAACAAACCACAGAGAACCCGTTTGGTAGCCATTGCAAACAGCTACATCTCTCTCAGATTTTGCCTTGGGAAACATTGCTTGGAAATTTGTGAAAGCTGTTTACTTTGACAAATGTACTCTTCAGATTTTTGTGAGAAAAGTGAAATGTGCTTATTGGACCTTGTTTTTGTCTTTGTTTCTGGCTGTCATCGCTTGGTGTTTGCTCCTTGGTTGAACTTGGCTGGGAATGTGTTCGACCTTAATGAATAAATGCGTTTATTACCAACAATGGAGTCTTGAAGCCATCATTGTAAACCCATCTTACCAGCAGGGACATTTTCCTTGTGAGCCTGGGTAGCGCTTTGTCCCGGGCGCTGAGTGGGACGGCTGAGTGCTCTGCTCTGAGTTTGGCTGAGAGGCTTTGGTTTTTTCTGTGCAGCGACAGCCAAAGGCACGGTTTGGACCGCCTGCTCAACCATTGGAGCTCGTCTCAATGGGCCATGAAGTCCAGACACTGAAAACAGGAGCAAAATATGCTGAGGCTGCATCCTGGACAGGTTGACGTTTCTAACAGTCAGACATTTTAGAGCCTTTTTTTGACAAGAATAAAACATACATAGCTGTTGCACCACATGTAGTGTTAATCTAATGACATACAACATTTATGTTTACTAGTGCACAAAAAAAACAGAAACAAAAAGTGGCACTCATACTACTAGTAAAGGAGGGGCCAACAGTGTCTTTCAGTGATGTAAGAAGTCACTAAACTACCATTATCAGCCAATAGAAAAAAAAAAAATGTAAAAAAAATTGAAATACTTCGACCAAAATGTCAAAAGTTGGACAAGAACCAAACACTACTTTATACATGTGTTTTCTTTAACAGCATATTGATGTCACATTAAAAATATTTCAATCTGAGCATTATGAGATTAAAGTCATAATATTTCAAGATTAATTAAAGTCATAATATTTCAAGATTAATTAAAGTCATATTTCAAAATTAAAGTTGTAAATTTATGAGCGTAAAGATGGGCCAAAAGGCTCAGTATTTTGCCATGTGTGAAACCCAAAGAGAAGCTCAATCTCACTAAATGTACAAGTGACCGCAACACATTGGATTTCTATTTTATTCTCAAAAAACTACAACTTCATTCTCAAAATGAGACTTAATTCTCATAAAATTGAGTCTTCATTCTAGAAATGTTAGGACTATCCTCGTAGTGCTCAGATTTCTAA
Organism: Gouania willdenowi; assembly: GCF_900634775.1. NCBI lineage: Eukaryota > Metazoa > Chordata > Actinopteri > Blenniiformes > Gobiesocidae > Gouania > Gouania willdenowi. Next base: position 37,769,174 of record NC_041048.1, read on the forward strand.
TACAACATTGTAAAATTGAATACTTTGTATTGTAGTTTTGAGTTTGGTTACTGCTTAACCATGGTTGATATTACTGTTTATCAAATTTATGCTCCAACAGTTTTCCACGGGGCATGGAGAGCTTCTGTCCTGCATGTTTTAGAAAATGTCAAACACCTGAAACTCATCAATGTGGCACCATGACACTCTGCAGAAAGTTAAAGGACCTACATTTTAAACATGGATGTGTGCATTTGTATGTTCACCTAATCCCAATGCTGCATTGTACTGCTGGTTGAGGAGAGAAGTGGCAGCCAGTTGGTTGTAGGTGGGCATCATGTCCCTGTATGGACTCCAGCGTGGCTGATACCCAGAGGAGGAGCTGCCAAGGGATGACTTTGGAACACAATATACATATGTATTTTAAAATAAGATCAAAGAAAACAGTTCTTATTTGTATTTAACGTGCTTACCTGAACAATAGCTGGATCCCGGGGTAGTCCATGGTGTGGTTTTGGTGGCTCAGACACAGTGATGTCCTTGATGTCGCTGCCTCTAAAGATGATGTACTCATAGATTTCATCTTTAGGGGGAACTGGTCTGTCAGCATGGCGGTCCTCGGTTCCATAAGATTTAACTGGTGACGAAAGATATGATGCAGACATAGGGGGTGAATGCTAAAATAAACAAACTTTTCGCAACATTTAGCAACAAGACACGTTAAAAAAAATATACATCAATTTTTATTAACCATATTTACAGCAATATTTGTGAAATTTGTGATTTTTTTTGCCCCCTCATAAATATGTCAATGTAACGTTAATTATAAATGCTAAATATTATATGTAAAACTTAAATGTTAGATATAAATGCTAAATCTAAATGTCAAGGGGTAAACAACATTTTTAGCTGATATGCAAATTGACCAGAAGTACCAAAATAAAAGCTCATTGACAGAATTCGCGCTTTAGATTTAACTTTGATAATTCATTTTAACAAGATTTATATTTAGCATTTATATTTAGTATTAACATTCAGATTTAAATGTAACATTTTACATTTAGTTTTAAAATGTACATTTAAATATAACATTTAGATTTAACATTTAGGCTTAAATGTAATATTTAGATTTGACATGATTTACATTTAACATTTAGTTTAATTTAGCATTTATATTTAGTTTTAACGGCCATATTTAAATGTAATATTTAGATTCAATATTGAACATTTAGATTTAACATTTACATTATATTTTATGAGAAAAACTTATATGAAAAATATTGCTGTAAATCTGGTCAAAAGAAACAAAACTAAAAAAATTAACTTAAGTTTTTAAAAAGGTGGTTTGTTGCAAAACGTTGCTGTTTATTTTAGCATGCGGGCGCCCCATTCAAAAATGACTAAACGTGTTTTATTTTAAATGAATGTTGGTTACAAATACACCCACCTTTAGCCAAGGCGACCGTGGACCTGTCCGTGTCCACTGACGACAAGATTCCTTCATAACGGATCTGCGCCTTAGATATTAAACTTATTTTACTGCCGATGTACGGAGTTCCTCCTCCAGCGCTCATGTTGGATTTAACACGCGTTTTCCAAGTGAAAAAGCAGCAGAAAGACGACAGAGATGTTAAACTAAACTAATCAGCCATAAGTTCAATCAGTATCAGCTGTGAGCTTTATCAACACTGACCTCTGCCTTCACACCTGCGTTCACACCTGAAAAATCATGTACTTTATTGTATTTTAGGTATATTAATATTGTGACTAGTATATTGAAAATGCATTCACACAAATTGTACTTTTTGTAAATGTATTAAAAAAAAAAATATATATATATATATACATATATATTTATATACTGACATCACGTCATCAGAGGTGGCAAAAGTACCCGTACTAGTCTTCTGCAGGCTCCTCAAGTAAAAGCATATATACTTGAATAAAAAAATTACTCTGATAAAAGTCAAAAAGTATATGTTACTAAATGTACAGTAAAACTAATGTCCCTTCAATAGCCTTTGCCTAGATGGCCCATGGGCATGGCATCAGTTGCTATTTTTAAAAATGTAACAATGCTCTCTGTTCTGTCCCTCCTAAATAAATTAATAAATAAATATGAACACAGGGGTTTTAAACCAGCAAATTCCATGTCTTTAATTTTTTAAGAACTGGTACATGGAAACAAGTTAAATCTGTCAGAAGGAAAAAAAAAAGTTTCATTTTTTTCTGAATAAGTAAATTAAAAAAAAAAAAAAAAAGCCCTGTTTTTCTGTTTTTCATAGCAAATATTTTTCAGTTTTTCTGAGTTGATGAGATACTTTTTCATTTGTTGTTGCTTCAGGCGAAATGCTCTTTCAGCTGCTTGTTTGATATCATGTCCAATCATCTTCGTTGAATCCGCTTTTATTTACAGTTGGAATTTAGACATTGGGAAATTCTTGTTTGTCTAAGCAATTTAGATGAGAATGTTATTAGTTTATTGACTCTGCGTAGGCACCTCAAGGCTATGCAGTTATTCAGAAGAAAGGGACCATCTGATTTGCTGGACATTGCACTGTTTCTTCAGGATCAGATAAGACAGCATGGCATACTTCATGGATATAGAATGATGCATCTGAAATGCATTTAAGCTGGCTTTGTGGTATTTAATGAAAATACCTGATCCCCATGGAGTAGAGCTAATGCGTCGGAATCGCCTTCACCAAAGAAGGTACAGAAATCCAAGTCCAAACTTTTTATGGCACATAGACTCATATGACAAGTAAAAACCATTTGGGATCTGCATTAATTGTGCGATTGATGCATTATGTGGCTCCATGCTTACTCTGCTAGTAGTGATCTCAAGGTCATTGCAGAATACTTTATGGAGAAGGTTTCCACAAGAGATGGCACTGCTACTCGTATACGATCTGACCGAGGGACAGAGAACCGTTATGTGAAACAGATGCAGTGTTTCATGAGATATGACCATAATGACAAATATTCCAGAAGATGCTATTTGTATAGCTCAACCAACCACAACCAACGGATAAAGCACTGGTGGGGATTTGTAAGAACGCAACATGCTCAATTCTGGATCAATACATCACCATTTTCTGGTGACTTTCTCGACAACAGCCTGATACAGTTCACACCTTGAAATAATCGAGGTATGTTATATTTAAATGTTTTGTTTCATGATAACATTTTTGTAAAAATCCACACAGAATGATTAAAGGGTATTTTGACTCTATGGACTCTGAGGCTAAAGTAATATACAGTGCACCACTGTGGTGCCTTGTAAACAAGTAAAGCTACATCTGGTGACAGTTTGAATTTTAGGAATGATGCCCTAATAATGCAGGGATGTTCAGTTGCAATACTGAGACAGAAAAATGCCTACAAAAGACTAACACTAAGAAATGTATGATACTGAGTACATTAAGCAATTTGTCTTTGCAGAGATTCATATCCAATAATATTATAGTACCCTGTGATAACATATTCAAACTTGCGAGATGTTGCTCACCTGTGGAACACGCACGGAATTCGCCACAATAGAGCTGCTGTGTCTTCAACTGGACGTCCAATAATGATGTACACCCTACCTCAACAGCCTCCATCCACCTACCTGTGCAGAAGAAGCTATTTAACTTTACAAGTTTACAAATGTTTGCTTGCGCACCCAGATGTAAAAATACAATAAAATGTCTGTAGGTTACTTCTTCAAGTGTATTCAGTAGGCCATAACACATACTTCGACAAAAATATACTAAATTATTCATTTTAATTTATTTTTTTAATTGTTGGCCGTGACAGCAAATTCAAGGTTGTTTTTTTTTTGTTTTTACATATTGGATAATAATTGTGGTTTACCCACATGTCACTTGAATAATATAACACATTGAAAACAAATGTGAGGAAATGCATTGAGAATATATATAAAAAAAAAAAAACAAAAAGAATTGTCTTTCATCTGAATTATTTCTGTTTATTCTACAATAAATAAAATGTTTATTCTTTCATTGTGTAAGACTTTTTTTTTAGGATTTTTATTATGAATAACTTTTGAGAGCAGGTCCTGTAAATTAAATCAACTTCAACAATGATTTAAAAGTGATCCAACTTTTATTATACAGTACAATAAAGGGGTGCCATACTGCTAATAATAAATGTCAATATACAAACTGTAAAGTGACATACTTTTGAAAATTGATGCCCTGAAGTATTGAAGCAGTAAAAAATCTATGAAAAAAAAAAAAAAAAATCAAAAGTCTTTGCCCATTGATAATAAAACTTTCTTTGCACAATGTCTTAAAAAGGAATTTAGTTTTGTTCTTTACAAGGTGTCTTACTTTGTTTTTGTTTAAACAAAACAACAAAACCAAACAAAAAAAAAACACAATGGTAAAAGGCCAGTTTTATGTTCTAAAATATAACAACCATTATTAATATAAAACTTGTGTCAAAAATTATAGGGTATGTCTACGATATACAGCAAAGGAATAAGAAATATCCTGCCTTCAATCTTTATTTACATTTTATTTACAGATTGTATCTATAATAAGCGCTAAATTCTCCAGGTGTTCATAAAAAGTAACAGATTTAATTTATTTCCATGTACCAGTTTTTTTTTACAAGTTCTTAAAAATGTTAAACTCAAAGCTCCTCTGAGTTTTATTGAGCATTTGCACTTTTTTTTTTTTTTTGCTTTGACCTATTTTATTTACAAATCTTATTTATTATGAGTGATACATTCTCCAGGTGTTTTCAAAGGTAACAGACTGAACTTGTTTTTTTCCATGTACTAGTTTTCTACAAGTTCTTAAAAAAAGTAAAAGATATGGAATTTGCTGGTTTAGAAACCCTTTCTTATTATTGAAGGGGCATTTGTTTTACCTTTTTACTTAAGTACAATCAGTAACATGTACTTTTAATCAAGTTAGGGAGCAACTTCAATACTTTTAGCAGTCATATTTATTTTGTCATGAGATTGAAACGTCTGACTCCTGTTTTTTTAAAATTATTTTATTATTAACACTTTTTTATATACTCAAAGATGACATGAAAAATGATATCCCTCCCTCCTTTAGGAATTGTTTATTTAAAAAATAAAATAAAAAAAAACACAAGAGTATCCTGTATACTATCCCATTGCTGAGAGCAGTTTATTTCCACTTTTCTGGAGGGCGGGGCGTCCTCCTGCAACTTCTCGCTTTAACGCTGCAGCCATCTTGCACAGCAGATAGTGCATAAATACACTCCATAATTTGGCATCTTCGCGCGTTGAAAACCACGTTATTACTCCACCAAAGGTCGCACGGGACCCGCCGGCACAGGATGTGATTAATAAAAAAAGCGAAACGACAACGGAGAGGGGACAACTTTCACGTGAACGCTCAGTCTCTCACATGATGTTGTTCTGTCTCCGGCATCCCATGGACTGACAGCTGAAGCCATTGGTACCGCCTTTTTACGAGCGCGACAGCCAATCAGAGCGCTCAGAAGTGCCCCGCTCCGAGGTGCGCATGCGCACGTCAGCTGGTAAGTCCCTCACTTTTCAGAAGCTCGTAGGACTGTGAAGATGGCGTTTGGCCGTGGCCCGCTGGATGAGCTCTTTTTACACACGGGGCTGAATAAAGCGGTAGCCTGTCATCCTGCACGGTCTGTAGAGTCTCAGCTGTTGTTCTTGTGTCACAACAACCACTGGGCTAGGTGCCAGGAAACTGGTTATTACATGGTAATAGTTCCGGGACAAGGGGGTAGTAGTAGCTCTAGCTAATGTCCAGTTGGGACTTGGTCTGTACGCTTTGCTAAAGCAGGACTGCTGTAAGTGCTAATGTTTGTTTTTCCTCTTCGTTTCTACGAGTTACACTGACACAGAAGAAGCAGAACCAGTGAAGCCCCATTGTTGCCCCTTCTTCACATTCAGGACTTATTTGTGTTGCTTGTTGAACAAGTTGGAGCTCCAGGCTGGTGGGGTGGTGGGTGTCTGCATGACGGGCTCCCCATGGTCCAGCTATGGACTCACCGACAGCCAGCACCAACTCCACTGCGGGACACGGACCCGGGAAAACACTTGTCGGCACTGGCGGCGTAACTTTTCTCCACAACCACCAGGCGAACGCCAAGTCGCCCCCTGCGCAGGCTTTCAATGGGAGACAAACTATGAACTGTCATGATTCAGGAAGCGCTGCTTATGTCGGGGGGGCGACGAGCACCGCTGCCATGTCCGTCACAGCTGTCCACAGCGGCCCGTTGATGGCCAAAGGACTGCCCCCGGCTGCAAACAGTGTCATTCAGACTCCGTTCGCGAACTCTCGGAGTGTTGTGAGCCAACTGACAACAACAACCCCTCTCACCGTGACCCTGGTCAGGCCGCCCGGGCAAAGCACCATCTCGGGGCCGACGTTGAACGGGACCAGCGCGGCGAGCACCTGCGTGGAGACTCCACCTGTCAACAACGGACCGCCGTCGAGCTCCGCGTCAGTCAACGCAGGTTCGCTCATCATCAAGGCAGAGCCCCCGACCACCGTGATCCAAGCAGCACCGCAGCCCCCAGGCGCCCCCGGAGCTGTCATCGCTCCACGGGCTGCTGTCCGAGCCATGCCCCCCCACATCCTGGCTCCAAGGCTCCCCCAGACACCCACCGGACAGCAGCCCAGTATACACAACATCCAGCTGCCACCAGGTGAGTGGAGACAGATTGTGATGAAAGAGCAATATCCTTTTATATATATATATATATATATAACAAAAGTAAACTGTTTTGTTTTAGGAAGCAACGTTAAATCGAGTATTATGTTTATTCAATTTAGGTCTTGAAATAATTATTTTATGTTTTTGGTCAGTACATCATGTCAGATGACCCATTCTAACGGAAATATATCGAGATTCAAGATATATTGAGTTTTCTAATTTGGTGATATAGAAAATAATATTGCCTATATATATTTTTTATTATTATTATTTTTTAACTTGTTTTTATTTATACAATCACACAGTACAAATCACATCATACATTTATTTAAAATTATTTATACAGTACCGTCAAATGGTGTCCTTTTTTGCAGTGTTTCCATATCTCTGAGATATGTATTTTATAACTTATTTTGTATTAAAATACTCGTTTTAGTAGTCGCTGCTTTTGCTGTTACTCAGAACAACATGGAAAGCACAGTTAGATGGATTTCTGAATGCGTCCTAGCCCAGACCTTTCCCTATAAAAGCCACACTACAAATTCACTCACACGTGCTGTCCCTTAGAGAAGAAAAAAGCCAAAAGTGTCACATATTGTGCATAAATGTTCCTGTGGGGCGTTTTTCATCAGCATATGTGACCTTGCATTGTATTTCTGGTAAGACTCTATTGAGTTAAAATATCTAGATTAATACTGTATATCGTCATTTTGAGAAAAAATATCAAAATATGAGTTTTGGCCATATTGCCCAGCCCTACTATCATTAAGGATAGACTCAACTAACGATTCGAATCCCGATATTGAGTCCACAATTCGATTCAAATTCCGATTAGGGCTGGATGATATGGACCAAAATTCATATCTTGATATTTTTTGTCAAAGTCTTACCAGAAAGACGTTTCTGGGTTAAATTTGCTGATGCAAAAAATTCCACACAAGCACATTTATTAACAAATAGCTGCACAATATGTGCCACTTTTGTTCCCAGTCGCATATCTAATGCAATCTAGTAATTTAATGTTCTTTTAATTTCTTCTACATTTTCATGCTCCTCATTTTTACTTTCTTTGTGTGTAGGCATTTAATTAAATGGTCATATATTTTTTTTTTGTCAATTAGGAAGGCATTTAAGAAGATTAGCATGAAATTGAAAATGTTCTCCTGTTTGTTTACATTCCTTGTGTATTTGTCATGTATAAAATAAGGTATCATTTGATAGTTTACATATGTGTAAAAAAAAAATCAGTAAACAAAATCACAATTTTAGTCAAGTATTCTAACTAAAGAACAAAATACCAACTAGATTATTTGGATTTCCTGAAAAAATGCAAGTGGGGTTGCAGGTGATGGCCCTCGTCACACTACGTTAGCTTAGCATTAACATTAGCTTAGCATTAGCCTAGCATTAATACTGACCTAGCATTAGTATTAACCTAGCATTAGCACCAACTTAGCATGAGCAGAACGTTAGCAATATGGTTGAAATAAGTTGAAAAAGTTGGGGGAAAAAATGAAAAAAGTTGAAATAAATTGAAAATGGATTGAAAAGTTATGAAGTTGAAAAGGTTTAAATGGTTGAAGGTAGTAGCTGAACATGTTAAAGGTTGAAGAATGGTCAAAATCAGTTGAAGAGCGGCCAGGGATGAAGGGGTTAAAAGTTGAAAAAGCTGAAATTTCCAATAGAAATTAATGTGAAAGAAAAAAATGTAATAAGTCAAATAGTTTAAAAGCGCGAGCAGACATTCCAGGAACATTCTGAATTTTTGATAATTTATTTGTCAAAATCTGACAAACGGTGTAGGAGGAGTTAGAAAAAGTGCTTTCCTTTATGCTGACTAAGCTGAGTTTCCTGTTTTTTTTTTTTTCCACGTGTGTAAGGAATGGTGCTGGTACGCAGCGAGACTGGACAGCTCCTAATGATTCCTCAGCAGGCTCTGGCCCAGATGCAAGCTCAGGCACAGGGAGGCCTCGCAACTCGCGCTGCTACACCTTCAAACGTGTCACCGGGCCAGGTGAGGTGACCTCCCCCAATCATCCCAGGGAAAGCTACATTTCTCATTTCAGCACCAATTTTTTCGTTTTTTTAATTTCTTTTTGTATGTATTGTCGGTTCAGTATAGGGCTGGGCAAAAAATGGATTTAATTGATTAATTGAATTTGTAGATGAAACATATTTGAGTTTCGTCCTTGTGGATTACCGTAGCGCGATGTGAGACAGCCCCGTCTTTGTTTACACTTGTTTACCCTTTGAGTAGGCTATATGTGTGCCACAGGCATGTTTATTTTTTTATTCACACTATTCACGCTAAGGGAAGATTTTCTAATTTTAATTGTAATGTTATATGTTATAAAATATGTAGTTATCTGATTTCTTAATCAGAAATGATTGATAGAGCCTCATTTACTTTTTATTTTAGGATTGTTCTATGCATTTTAACTCTTGAGGACAATCACAGCAATAAAGTTGCACTTTTGACAATATATCTGATGTCTGTAGTCATTTTTAAGTGCATTGAAAAAAAGACAATTGAATCGAAACTCGTTTTATTTTTGAGGCAAAATCGCCCAGCCCTAGTTCAGCACTTTTTATTTTATGCTTATTTGTAAAGTGAGTAGTGAATAGAAAGCAGAGTGTCCTGATGTTTGGTTTTTGTGCTTCTGTTCAGGCTCCTGGAAACAGCCTCATCAGTAGACAAGTGGCTCCAAGCACCATCATCCGACAAGGCTGTCCAGTGCTTCCTGCAACCACCACTCTTCACAGACCTCCTATACTTCAGGTCAGTGGTGTCACCACATTTCTGCAAGTACTGCACAGCTTTACTACTATTTTTATTAAAATTGCTGGAGACAATAATTTTTTTTTTCAGATAAAGACACAGTGTAGGCCTCATTAATTAATAAATCGAAGATTATTTGCTTGAAAAAAGATGTAAAAGTTTCAAATTGTCACTCAATATTTTGTTTTGTTCTCCACTGTAAACACTTCTGGGCATTGCATTGTGGGATTTGGACAGTGTTGGGAAAGTTTATTTTCTACATGAACTCTTTCAAAATTCAGTTCACAAATTTTAAAATGTACTAGTTTAACCAGTTAATAATTTAATATATAAAATTTTGAACTAAGTTTTTAGTTCCAATAATGAACTAGTTCATGGTTTGTTTTTTAATCTGTTGCTGTGAGGGTCTACACTTGGGTCCTTTCTGTGTGGATTTTGCATGTTCTCCCTGCGCTTGCGTATGTTTTCTCCTCCCACATTCCAAAAACACAGACTGTCATGTTGATTGGAGTCTCTAGACTGATTTAAAGGCTCTTAAACTGAAACAATATCTAATTGGCTTCCTATATGGCTTCTGCTGTGGCAGAACAACCAGAATAATCTATTTTGATGTTGTCTTATTTTCCCTTCAGACTTCAGTTGGTGCTGCAGTTCCAGGAATGACCCCCAGGCATGTGAGCCAAACAGCTGGGACCACAGTTGCTTCACTGAAAGTGAGGAAAGTCAATTCTGCTCCTCCATGGCACCACAAATCAGCACATTTATCACACATATCATGTTTTAGTTTATATGTTATCGAGGCTTTTAATTAGATAGGAAAATAAAAACTTGTTTTTATGTTTTTAATGAGAATCTAATGATTGTCATCTGTGTGTTTTGTGTCTGGCAGGAGACGATGGAAAATGTGAAGAAGTGCAAGAACTTCCTGTCTTCCTTGATCAAGTTGGCATCTGGTGGGAAGCGATCTACGGAGACGGCTGCCAGTGTTAAAGAGCTGGTCAGAGACCTGCTGGTAATCAGAGTACTGATATATTCTACTCAAGTAGAAGCACTGTTACCTGATTGAAATTACGAGTGTGACGATATCTCGATACGGCGATATATTGCAATATTTTTTCGTGCTCAGTATCGATTTTAATTTTTTTTAATTTTTTTAATTTAATTTTAAATTTTTTTTAAAAATTTTTTTTCAAAACCTTTTCTGCTTTTTCACTAAAATGTGCAGGTACATCTTCACAGAAATTTTGTCACTGTTTGTTGAAGGAACCAATATATTGTTTACTGGACTATTGCACTATAATGGTGTCACTGGTAAGAAAGACCCTATGTTTTGTTTACAGAAAGCACTAATGGAGATACTTATTCATTTACATTGGTATGTTGACACTTATTTACAGAAATGTTGCACTAAAATAGTGTCACTGTTCATATGACACTTTTTCAATTTATTGTTTTTCAGAGATATAAAATAACATTTTTATTTTTTCACTGAATATTTTTTTTTTCTTGTTATGTCATAGATTATCATAGATTGATTTCTGACCAATATATCGACAATCGCAGTATCGTCATATCGTGAGATAATCGTTATCGTGAGCTTTGTATTGCTTATCGTATCGTGAGGTACCGAGAGGTTCCTACCTCTAATTGAAATTGTTCTCATGTACAAGTAAGTCATGCATAAATACTCAAGTACAATTTAAAAAGTTCCTCAATTAAATAGTACTCAAAGTAAAAGTTACTAGTTACCTTCACCCCATGTTTATTTTTGGTAATAAATCTTGCCACGGTTCCCTTGCATACAGTAAACATCTCTTGTATGAACTTACAAAGGAAAGAGACCAAATCTTGCACAGATGGAAATGTATGTATTTTCCATAAAGGCATCAGTATTAAATATATATATATATATATATATATATATATATATATATATGTTTTTGAATAACACCATTGAATTCAATTCAAAATGTAAAATATTCTCAGGCTCTAAGTATATGAACTCTGAAACTGGGAAAATAACCTGCATTTAATGCTGTTTTGGTGCGGTGCATTACGTTTAATCTGATTGGTCAAATATGATGTGATGTATTTTATATTTGTCTGGACATTTAATTTTTTTGTAGTTTCACAATGTCCGTTGATCATTTTAAAACAAAAAAATAATAATTTACTCAGTAACGTTGGGTGTAGAAATGTAACAAATCACTTTACTTCTCGTACTTAAGGACAGGTAAAATTAGCGAATTAGAAATATACTTAAAAATGTACAAATAACCATAAAAGCAACTGTAGTGCAGTAATCTGAGTACTTGTAATTCATTACCTTCACCTCTGGGTAAACTTACTCAGACGCTCAAACACTCACATTGTAAAAATATACACACACCAGTCTCATGTCAAGTAAAGGCCCACAAATTTTAATATTTTAATATTTTCCACAAAGGCGTCTGTATAAAATAAAAGGTTTGTCAAAATGTACAATTATTTTTTAAATAAAATAACACCAAAGAATTCAATTCAAAATAAAAAAAAAAAATGTCAGGCTCTAGATATAGATACATTTATGAACTCTAAAACTGAGAAAATAACCATCATTAAATGCTGTTTTGATGCCATACATTACATTTAACCTGATTGGTGAAATATGATGTCATGCATTTGATTGTTGTCTGGTCATTTCATTTTTTGTTAGTTTAACATTGTCCGTTGATTTTAAAGCAAAAATTACTTTTAATTTGCTCAGTAACGGTTTGGTGTAGCAAATTTGAAATGTAACAAATTGAATAGAATACTCCTCTATTGATCCCTAGAGGGGAAATTCACTTTTGCAGCCACATAATAATACAAGAGCAGACAGTAGAAACAAAAATATTAACATAGATAATAGTGAAAATAAATGTAGAAATAAGCGAACTTTTGCCCAATACCACTCCATTTCCTTTTCCCCAACATTTTGCCTCTTTTTGTTCCACATTTTGCCCTTTTTCACTATTATTTGCCACATTTTGCTCATTTAAGCTACCCTTTGCCATTACATACCAATTGATTCCTCTTTATTTGCCCATTTTTTGGCCACTCTTGACTGCTTTTGGCCCATTTTAGTCACTTTACACTCTTTTCTTGCCATGTTTTTGCCACTTTCGGTCCATTTTTAGCGACCTGTTACCATCTTTGCTTTCACTCGCTTGTCAGAAAAACAACGTAGTGGACCGGACTGGCCCGCTTTGGGTCGATGGCCCACTGGTACGATGTCCAGTATGCCAGATGGCCAGTCTACCCCTGCATTCCAAAAATTTTGAAAGTTTCCTTCATTGCTTTCACTTCCTTCTTTTCTGTTGTTTCCTCAGGAGGGAAAACTAGAAGCAGAAGAATTCACCAGCAGATTGTACAAAGAGCTCAACTCCTCACCACAACCATATCTTGTGCCTTTTCTCAAGGTAACGGAAATGTTTCCTTTGTTTAGATCAGGGTTGTCGAATTATTTTTAGTTCAGGGGCCAAATTTGAACAAAAGTGCTACTTTGCATTTCCATGTATAAACAACTGGGTTTCCATTGCACTTTTCGCTAAAATAAAAGCGATATTCTAAATCTCAACAAAGTATAATTGCAAAGTAAAATGAATGTTTTCTTGTTGAGAAGTGGTCATCTGACCAGGTACGTTGTGTTCTGTGAAATAAATGTCAAAAATAGGGTAAGATACAATTAAAAGGTACATATACTGTAAGTTCTACTGAGGAAACAATATATATATATACTAATAAAAAGAAAACTATAATTAAATGTATGTCAAAAATAAAAATGTAATTTGAAATAATTTGAAAAAAACAATTAAAAGGTATTTATAAGTTGTACTGACATGGATTGTTTTTCTCCTTTTTAGTTATTGTGTGATTTATGTGTGAGCAGCATTAATGTCACCCAATTCCCCCTCAGGGATCAATGGTTTACTGAATCTGATCAGGTTTATTGATTAAGTTATGATCAACTTAGTTTAAATTAACCAAATTTAAATGATCCTAATGACATCATTCTAGACTGTAATGATTAAACAAAAATAAAAGGAGAAAGTATCAGAAGTTATCATTGACCTACGATGTTTCAGACTCTACAATCTTTGGCATCTGATGAGATGTTGTTTAAACACTCTGAGCAGGTGAAGCTGATTAAAGCTGTCTCATGTTTTCACGTAGCACAGCAGCGCTACATGAGAAACGTACAGAGTTAAAGTTAAGCAGGCATTGTTAGGCTCTGATTTAGGAGTCAGTGATGATTTGCGTAGTTTTTTGGCAGTTTTGACTGTGTTTGAAGTGGCCAGGATGGAATGGCGGCGGGCGATGCACTATAATAAGCGCTCCCCGAAACATTTCCCCATTAAAAAGTCCTTTTCCTCATGGTGACGGCGTTCCAACCCGATTCTATCCATTTCCGCGTTCAACGGTTGATTCCGTTTTCATTGGTCGATTTCGATAACGTAAATTTTATAGGGCCCTAGTGTAGTTGATGTTAGCACACTCAACTGAGGGGTAACTGAGACTCGCTGCAGCGCATACACGCTTGTGTCCTGTAACCATCTCTGATTGGCCAGGAAGGCAGTTCTCTGCATTTCTGATTGGTGAACATAATACAATACAATACAATAATACACAAAATTAAGAAAACCTTAATATTGATGCAATTAAGGTTAATCGTTCAGCCTTAGTGTGTATGTTGTCTTTTGTCGAAAAGTCCAACTAGGGACAAGAGTTAGATTTTTTTGTACAAAACATCAGTGACATTCCCATTCCCTATTTGAATAAAATATCATAACTCTAACCCTTACCACCTGCAGGACAAGTTGATCTGAAACATATTTTAATAATTAACTACATATGTGTAAATCATGGAACTGTAACATGGTTCCCAAGTTTTGCATTAAATCTATCTATAAAGGCAAGGAATGTCTGTCTGTCTGTGTGTGTGTCTCTGTCTGTCTGTCTGTCTGTATGTTTGTTCCTCAAATATCTCTGTGAATCAGGCTCAGATTGACCTGAGACTTTCAACATGGTTACTGCTTTGTTCAAGCGTGTGCAACGTTGGATTTGTTTGGACTGCAATGATACCGTTCATGAATTATTTCATAAAATTGTCTTAAATGCAGCATTGCCGAACAGCTCAATGTTGACAGGTAGTCTTAGTAATTCAGGAGCCATCAGCAGACACCTCTGACAAAGACTGGAAGTTGTCAGTAGCTACAATTCAGGAGGTCAAAGTTGATTTCCCGAGGGACAGTTTTCTGAAAAAATGAAACCTTAACATAATATTTAAAAGAAAGACAAAAAGAATTTTGCTGGAATTACGACGTGGAAGTCAAAGAAACTTAAAAGGAAACATCAAAGCAATCAGCTGATACCTCTAACAAAGACTGGCAGTTGTCAGTCAAAACATGTCAGGAGATCAAAGTGGATTCCCTGAGGAACAGTTAAACCGTAACATGTTATTTAAAAAGAATCTTGTTGGAATTTAATTATTTAGTACTTTACAGAATACATGTTTTCTCAGTAATTTTTACTTCCCCCTGCTGGCCGTATTTGGCCCCCGAGCCTTGAGTTTGACACGTTGTTTAGATCATAAGTTGTCTATTACAATTCCAATAATTATTGATTTCTTCCTCCTCTCAGAGAAGCCTCCCAGCCTTGAGGCAACTCACCCCCGACTCGGCTGCTTTTATCCAGCAAAGTCAAGTCCCTCAGCCAGGCTCCGCCTCCTCCGCCTCACCCACCACCACCACCGTGGTTCAGAGCAGCCCCGCCCCTCGTCTCTCCACCCCAGTCAGCAGGTCGCAGCTCCAGCCAGGCGTCAACAAATCGGGACCAATAGCCTCACTGGTACGTGATACAAATTAGCACTCCACACTCCAAAAACGAATCTAGCTCAGTGTTTCTCAAATAGTGGTACATGTACCCCTAGGGGTACGCAATGGCACTGCAGGGGGTACTTGAGAGAGAGAAAAAGTGGAAAATGAACAAATAAAGTGTCAGTCTTGGTCCCACCACTGGTGTGAGATGACCGGAAATGATAAAAACTATAGAAATAAATCTATTGATTCACTAAATTAGTGTTTTTAAACCTTGGGGCCGGAACCCTATGTGGGGTCACCTGTAGTTTAAATGGGGTTCCCTTTATACTGGGTTTTTTACACATTCTACTGTGTTAACTGGACTTCTAACTGGTTTTACTGTTTACACTGCTTTGTTAAGTTTTGAGGGATATGCTTTGAGTCTGTAATTAGTGTTTATTTTTTTACTTACGAGGAATGGTAACTAACTAACTAAGGAATATCACAAATTATTGGTATATTTATCAAACTGTGAAATTATATTTTTCAAAAATATTTATATTTTGCTTCTTAAACAGATTCTGATTCTGTCGAGTTCATAAATTATTTTTAAAAACTAACCACATACATCTATCAAAGTGCCCATTATGTTTATTGAAAATTAAGTGCGATCAACTTCCAGCTAAAATGCATTGAGGAGTGAGGTAGTTTAACAAGGTTTGGTGGTGCGTTCACTGACACCTAGTGACTGGGTGTTTATATGCATATGTAAACGGAATTAAATTATTATTTTTTTTTTTTTTTTTTTTTTTTTTTTTTTAACCTCTAAAATTGGCAGATTATATTTTACTGTACATGTATGTACATAACAATTTTTCAAAAATACAATACAAAATAAAATATGTCACTGTATATCAGACTTCGTTTATAGTCAGAAAATCATGAGCTATGACTCTTCGGTGGTGCTTTCCATCCCGCAGCAAACCTAAATGATGTTTAGTTTTTACATGTAAAAATATCATGATTTAACGCAATGCATTGTGAGTGTATTAAAAACATAAAAGCCAGCGCAGACATAGCACTTATTATTCTCTGAGTAGATCATGCTTATCAGATTTCTATAGGTGTGCATTTCATTTGGAGATTAGTTTGTTATGCATTAACACACAAGTGAAGATGCATTTGAAAACAGCAAGCCAAAAAAAAGGAAAAGTTTCAACAGATTTCCTGTTTGCCCCTGTGCTCAGTAACATGGCAGTAAATGAAAGGAGAGAATGAGAAGTGCATTCTGCGCTGTAGGCTGAACAAATTGACAAACCATTGATACCTTTCTCTAAAACTGGAAAAAAGGTTTTGGTACTGGATGTGAGACTACAGATGTTTTCATAATTATAGGCATTTTTCTTCCTCATAAGACTGAAGTAAAAAAAAAAAAAAAAATGGAATCTGCTTCAAGTACTTTCTGTACAACATAAAGAGAGCAAAGGTCTAAAGCCTGGATAATAAGGTGTGTGCAAATACATTGTGTTCAGTCCAGAAGTGATGAGATTCGACCCATTAGAGCTTGTTCTGGGTCCGTCTGAGACCTGCTTTAACTCTGACCCATCACTGAACTATCTGGGGCATCTCGCTCCAGGCTTTGGCTTTTTTCTTGGCCAGCGCCATCCAGGGAGGCTCATCCTGGTTCAGGCCTCGCTGGGAGGAAGCCGAGGAATTAAATTATTTTTTTGTTTAAAAATGTGATTAAAAAATCAATTTGGACATTTTTTTGGATCAGTCCGATCGGTGAAATATTGCAATATATCGCTATGGAACGAACTACCTTTAAATATATGAGAGGCCTGTTCTGTTTCCCTTGTTAAATCTCTTTTAAAACACATCTATTTCCTGTGGCTTTTAACACCGTGTGAGTCGACGTCTTGTTATTACTAGAAATTTTCTTTTAAATACTGGTATTTTCCAATGTTGTACATCTGGGTTTTATGTTTTATTGTGCAGCACTTTGGTCAAACCTTGTTTGTTGTTAATTGTTTTTTATGAATTAAATGAATTGGATTGAAAGTATTTTTCTTACACTCTTAGTAAAAAAAAAAAAAAGGCTCTACGGACTATTGAATTTCAAATATTACAAAAGTGAATTAAGTGGTTGAAACTTTTTCATTTTTGTACATTTATAAATTTAATATGATGCATGAAATACAAATAGTAAACTGTCTGTATTATTTGTTGTGGAAACAGCATGGTAGGTGTCGGTGACACTCTTTAGCCCGGTGATTCTCAACTGGTGGGTCGGGACCCAAAATTGGGTCACAGACCTGTACTGGGTGGGTCACGGACAGCTGGTCAAAAATAGATAGACTTAATATCTTTCATGTTGGACAGTTGAGAACCCCTGCTTTAGACCACTGTTTCCCAACATTTTTTTGGATCTTGACCCCAATTTGATATCAAGAATTTCTGACAAACCGTTTTTTTTTTTCTAGAATTAGTTTTTGATCACATTTGTTATACTGTGTTACAAATACAGATTTGCATGTATTGGAAACAAGTTGTGCCAACTCATATATTTTTATACTGCGTTTTATTTTTATTATTAACTATATTTATATTTGACAAAAATACAGTTCTTTAAGATTGTGTTTTTTTCGTTTTTAAAAGGATAATAATTAAAACATTTAAAAAAAATTTTTTTTCCAGGCGACCCCACATGGGGTCCCGACACCAAGGTTGGAAAAACACTGCTTTAGACAGAATCAGATTCATTAATTTGGGATTATTTCAGGATTTTTCAGGCCAGAAATTGTGAACATTAATAACAGAGGGAAACAATCGTTCCAAATCACCTACACTAACTTTTAACCTTTAACCCAGGTTCTCCAGCCTCAGCAACAAATAGCCATGCTGCGACCTCAGGTAACCATGCCAACGACTCCCATGATGACTCTCAGGAATCAGGGCCCAGGTTGCATTATGCTGGGACAGCAACAAGTCCAACTCAAAGAGCTGCAGCCCGGTGAGATCAAACAGCCTATCAATCCTTTGATCTGCATCAAAGTGTCTTGAAATGATGATTGACCAAAGTCCTTGTGCTTTGTTTCACCCAGTTCCCTTGAGGCCGGAGGGGCGGCCTGTGTCTGTGGTGGGTCTTACCCACACTCAACGGAACAAGCTCAAAGAGGCCGGTGGGACTTTTAAGTACGTTCAGGTTCAGTTCACTAATCTTGATCTGTTTGTTTCACATAGGCTCATGCATGTGTTTAAACCAGTGCTTCTCAAAGTGTGTGTTGCACCCCCTGGTGGGGAATATATGTATGACAGGTGTGGCTCAACAAACTTTTCTATTTAATGTCCAAAGCCTTTCTAAGATCATTAACACTAAACAAAAGAAACACAAAGAAATTAATAATGATAAGCCTCAAAATGTAGCAGAAATTAAAAGAGCTTTAAATTATTAAACTGCATTAGATATGCAACCAGGAAAAAAAATGTAATGGGAAACTAAAGTGCAAAAAAGATTTAATTTCCTTTTTGTTTTTTTTAAGATAAACAAATGTTCCTTTATTTCTTGTATTTTTGACTAATTAACTATTAGTCATCAACTAACACCGTTTAATGTGGTTTTTATGCTGGTGATTAATTTTTAGTTTTTGAGTTTTAATTATTTCATGAAATATAAAACATGATGTTACTTGTTCCCTGTTAGTTTATTTCATACGTGCACTGAATTTCCTTTTTTGTTTTCTTAAGCTTTTTGTCAAAGATTGCAACATTTCTATTTCCTGCATTTTTGACTGCTGCACTTTTATACTTATTGTTCATGCAGGTGATTTGTTTAATTTAGTTTTTGATTCATTATGAAATATGACATTACTTGTTCTATTCGTTCAATACGTTTGAAAATGTGTTATTTGTCAGGATTATTTGGGGGGCAATGGGCGCAAGGGGGGCTTGAAAGTTTACCTTCGTTCAAAAAGTGGAGAATACCCAAAAAAGTTTGAGAACCACTGGTTTAAAGCATGCAAGGATCCACCAATAAAACCAAGGAAGAAAGTAGGGATGTAACAATTAATCGTATGGCAGTTAAAAATCGATTCATAGGTATCGCGGTTCACATCGATACTGTGAAAATTGAATCTCAGTACTTTTTTTAAACAGCAGAGGGCGCTATCCAGAAGTGTTGGCAGTGGGCGGAATCTGCTACTACTTTCTTTCTGGCCGCCTTATACTCTTAAACATGTTCATAAATGGTTCCTTCCCCTTTAGCATCGAAAGAATATCTGTAATATTAGGTGAATATCTGTAAAAGTCACGTTTTTCTATTAGCTCTGTCTGCTAGTGCGTAGCATCTCTTCTTCACTCGTAGATTAGCTGCATGCCAACTGACCACTGGGTTACCAGCGCCCTCTGCTGGTCCAAACAAATATCTGACCTAAATACTGGGATGTACAAACATAATAGAAATTCGTTTTTTGGTCGGCCCCCAAATATTTGTACTATTATTTACTGTATTATGTTGGAGTGAGGGTTGAAGTTTATAGCCACAGTGAATATTTGGGAGCGTTTAGGTGAAAGGACGGAGGCTGAAAGATGACTTTCACACTTTAAAGGTGGGACAATATATCGCAATACTAGTGTGTGTGTGTGTGTGTGTGAATGATCTCTTTCCATCTGTCAAGCGAGCGTGTCTTTCCAACTGCAGGAGACATGTGCTGTGTTGGAAATGGCATACTAAATAACGTACTACTCATACTAACTTTGACGTTAAAATGAGTATATAATGTAGTGTGTTCACATTTGCTAGTTTGAAAAGATTGAGTACATGAGAAATATCTGGATGTAAACCATATTGGGACTTTTATTAAGTATGCATAGTTGGCACACTAGTCATACTCAACTGTACCATGATTCTTTGCGAGCTGAAAGTAAAACTATCCTGGGACTGGCTTCAAGCTAAAAATCAAACATCCACATTTCAAAACAAATGCATCTCTTCCTGTCTTTCATTAGTTTTTTAACACTTTTGTAAATAAGGCTCTTGTTTTGAAGTTAAGAGAAATTTTTTTCAGTAGTAAATGGCGTCTTTGACGTGTATTCGTGAGTTTTATGGATTAAATGAGCACATGTTGATATTCTACTTGGTCACTTTCTCACTTCAAATGTTTTCAGAACTTTCAAAGCTGGAGATATTTAGCCTCGGTGTGATTCAGGTTTTTGTCGTTGTAGGTTCCAAATGCATCTTGGAAAACTTGGAAGGTCATCATCCTAATCTTACTAATAGTATATACTTTAGTAGACAGTATATACTCATTGAGCTCGTAATGTATAGTACAGAGTATGGCTTTTCCAATTCCAACACTACCATAGTCTATATCCAAACGTCTCTATTGCTGGCAGAAAATGTAGCCATGCTATTATTGTTGAAAAAGAATGTGTTCGTATCTGAAATCTAGGTTGTGTAGTACACAGTTCTAGTTTGATGTTGTTTTGGAAATGTTGTTTTTTTTGAAAAATATTATGATTACAATATGATTTGGTTTTAATTTTAGACTGGCATGAATTGTCAGAGTGGCACGTCAAATAGGAAAAATAGGTCTGAAGTTATAGTTATTTCATTTTATTTATTTAGTTTTTTTTCTCTCTGCAAAATATCATTATTTATAGTTATTCATATATAGTTTATATGGCAATGGATGATCATTTTTTTAATTTTGTCTTATTTGTTGATATGTCTGGTGTTTGTATGTCTGCTACGGACCGTGTATGGTAAATACACGTTAGTATTATAGCTTGATGTGGGTGTCTTAAGCATTACATCCGTAATGTAGCTTCATTATGAGTTTATGAGTTTAATTTCCAATCGTGCAGAGATGATGATGACATCAACGACGTTGCCTCCATGGCTGGAGTCAACCTATCAGAAGAAAGCGCCCACATCCTGGCCACCAACTCCAGCGTGGTTGGATCAGTGACACATTCCTGTAAGGATGAAGCCTTTCTCTCGTGCGCCGTGCTGCAGAGGAGGATGCTAGAGATCGGTGAGACTCTCACATCAATGTCAGTCCTTTCTCACTGCGTCTTTTTTCCAACGCTGCTGGGGGTGTTTTTGTGCTCCAGGGAGGAGGCACGGGGTGACGGAGCTTGGTGCCGACGTGGTGAATTTTGTCTCGCACGCCACTAATCAGCGACTTCAGAACCTGTTTGAGAAAGTTTCGTTGGTAGCGCAGCAGAAAAACATCAACTTTAAGGTTGGTTTAGTGAGTGAGGCACTTTCACACAAAAATAAAAAAAATTTCTTATTATGCCATGAATATTAGCATTAAAATTACATTTCGAGTCACAAAATTTGCTGTGATCTGTCCTCTACTGGTGTATTTCCAAAGTACTTCAGGGGTTCTCAACCTTGGGGCTACGAGACACTGGGAGGGGGTAGCCATATCCCTTCAAGAAACTAAGAATCGTTTCTAACAAATTGAGCACATTTTTGCTTATTTTTACCCTTTTTTCTGCAACTACACCAAACTTGCCATGTTTTAACCTATTTTTATCAATTTTACTTGCAATAATTTTTGCTTCTTTTAATGCATTTTTGCAACATTACTCACATTTCTGCCACTTCTCTATCACATTTCAGTGCATTTTCTGCACATTTTCAAGACATTTTCTGCACTTATTAAAACCTTTCCACCGCTTTTCCCACCTAACGTCACATATGTTGACCCATTATAGTCACTTTTAACATTTTTTTCACAATATTTCATGCTTATTTTTTGCCAATTTTCCCATATTTTCACCATTTGGCATGGCCATTATTTGCCATGTTTAACTAATTATTTCATATTGACACTTTGTACCCTCTTTTCCACGTTTTCTCTCCATTTTTTTCCACTCTAATTTGCAACTTATAACCAATTTCTATGTTTTTTAAAATTTCAGTTTTACACCATTTTTGGTCATTTTTAACCCATTTTATTTCTGGTTAAAACAAGGATTTACATCTTTAAGATGACTATATACTATGGCACAAATAATAATACACTTCCTGGAGAACAATGGACCATCATTTTGCTGACGTTATGGATGGACCCCAGAAAAATCTCTCCCCTTTATTCCCCCTTATAGATGACCCCGTCTCCACATGACTGTTCTTCAATGTTCATGTCTGTGTTCAATCCCTATCTGTAGATAATACATGTGTTGTATCTTGGCAGGAGGATGAAAACTATGAGCAAAGCAGTGATGTTCGTACTCAGCTGAAGTACTTTGAGCAGATGGACCATTTAGAGAAACAGAAGAAGGAGGAGCAGGAGAGAGAAATCCTCTTAAAGGCAGCAAAGGTACAACATTCCTCTCAAATGTCAAATTTAGGAAAAAAATGTAAATGTTGCATGAGCTGAGACAAATAAACCAATGAACATCTACTGTATGTCGCTGAGATAATTATGGCAAATTGAAATGACACATGTAGCTTCATTAAATGACTAAACCTGTGTGCAAGACAGCAGCTGAAAGCAGATTTCAAATGCCTGTAAAACATTCAGATATTAAGACAAAAATCCCAAAATAAACATATTGTATCTAGACAGCATGTTCTTAATTTGTTTTCAACAATGATTTATTGGCTCCATAAGTGAAAAAAATTGTTTAAAAATGCAAATATAACATTTCAAATTAATGTTTGAGAGGGAAATTCAAAATACTGTAAAAAAAAAATTAAGTTTTTAAGATAAAATTCTGACATTTTCCAAACATCTTCTACAGTGATAAAAATGTTGTCATTTTTTAATTAACATTAAAATTGTATTCAGCAAGAATTTGTAAGTACCGTATATGTTTACATTACTTATTACAGTCAAACATTTTGATGCACTGTTGGCTACATTTTTGATAAATCAAGAGTCTGTGCTGAAGTTTGGTGTCAATTGAGTAAAAAATACTCCAAGAGAAAGCTTTAATACGTTTGACAGTTTTTGATAAAAACAGAGTGATAGACTTCATAATCTGTAATACGTTTCTTTGGTATTGGGACTACATTTTGGTGAAAGTTGCAATGGAACTTAACAATATGGTAAATAAAAAAAAAACAAAACAAGCAGATTGAAAAGTTTCCTGTATTTGATGTACAATGGGATTTTTATTTCCGTCCAGTCTGTGTTTTTATTTCTTTCTCCTTCCATCATTATTAAATGCTCTTCTACTTTTGGTCTCGTAGTCTCGAGCTCGACAAGAGGACCCAGAGCAGCTGCGTCTGAAGCAGAAAGCAAAAGAGGTAAGACAAATGCTCACCAGTTCACCTGTTTTTGTCCATTCACTCTGCTTCATTTCCTTGGGGGTTTGTGTGTGTGTGTGTGTGTGTGTGTTTTTTCCAGATGCAACAGCAGGAACTCGCTCAAATGAGGCAACGAGAGGCCAACCTCACAGCCCTGGCAGCCATCGGACCGAGGAAAAAGAGAAAGATCCTCGACTTGCCGTCTTTTTCTGCTTCATCTGAGGTAAAGTACCACGACACGTGATTATTTGTGTTTTCAGAGTCATATTAATAAGGAAGGAAGATGCATGACATTTGGTTTGAAAAGAAAAACAAAACAGCTGAGGGCAGACGAGGAAGGGAATAAATGAATAAAAAAAAATACCAAAATAATATAAAAATGTGACCTTTTTCTCCAAAATGTATGTATGCATCTTTTGTAGATATGAAAAAAATTCCTTCAAATAGGAAATGAAAATGACTGTTTTGTAGGGCTGCACAATTGACCAAAATGATAATCACTATTATTAAGATCAATATTGTAATCACGATTATAATCATAATTATTTATCATATTAGGGGCAAATCTGTGTTTTTATTGCACTACTTTTAAACAAACTATGTGTACAGTTGACAGTGCACAATTAGGCTTTAAAATGAAATTGTAATAAAAAGATAATGAAAAAAAATTAGTCCAAGAATTTCATCTTTTCAGCCCCACCGGACCCGCCCGTGGGGGCAGCTCCAGCCTACGAGACTCTCATGGATCTAAATGTTGTAAAGAATGAATGAAATGACACATTCTATACCTCTCCATAATCCTAAGAGGCTCAGCTAAAACTGTAGCCATCCCACCTTCAGAACAAAAGACCACAGCACACACACCAGGGCATTACGTTCAAAGAGGGAACAACTCTGCAAATTCAGCCTTTTTCAGTCGTCTGCTTCACAAAATAAATACAGAGCTCTATAACATGATACTACAGTAAACTACAGTCCGAGCTGAATCCACTGATATACAGATCAGGTATGTTACGGACCAAAACAACGCCACAAAATCAGAAAATACACCGCAGAAAGTCAGCAATGGTGAGAAATTGTCTTACTTTTGTTGTTTCTTATCAAAAGTTGCTCCAATGTGCATAAACCCCATTTTTTTGATAAATCCAAATTGTGTCGTCAGATAGATATCGTCATTACACATATCCAGCAATGTCTCGGTTGTGCGTAAAATAGCCAGCCCCTGCTTTATTCAGCTGATGTGTCCATCATTGTGATTGGTCAAAGCATTGCTCAATAACACCCATGTGTCAAGCCAAATTGCAACACCTAGTGATCAAACTTAAAACTAAAAATGATTGGAATCCATTTGACTGACATATTACAGTTACACACTTGTTCCCAAACTTGTGGAAAACTTTGGCACAATTGTGGCAAGTGGGCTTCCGCCTGAATTGTTTTATATATAAACTTGTGTATCTTTTGCCTGTTGTTTATTAAACTTGTTGCAGTTGATGTCCATACATGAGTTCAGTTATCCATCCATCCATCCATCTTCTCCCGCTTAGCTGTTTCCGGGTCGCGGGGGCAGCATCCTCAGTAGGGATGCTTTTATAGCCCTCCTTACTGAGAATTGACTTTACGTTTAATGTAAATCTTTAGGTGTTTTTGGGCGGACTACAGGTTTTTGTATTTAAAACATGATTTATTGTCACTCAGTATCATTCATTTTCAAAATTTCACATCATCTGTAACCACCTCTGATGTCATTTTTTGGTATTTTTATCATAATTTTTAAACTTTTCTGTATTTTTTGTTATTTTTTCTCTCATTTAGTGTTTTCTTTTGTGAGTCCTTGTGCTTTTGTTGTTATGGTGAGTTTTTTGAGTTATTTCCTTTTTGTATATTTTTTGTCATTTTGTCAATTTTTGTTCTGCCGAAGTTGTCATTTTGTATATTTTTCTGAAATTTTGTGGGTTTTTTTGACATTATGTGTATTTTTGTTCGTGTTATGTTTTTTTCTTTTATTTTCTGTATTTTTAATGTATTTTTTTAGTTTTTCTCTCATGTTATGTATTTTTGTTCTCATCTTGTAAATTTTTCTCTTATTTTGTGTTTTTTTTTTTTTTGGAGACGTGTTTTTGTTGTTTTGTGTTTTTAGGGTCTTTTTGTGTATTTCTGTTGATGTATTGTATATTTTGTGTCATGTTGTGTATTTTTGTAGTCGTCTCGAGTAATTTGGTTGATTTTTGTTGTCCAATTGTGTTTTGGGGGTCCTTTTTGTAAATTTCACATCATCTGTAACCACTAAGGGTCCTTCTTCAATCAGAACAAAAATTAGCCATGTTGGTCAGAGCTTAGAAAAACATTGTTTGTTATGAGCATGTGATTTTCTGAGAAAAGTGGCTGGGACTTAAGAGGTTAAAATGTACCAAAGGCTAACTGAATAAATACACTATTACAGAGTGCAGAGCCCATATTTTAAATGTAAATAGTGGCAACGTTCAGGTTGATTTAATCGTAGCAACCATCGCTATTGAAATTCGATCAATTGTGCAGCGCTACTTCCTTGCCTTGTTTTTATAAGACTAACCCTTGGTATAATCTGATCCAGTTCCATCATCGTGTGTAAGTCAGTGTGGTTGAGCTGATGCTACTCACTTTAAGCTGCACATAAAGGTCTGATCTGTCATCAGTTGAAGGGAAAGTCAGCTGGAGTCAAACCGTTGCTGTGTCAACTCATGTTCAATTGTGTGTGTCACAGATAACAGTGTCAGGTTAGAAAGCCTCTAAAAAGGCTTGTTAGCGATGACACACACACACACACACACACACACACACACACACACACACACACACACACACACACACACACACACACACACACACACACACACACACAGCTGCGTGCCCTGGTGACTGTGGAAGGCAGGAGAAGCTGATGTGGAGACGAGCTGTAGGTGACAGGCTTCTCTACTACACACACACCTGCCAGCGCTCATCTCTGCACAGCAAGAAAACGAATAGACAGGAAGCAGAGCAGCCCACACGTGCACTGTGAACATTTACAGCAACTTCTATTAGAGCGAAGGACACAAAAATATGATTATTTGAGCCGAGGGCCACATTATCAACATTCATGTCAGCGTTCAGAATAAACACCAGTGTGAGCATTATCACAGGAAACAGTGTTAATATGTGTTTTGATTCTAATTTTCTGTTTTTATTTTATTTTGTGTATTTTTGTTGTCATTTTGTGTTTTTTCTGACATTTTGTGCATTTTTGTCATTTTGCACAATTTTCTTTTATTTTGTATATTTCTATTGTGTTTTTGGTATTGTTATTGTAATTTTAACATTTTTCTGACATTTTATTTATTTTTGCTGCTATATTGTTAATAATCCTCTAATTTTCTGTCATTGTGTTTTTGTTTTCTGAATTTTTATAGGGTTTTGCGTATTTATGTTGATGTATTTTTTTATCGTCTTTTTTCTTTTGCAAGTAATTTTCTTCATTTCTGTTGTCAAATTATGTTTTTGGAGTCCTTTTTGTGTATTTTTGTTGTCATTTTGTAGATTTTCTGACATTTTGTGTATTTTTACTTTAATGTTGTGTATTTTTCTGACATTGTTTATTTTTGTTGTCATTTTGTACATTTTTCTTTCATTTTGTATATTTACGTTGTCATTTTTTGTATTATATTGTCATTTTTATGTATTTTATGTATTTTTATTTTTATCTTGTTAAATCTTCTCATTTTGTGTTTTGTACTGTAGTTTTTTGTGTCATATTGTGTATTTATGTAGTCGTCTTGTTTTGTTCTTTTTTTGTCATCAAATTGTGTTTTGGGAGTCCTTTTTGTATATTTTTCTGACAGTTTGTGTATTTTTCTGACATTATGTGTATTTTTGTTGTCATTTTGTAAATTTTACTTTTATTTTCTTTATTTCTGTTGTCATTTTTGTATTTTTTGTAATTTTTTTAAGCTCTTCTCTCATTTTGTGTTTTTTTTTTTTGTTGATGTATTTTTTTTTTGTGTCAACTTGAGTATTTTTGTAGTCATCTTGTTTTGTGACAAATTTTGTTCAATCAATTACTAGATAGTTCAGTCGACCCCACATGGGGTAACGTCCCCAAGGTTGAAAAACCAGGCCCTAGAAACATTCCTGATTGGGAACCAATGTTCAAACCATTGTTTTGTTGTCTTTTCTTTTTTTATTAGCTACTTGTTAGTGACTTCCAACATTTAAATGTTTGTATCATCCGTACTATTGTCCAACTATGCTTCACTGCTCTAACAATGTGTGTTTTAATAATTAATCCATCACTTTGTAGGCTTTGGGATCAGGCTCTTCACTGTCAGGCGGGGCCGGTTCGTCTGGCTCCAGACCCACACGGCAACGCATCACACGTGTCAATCTCAGGGACCTGCTCTTCTGTTTGGAGAACGAGAGCTTCAGCAGTCCCTCTCACTTCCTCTACAAAGGCTTCCTGAAATAGGCCTGATGTCATCCAGAGGAAGAGAAGAAGCCCCGCCCCCTCCCCACACTGAGACTGGATCAAAGACTCCTGTACACGTAGAGGAGCAGTAATAAGTATAGCACATGAAAAAGGAACGTTTTATCGCAGACTTCACGACAGATTGTATAAATATGCACTGTAATGTAATACAGATTATTTTCTCATTAGTATGCACATTAATCTGAAAAGCAATGCAAACACAGGCCGTTTTGTCCTAATCTCTGGTTTTAGTCTTCTGCAGAGTGGCTTCAGCTCCAAACTGTGGTGTGACCTACTGAGTTGCCTTAGTACCTATAAATAAGCCATACAGCTGTCCCTGAGCAATTAGCCCTGCTGTAACTCATTAAGTCTGTTCACTTTACTTGATCATGTTTTCTCTTCATATTTATTGACTAAAAATCAAAGCTTAAATTAATGATTAGCTATTTATTTAATTTCATGTGGCATCACGGTTTTTTTTTTGTGTAACTCAAGAATCAGGATGTGTTTTAACATTAGTGTAGTAGGTTTCCTTTGTGTGGTGTTTTTGTTTTTTTGTACGTTTTGATTTGAACGTACAAAGAGTTTTTAGGATCCATTGAGCCTGTATCGCTATACCAAACATGCATCTACCTGAAAGTCTATTTTTGTAGCGAGCCTTTTAACCCATTTTTACAAAATCTAAATGTGATTTTGACTCCTCTGATCATTTGTGGACAGCTTTCACTTTTCTAGAGTCTCGGGCTAAAGGAACAGAAAGTTTCTTATGTACATTTGTAAATGTTAAAGCCTAAAGTTTTACATTCAGTTTTGTATAGAATGGAGAATTTACACACACAGCCTAAAGAGAATCACATTTTCTCTATTGAAGAGTTTGAATAAATAATGATTTTACAGTAACTCATTTGTTTTGCCCTGGAGATTCATTGTTGTTTATTTAGTGTCACACTAGGGGGCAGTGATGCATTATTAGAACATTGGATGGAGGACGCTCCAGTCCTTTACACATTATTCTCTTTATCCTCGAACAGGGACCTTTAGTCACAACGAGGGCCACAAAAATGTGAATGTCTGATCCCAGGGCCACAAAATCACATCATCTCAGCATTTAGAATTATGACCAATCAGAAGATTGATACAGAGAACAGGAAAGTTTTTAGTCTGTTTGTCTTTTTGTGTATTTTTATTGTCATTTTGTATGATTTTCTATAATTTTGTGTTTGATTTTGCAGTCGTTTTGTGCATTTCTGTTGTTGCTTTGTATATTGTTTGTCATTCTGTCTATTTTTATGTTCATTTTGTGTTTTGTGGTCATTTTAAGTGTTGTTGTCCTGTGCAGTTTGTTGTATTTCTACTTAGTTTTGTTGTCCTTTTGTGAATTTTTTTGTGATTTTATTTATTTTTGTCATCCTTTTGTGCACTTATTTGTACTTTTGTTTATTTTTTGTCCATTTGTGCAGTTTCTTAAATGATTTTACTCAGTTTTGTTCTCATTTTATTTGTGTTGTCCTTTTGTGCATTGTTTTGTATTTCTACCTAGTTTTTTTGTCCTTTTGTGCACTTATTTGTGATTTTGTTTTGTTTTTGTTGTTCTGTTGTGCCTTTTTTGTAATTGTGTTTATTTTGTCATCCTTTTGGACAGTTTTTTGTACTTAAATTTAGTTTTTGTTGTCCTTATGTGCATTTAATTTTAATTCTGTTTATTTTTGTTGTGCAGTTTTTGTACTTTTGTTAATTTTGTGATTTTGTTTTGTTTTTGTTGTCCTTATGTGCGTTTAAAAAACTTTTTTTTTTTTTTGCTTTTTTACTTAATTTTGTTGTCCTTTTGTGCAGTTGTGTTTTTAGTTGTCCATTTTTGCATTTTTTTGTACTTTTGTTTTTTTGTTTGTATGTCCCTTTGTGCACTTTTTTGTATCTTTACTTAGTTGTGTTGTCTTTTTGTTCATTTAGTTGTACTTTAATTTATTTCTATTGTCTTTTTTTGCACTTTTTTTTAATATTGTTTTGAATTTCAAACCGGGGGCCTCTGTGTGCTCTAACATCTGTAATGGACACTGTTTCCCCTGCATCTGCACAGGCACCTATTGGTGCTGCACTCTGCTCTTAACCTACAGCTACATGACGCACACAGTCTGTTTTCTGTCTCCCTGCTTTTATGTCCCATTTGAGTTCGTCTCCATTATGTGCAAACACACGGTGCTTCTGCAACAGCTGCCATATCAGCTGCTAACATTCTACCAAAGTCATGAGCTGGAAGTAATTAGGCCATTCTGCCACTGGGACAGTAGTAGCCTGATGGTGGAATGATTGGGAGCAGCTTTTATATCTGCACAGACCAACAATAATAATACTGTACTAAGAGCTCATCTTAGCTTTTATGGAAGTACGTCTATGAGCCATTAGGAGACAGTGGCTCATTTTATGACATTAACCCACCACTGTTTAATAGTAGTATTAGTAAACAGAATTTAGTTGTACTGGTAAAAATTTTTTTTTGTATTTTTACTTAGTTTTGTAATTTTGTTTATTTTTGTTTTTCTTTTGTCCACTTATTTGTACTTTAGTTTATTTTTGTTGTCTTTTTGTGCAGTTTTTTATATTTTAACATGGTTTTCGTTTTTTTTTTTTAGTGCAGTTTTTGGTATTTTTACTTAATTTTGTTGTCATTTTGGGCGACTGTGGATCAGGTGGTAGAGGGTCGTCTTCTGATCGAGAGGTTGGGGGTTCGATCCCAGTACCTGACTATGTGTCGAAGTGTCCTTGGGCAAGACACTGAACCCTAAGTTGCTCCCAGTGGTTGACTCGCGCTTTGCATGGCAGTCCTGTCCCACTGGTGTGTGAATGTGAGAGTGATTGGGTGAATGAGC
Organism: Gouania willdenowi; assembly: GCF_900634775.1. Taxonomy (NCBI): domain Eukaryota; kingdom Metazoa; phylum Chordata; class Actinopteri; order Blenniiformes; family Gobiesocidae; genus Gouania; species Gouania willdenowi. The sequence continues at coordinate 37,800,045 of NC_041048.1, forward strand.
TGATATGTAAAGGGCTTTGAAACTGCTTCAGTGTGGTGATAAAGCGCTATATAAATCAAGTCCATTTTCCATTTTTTTTTTATTTTGTGCATTTAGTAATACTAGTTAACATAATCAGTTTTACTGGTAAAGATTTTTTTTGTATTTTTACTCACTTTTGTTGTGATTTTTGTGCATTCATTGTGATTTTGTTCATTTATTGTTGTTGCCCTATTGTGCATTTTTTGTGGTGTTTATTTGTATTTTACTGGTGCATCTTACAATGAGCTTCTTTAAAATGTGTGTTATCACTGATTCATTCCATCGTTATGCTCTATAGTTCTCTTTAAATAGTTTACAGAGCAAAATGTAGTCAGACAAAGGGGGGAACATAGATTGAGAACCACTGCTCTAAAGTTTTGGTCCCCGGGCATTGAGTTGGACACACGTGCCATAGAACATTAGTTTGGGCTCATTTGGAGTTTGAAATGAAACGGGAATCTTCAATGTTGATATGCTCTTGTTTTTTTTTTTTTTTATCTGCCTGAAAATCTGAGATATGATATTAAACTGAGCAGGTGTTTGGTTGTCTTCACCAGTGTGGACAGTGATTCAGGTAAGACCAGTAAGGCCTCACCCCCCCTGGATCAGCCCAATCCAATATTTTTCCTTGTAATCCTCCTTATACTCTTCAACACTGCTGCTCTTTCACAGTTAAGTCCACATAAGCTCCCACTTGAGTGCCAGAGGCAGAGCATCACCAGGGATGCTGCGGTTGCCTGGCAACGTCTCCTGAGGGCGTCGGATAAACAACCTGAGTCTGACAGAGGTAAGAAGAGAAGAAGAGCACTGTCATTGCTCTTCATTCATTTCAGTGTTTCTGTGCTCACTTTGTTTTTTTACTCTTTAATAATAATGGACTTTGTCCCTGTGGGGGTGTCCTCTCACACGCACATGATTGCTCTGCTGTTTACAACAACATAAAACATGAAATTCTTAAATAAGGCACAACTCTCGAAGCTAAATGAACAAGAGAAACAGGGTTATCTTCTTTTTAACATTACTTTGTAATTACGCTCGAGTGCAGACAAGGGCAACTGGTGGTCCGAGTGCCACATGCAACCCACAGTCTAATTTTGTGTGTCCCCCAAAAGTAAGTGCACAAAATGACTAAAAACACACACAATGACAAGAAGAATTAATAGAAAATTAAAAACAAAAACAACAGCAAAAATAAACAAAAGGATACAAAATTAACAAAATGACTCAAAAAACCACACAAAACGAGTAAAAAAACGAATGTAAAAAAAATAATACGCAAAACAACAGTTAAAATTAACAAAAGGACAACAACAATAAACAAAATGACTCAAGACTACAAAACAACTGAAGAATATATAAAACATTAATACACAAAGATCACTCCAAAAACTCTATTTGACAAGACAAATACACAAAATTACTCAAAAACACACATAGATGACTACAAAAATGCACAAAATAACTGAAAAAAAAAGAAATATACAACAAAAGTGACTCAAAAAACACAATTTGACAGAAAGAATACCCAAAATGAGAGAAAAATATACAAAACAACTAAAAATTCACAAAAATCACACCAAGAACACACAATACGACTACAAAAATAACTGAAAAATATATTAAATGACAACAAAAAAGAGAAAAAAAAAATATAAAAATAAAATAACAATGAACAAAAGAAGCAGCAATCTTTTCTTTTTAACACTACTTTGTAACTAAACTCCAGTGCTGACATATAGGCAACTACTGGTGGCCCAAGGGCCACATGCAACCTACAGTCTTATTTTGTGCAGCCCTCAAAGTAAAAGCACAAAAGTACTCCAAAAACCCACAAAACAACAAAAAGAATAAATATTTAGAAAATAAAATACACAAAACGACAGCAAAAAAAACCAAAAAAACAAAATTCCTACATAAAGACACAAAAGTGACTCAAAAACACAAATTAACAACAGAATTACACAAAATGAATTAAAAAAACACACAAGACGACTACAAAAATGCACAAAATTACTGGAAAATGTAAAAACAAAAAACAAATTAACAAAAATGACTCAAAAAACACAATTTCACAATGAAAATGCAATAAATAACAGAAGAATATACAAAATGATAGCAAAAAAGAAAATGACTCGAAAGACTACGGAAATAATAATAATGCATTAAAAAGAAAACAAAAAATGGCTAAAATAATTATACAATAATAATAATGACAAAGTGGCAGAAAAAATGCAAAACGACAACAAAATCACACAAACTCTTTGTTGTTTCCTGTGTTAACGCTCAGATTGGTCATTATTGTAAATGCTGACATGAATGTCGAGGATAATGCAGTAATAAAATATGATTCATAAATAAATCCTTTTAGGCATCTTCTCTGTGTGTGAATGAGTTGGACACAGAAGTGATTTGGATGAACTGATGACCTCCATCACCCAGTGAGACGCACACATCCCAAACATCCACTAACCCTCAAACCTTTTCTACTCTTAAATGAAAGAATATGATTTTCCGCCTAATTTGAGAAATGAAACTGTTAGATAACACACGTAGAAACAGTTCATTAGTTCCTTCCATCCTCCTCACACACCCACTGGCCTTTTCTCTCCCAGGTTAATGATGAATTTTGGCTACTTTTGTTCCAGGGTCGCCCTCGGTGCCCCGCCCTGGCCTGGAGATCCTATAATAAGGCCAATGTTTATAACCGCTGCTGGAATGGCTTTGTAAAGCGTGGCTGAACCTGTGAGGTATTGATGTCGGGGTTAATAGTCTGCTGGCCTTTTTAATGGAGCTGAATCAGCCAGCAGTGTCGGCTCCCATCGCCACTTATAAAGCCATCTCCTGTCTGAGGTGGGAGACGCACCAGAATAACCCTAAAGTGTACGGCTGCTGTTGACTCAGACTAATGTGCATCATGCATTTAAACAGACAGTACGACTGGAGCAAACAAATTGATGTGTCTGACTCTATTTACAGGACGCCGTCAGCAGTGCAGCCTGCGTCAGAATTCACAGAAAAACAGGGTTTCACAACCAAACTTTAATGTGCACCTTAAAATAAAACTGTCTGGGCTGAGATTTGTGAGTAACTGAATTTGAATAGTTGGTATTGAGTTTGAAACTAGCAACTTGAAATGTAATTTAATGTTTTGAAACTGAATTAGTAACTTGAAATGGTATTTTTTCCAGTTGAAAAAAATTTATATTAGTACATTCCAAAAATTCTATATATTTCTGCTTTAATTAAATTTCCCTACACGGAGACACACTTACAGTCAGTGAGGTTTAGCAATCAAGCCCTGATTCACGGAACTCCTGTTTACATCTACAAAAACTCTTTTACAGCCTGTTGAGGGTGTGATACAGAAATACATATATATATATATATATATATATATATATATATATATATATATATATACATACTGTATATATTCATGTATGGCCAACTCTGTTCTTTGCTTTTGAAGAAGTTATAAGTTGAGTTTATTATCCTCATCGAGAGTTTGTATTTTTTTAAAATGTTCTATGAAAAAAAAATATATATGGTCAGGTCTTATTATTATATGTATATATATACTGTATATATATATATATATATACTATATATATATATATATCTATATATACTATATATATATATATATATACAGTATATATATATATATACAATATATATTGTCCATAGGGTGGTAGTGACTGTAGTGTTAGGCTCTGAGTCAGATCTAAGTGTTTACATGTTGCGTAGACGGTGCTACATAGTGAAGCGCACCTGATTACTGCAGCTTGAATTTAGAATGGATTCGACACACACACACACACACGCGCACACACACACACACACACGACAACACAAATATGAAAATGACTCAAAATACACAAAACTAAATATTTAAACAAAAAAACAAAAGACAACAGAAATCCAAAAACCTACACAAAAAAAGATACAAAAATACACAAAATGACTCCACAATCACACTACAGTGGCAACACAAAACAATACTTATACAAAAAATGCACAAAACCACAACTGAAATATATATTTATACCGAAAGTACACAAAGCGACAACAGAAATGCACATAATATACAAAAAGGCTCCAAAAACACACAAAATGACTCCAAATGAAAATGACTCAAAATACACAAAACTAAATAATTATACAAAAAAATGCACAAAAACACAAAAGAAAGATAGAAAAATACACATAATGACTCCAAAAAACATACATTACAGAAAAATACAACAAACAAAATATAGAAATGAGTAAAAACACATTTATCATGCGCATGTCCATGAAATTAAACCAGGGAAATTACACATACTATTTTACTTTGCACCTGCAAATAAACCCCTTTATAACACTACAGAGTACTGAGTATGTACACCTCTTTGTACAAACATATTCTCAATTGGTCATGAATACATACTTCCAAGGGCCACTGTACTAGTATATATATATATATATATATATGATCCAGCAGCTGTCAGTGTTGAGCCGCAGTGATACAGTATCAATACAGTTTGTAATGTGTTGCAACGTTTCACGAGGCCTCATCTACCCATCACTACTCTACATGCTTTGGTCGTAACGTTCACACAAGTTGTGCACTTTTCACATGACCTCAAGGTCACTGAGTGAGTAGAGCAGAGCTAGACTGTCCTGTGACATGTGACATACTGTACGAATATATCACGTTTGTACCAGACTGTCCTGTGTACGGTACAAGAAGAAGGGCCGAGTCATGGAGAAACACAGACACAGACACAGATAGATATTCCTCTGGCCACCTGTGTGTGTATTTTAGTTGTGACTGTAATGAGAATAAACCAAATTGAAATATTAATACTCTTGTCATCTTTCCTCGAAGCTGTTCAATTAAAAGATCTGGGAAGAAAAACCTTACATTTCTGTAGCCCTCACAGGGTCTTATGTCTCCACCAACGCATCATGACAGCCCAGATCATTGCAGTGGATTTGGACTTCAGCAGCTCAGGAGGAACATCCGGCTCTGATGTGAAGAGTGAAGAAGAGGAGGGGAGACAGAAGCTCTGGCCCCTCCCCTGCTGTTTCACACTGTCTGATACTACGCATCCATTCAAAGCGACGTACGAGTGCAAATCCAAGGAGGCTGTTGGACTCTCACGCTGCTGCCTCTTGTCTGTAGGTGTGAAAAAGTGACACGTCCTCTAGATGGCATCTTCATCAGGACGTCCAGGAAGTTAATTCAATTCAACTTTATTTATATAGCGCAAATTACAACAGTCATCTCAAAGTGCTTAACCAAAAAAAAATAATAATGAGGCCCTGAGACAGCAGTGTCCACAGGCGCTGAGGAAGTAGTCTCTCACTCCTCTTTATGACATGACGTCCACATATTGTAACAAACAGGAAGACTTCCCCACCTTCTAACCCTAAATCGCCTCGAAAAGAAAGTAAGGTTATAGTAACTCATAAAAACGAAGTGGAGGTAAGGTTATAGTGAGGCATAAAAAAGGGCGTCAAAATTTCAAACGCTTCGAAGCGGAGGTAAGGCTATAGTAAGGCATGAAAAAGGGTGAAAAAATTTCAAGAGCTTTTAAACTGAGGTAAGGCATTAAAAAAAGGGCGAAAAAAATTGAAACGCTTCGAAACGGAGGTAAGGTTGTAGTAAGGCGTAAAAAAAAGTTAAAAAAATTTCACATGCCTCGAAACGAAGGTAAGGCTATATTAAGGCAAAAAAAAGGGTGAGAATTTTTCAAACGCTTCGAAACGAAGGTAAGCCTATAGTAAGGCATGAAAAAGGGCAAAAAAAATTCAAACGCCTCCAAACAAAGGTAAGGCTATAGCAAGGCATCAAAAAGATTGAAAAATTTTCAAGCGTTTTGAAACGGAAGTATGGTCATAGTAAGGCATGAAAAAAGTTACAAAAATTTCAAACACCTCGAAACAAAGGTAAGGCCATAGTAAGGCATAAAAAAGGGCAAAAAAATTTCAAACGCCTCAAAAATAAGGTAAGGCTATAGCAAGGCATGAAAAAGATTGAAATTTTTTTAAGCGTTTTGAAATGGAAGTAAGGCATGAAAAAGGGCAAAAAAATTTCAAACACCTCGAAACGAAGGTATGACTATAGTAAGGCATAAACAAGGTTGAAAATCTTTTAAATGCTTTGAATCGGAGGTAAAAAATCGGGCAAATTTTTTTAAATGCCTCGAAACGGAAGTAAGGCTATAGCAAAGCAAAAAACGGGTGAAAATTTTCAAACACCTCGAAGCGAAGGTAAGGCTGTGGTAAGGCTTCAAAAAAGTTAAAAAAATTTAAAACGCCTCAAAACAAAAATAAGGCAATAGCAAGGCATAAAGAAGTGTGAAAAAATTTTGAACGCCTCGAAATGAAGGTAAGGCTATAGTAAGGCACAAAAAAGGGCGAAAATTTTTTAAACGCTTTGAAACGGAGAAAAGACTATAGTATGGCATGTAAAACGGGCAATTTTTTTTTAAAAATGCCTTGAAACGGAGGTAAGGCTATAGTAAGGCATGAAACGGGCAAAAAATTTCAAACGCTTCGAAACGGAGGTAAGACTATAGTAAGGCATAAAAACGGGTAAGGCTATTGTAAGGCATAATAAAGGGAAAAAAAATTGAAACGCCTCGAAACGAAGGAAAGGCTATAGTAAGGCATTAAAAAGGTTAAAAAAATTTCAAACGCCTCGAAACGAAGGTAAGGCTATAGCAAGGCATGAAACACGGCAAAAAAATTTCAAACGCCTATATAGCCTTACCGATGCTTCGACGCATTTAAAATTTTTTGCCCATTTTTATGCCTTGCTATACACTTTCCTCCACTTCGAGGATTTTGAAATTTTTAAAAAAAAATTCAAACGCCTCAAAGCGAAGGTAAAGCTATAGTAAGGCATGAATAAGGGCAAAAAAAATTCAAACCTCTTGAAACGGAGGTAAGGCTATAGTAAGGCTTCAAAAAAGGCAAAAATATTTCAAACGCCTCGAAACGGAGGTAAGAATATAGTAAGGCATAAAAAAGTGTGAAAACATTTCAAACACTTCGAAACGGAGGTAAGAATATAGTAAGGCATAAAAAAGTGTGAAAACATTTCAAACGCCTCGAAACAGAGGTAAGGCTATAGTAAGGCATAAAAAAGGGAGAAAAAATTTCAAACGCTTCGAAACGGAGGTAAGAATATAGTAAGGCATAAAAACGGGCAAAAAATTTTGAAGACCTCGAAATGGAGGTAAGGCTATAATAACACATTAAAAAGTGTGAAAATTTTTCAAGCGCTTTGAAACGGAGATAAGGCTATAGCAAGGCAGAAAAAGGGGAAAACATTTCAAACACCTTGAAACGAAGGTAAGGCTAGCGAGGCATGAAAAAGGGCAAAAAAATTCAGACGCCTTGAAATAGAGGTAATGCTATAGCAAGACATAAAAAATTGTGAAAAAATTTAAAACGCTTCGAAATGGAAGTAAGGCTATAGCAAGGCATAAAAAATTTCCAACGCCTTGAAACGGAGGAAAGGCCATAGTAAGGCATAAAAACGGGCTAAAAAATTTGAAGACCTAGAAATGGAGGTAAGGCTATAATAACACATAAAAAAGTGTAAAAAATTTTCAAGCGCTTTGAAACGGAGGTAAGGCTATATTAAGGCATGAAAAAGGTTAAAAAAATTTCAAAAGCTTCGAAACAAAGGTATGGCTATAGTAAGGCATAAAAAAGGGTGAAACAAATTCAAACGCCTCGAAATGAAGGTAAGGCTATCGTAAGGCATGAAATGAGCAAAAAATTTCAAAATCCTCGAAGCGGAGGAAAGTGTTTAGCAAGGCATAAAAATGGACAAATTTTTTTAAATGCCTCGAAGCATCGGTTAGGCTATAGTAGGGCATAAAAAAGGGCAAATTTTTTTAAAAAGGCTTCGAAACGGAGGTATGGCTGTAGTAATGCATAAAAAAAGTTGAAAAAACTTCAAACGCCTCGAAACGAAGGTCAGGCTATAGCAAGGCATCAAAAAGATTGAAACTTTTTTAAGCATTTTGAAACGGAAGTAAGGCTGTAGTAAGGCATTAAAAAGGGCGAAAAAATACAAACACCTCGAAATGAAGGAAAGGCTGTAGTAAGTCATGAAACGAGCAAAAAATTTCAAAATCCTCGAAGCGGAGGAAAGTGTATAGCAAGGAATAAAAATGGACAAAACATTTTAAATGCCTCGAAGCATCAGCAAGGCTATAGTAGGACATAAAAAAGGGCAAAAAAAATGAAACGCCTCGAAACGGATGTAAGGCAATAGCAAGGCATGAAAAAGGGTGAAAAAATTTCAAACGCTTTGAAACGGAGGTAAGGCTATAGCAAGGCATAAAAAGGGCAAAATATTTTACATGCCTCAGAGCGGAGGTAAGGCTATAGCAAGGCATGAAAAAGGGTGAAAAAATTTCAAATGCCTCGAAACGGAGGTAAAGCTATAGCAAGGCATAAAAAGGGCAAAAACATTTCAAACGCCTCGAAACGGAGGAAAGGCAATAGTTAGGCAAAAAAAAGGGTGAAAAAATTTCAAACGCTTTTAAACGGAGGTAAGGCTGTAGTAATGCATAAAAAAAGTTGAAAAAATTTCAAACGCCTCGAAACGAAGGTAAGGCTATAGCAAGGCATGAAAAATGGCAAAAAATTCCAAACACTTCGAAGCAAAGGTAAGGCTATAGCAAGGCATCAAAAAGATTGAAATTTTTTTAGCATTTTGAAACGGAAGTAAGGCTGTAGTAAGGCATAATAAAGGGCGAAAAAATACAAACGCCTCGAAATGAAGGTAAGGCTATAGTAAGGCACAAAAAAGGGCGAAAATTTTTTAAACGCTTTGAAACGGAGAAAAGACTATAGTATGGCATGTAAAACGGGCAATTTTTTTTTTTAAAATGCCTTGAAACGGAGGTAAGGCTATAGTAAGGCATGAAACGGGCAAAAAATTTCAAACGCTTCGAAACGGAGGTAAGACTATAGTAAGGCATAAAAACGGGTAAGGCTATTGTAAGGCATAATAAAGGGAAAAAAAATTGAAACGCCTCGAAACGAAGGAAAGGCTATAGTAAGGCATTAAAAAGGTTAAAAAAATTTCAAACGCCTCGAAACGAAGGTAAGGCTATAGCAAGGCATGAAACACGGCAAAAAAATTTCAAACGCCTACTATAGCCTTACCGATGCTTCGACGCATTTAAAATTTTTTGCCCATTTTTATGCCTTGCTATACACTTTCCTCCGCTTCGAGGATTTTGAAATTTTTAAAAAAAAATTCAAACGCCTCAAAGCGAAGGTAAAGCTATAGTAAGGCATGAATAAGGGCAAAAAAAATTCAAACCTCTTGAAACGGAGGTAAGGCTATAATAAGGCTTCAAAAAAGGCAAAAATATTTCAAACGCCTCGAAACGGAGGTAAGGCTATAGTAAGGCATAAAAAAGTGTGAAAACATTTCAAACACTTCGAAACGGAGGTAAGAATATAGTAAGGCATAAAAAAGGCAAAAATATTTCAAACACCTTGAAACGAAGGTAAGGCTAGCAAGGCATGAAAAAGGGCAAAAAAATTCAGACGCCTTGAAATGGAGGTAATGCTATCGCAAGACATAAAAAATTGTGAAAAAATTTAAAACGCTTCGAAACGGAAGTAAGGCTATAGCAAGGCATAAAAAATTTCCAACGCCTTGAAACTGAGGAAAGGCCATAGTAAGGCATAAAAACGGGCTAAAAAATTTGAAGACCTCGAAATGGAGGTAAGGCTATAATAACACATAAAAAAGTGTAAAAAATTTTCAAGCGCTTTGAAACGGAGGTAAGGCTATAGCAAGGCATAAAACAGACGAAAAATTTCAAACGCCTCGAAATGGAGGTAAGGCTATATTAAGGCATGAAAAAGGTTAAAAAAATTTCAAAAGCTTCGAAACAAAGGTATGGCTATAGTAAGGCATAAAAAAGGGTGAAACAAATTCAAACGCCTCGAAATGAAGGTAAGGCTATCGTAAGGCATGAAATGAGCAAAAAATTTCAAAATCCTCGAAGCGGAGGAAAGTGTTTAGCAAGGCATAAAAATGGACAAATTTTTTTAAATGCCTCGAAGCATCGGTTAGGCTATAGTAGGGCATAAAAAAGGGCAAAATTTTTTAAAAAGGCTTCGAAACGGAGGTATGGCTGTCGTAATGCATAAAAAAAGTTGAAAAAACTTCAAACGCCTCGAAACGAAGATCAGGCTATAGCAAGGCATCAAAAAGATTGAAACTTTTTTAAGCATTTTGAAACGGAAGTAAGGCTGTAGTAAGGCATTAAAAAGGGCGAAAAAATACAAACACCTCGAAATGAAGGAAAGGCTGTAGTAAGTCATGAAACGAGCAAAAAATTTCAAAATCCTCGAAGCGGAGGAAAGTGTATAGCAAGGAACAAAAATGGACAAAACATTTTAAATGCCTCGAAGCATCAGCAAGGCTATAGTAGGACATAAAAAAGGGCAAAAAAAAATGAAACGCCTCGAAACGGATGTAAGGCAATAGCAAGGCATGAAAAAGGGTGAAAAAATTTCAAACGCTTTGAAACGGAGGTAATGCTATAGCAAGGCATAAAAAGGGCAAAATATTTTACATGCCTCAGAGCGGAGGTAAGGCTAAAGTAGGACATAAAAAAGGGCAAAAATTTTTAAAACGCCTCAAAACGGAGGTAAGGCTATAGCAAGGCATGAAAAAGGACAAAAAAATTTCAAAAGCCACGAAGCGGAGGTAAGGCTATAGCAAGGCATGGAAAAGGGCAAAACATTTTTAAACACCTCGAAACGAAGGTAAGGCTATAGTAAGGCATAAAAAGGGCAGAAAAAAATGAAACGCCTCGAAACGGATGTAAGGCTATAGCAAGGCATGAAAAAGGGTGAAAAAATTTCAAACGCCTCGAAACGGAGGTAAAGCTATAACAAGGCATAAAAAGGGCAAAAACATTTCAAACGCCTCGAAACGGAGGAAAGGCAATAGTTAGGCAAAAAAAAGGGTGAAAAAATTTCAAACGCTTTTAAACGGAGGTAAGGCTGTAGTAATGCATAAAAAAAGTTGAAAAAATTTCAAACGCCTCGAAACGAAGGTAAGGCTATAGCAAGGCATGAAAAATGGCAAAAAATTTCAAACGCCTCGAAGCGAGGGTAAGGCTATAGCAAGGCATCAAAAAGATTGAAAATTTTTCAAGCATTTTGAAACGGAAGTAAGGCTGTAGTAAGGCATGTAAAAGGGCAAAAGAATTTCAAAACCCACGAAGCGGAGGTAAGGCTATAGAAAGGCATAAAAAGAGCTAAAAATTTTGAAGGCCTCGAAACGGAGGTAAGGCTATAGAAAAGCAAAAAAACGGGCGAAAATTTTCAAACACCTCGAAGCAAAGGTAAGGCTATAGCAAGGCATCAAAAAGATTGAAAATTTTTTAGCATTTTGAAACGTAAGTAAGGCATAAAAACGGCAGAAAAAAATGAAACAAAACGCCTCGAAACGGATGTAAGGCTATAGCAAGGCATGAAAAAGGGTGAAAAAATTTCAAACGCTTTGAAACGGAGGTAAGGCTATAGCAAGGCATAAAAAGGGCAAAATATTTTCCATGCCTCAGAGCGGAGGTAAGGCTAAAGTAGGACATAAAAAAGGGCAAAAAAATTTAAAACGCCTCAAAACGGAGGTAAGGCAATAGCAAGGCGTGAAAAAGAGTGAAAAATTTTCAAGCGCTTTGAAACAGATGTAAGGCTATAGTAAGGCATAAAAATGGGCAAAAAATTTTAAACACCTTGAGATGAAGGTAAGGCTATATTAAGGCATAAAAAAGTGTGAAAAATGTTCAAATGCCTCGAAACGAAGGTAAGCCTATAGTAAGGCATAAAAACGGGTAAAAACTTTTAAACACCTTGAGACGAGGGTAAGGCTACAGTAAGGTATGAAAAAGAGCGAAAAAATTTCAAATGACTCGAAACGGAGGTAAGGTTATAGTAAGGCATGAAAAAGGGCGAAAATTTTACAAAAGCCTTGAAACAGAGGTATGGCTATAGTAAGGCATTAAAACGGGAAACATTTTTAAACACCTTGAGATGAGGGTAAGGCTATATAGTAAGGCATAAAGAAGGGCAAAAAAATTCAAACGCCTCGAAATGAAGGTAAGGCTATAGCATGAAACGAGCGAAAAAATTAAAAATCCTCAAAGCGGAGGAAAGCGTATTGCAAGGCTTAAAAATGGGCAAAAAATTTTAAATGCCTCGAAGCATCGGTAAGGCTATAGTAGGGCATAAAAAAGGGCAAAAAAAAATTAAAAAACGCCTCAAAACGGAGGTAAGAATATAGTAAGGCAGATAAAAGGGCAAAACATGTTTAAATGCCTTGAAACGAGGGTAAGGCTTTGGTAAGGCATGAAAAGGGCAAAAAATTTCACATGCCTGAAAACAGAGGTAAGGCAAAAGCAAGGCATAAAACGAGTGAAAAACCTCAAAAGCCTCGAAGTCGAGGTCAGGATATAGTAAGGCATATAAATGGTGAAACATTTTCAAACGCCTCAAAATGAAGGTAAGGCTATATAGTCAGGCATAAAAAAGAGTGAAAAATGTTCAAACGCCTCGAAACAAAGGTAAGGCTATTTGTAAGGCATAAAAACGGGCAAAAAATTTTAAACACCTTGAGATGAGGGTAAGGTTATTGTAAGGCATAAAAAAGGGCAAAAAATTTAAAATGCCTTGAAACGGAGGAAGGGCTATAGTAAGGCATGAAAAAGTGTGAAAAATTTTGAACGTCTCGAAACGGAGGAAAGGCTATAGCAAAGCAAAAAAGGGGGGAAATTTTTCAAACACCTCGAAGCGAAGGTACGGTTGAAGTAAGGCTTAAAAAAAGTTTAAAAAAATTTGAAAAGCCTCGAAACGGAGGTCAGGCTATAGTAAGGTATAATAACTGGCAAAAAATTTGAAACGCTTTGAAGTGGAGGTAAGACTATAGTAAGGCATGAAAAAGGGCGAAAAAAATTTAAATGCCTTGAAACGGAGGTATGGCTATAGTAAGGCATAAAAACGAGCAAAAAATTTAAACACCTTGAGACGAGAGTAAGGCTCTGGTAAGACATGAAAAGGGCAGAAAGTTTCACATGACTCAAAACATAGGTAAGGCTATGGCAAGGCATAAAACGAGCAAAAAATTTCAAACGCCTCGAAACGGAGGTAAGGCTATAGTAAGGCATAAAGAAGGGCAAAAAAATTTAAAACGCCTCGAAATGAAGGTAAGGCTATTGTAAGGCATGAAACTAGCAAAAAATTTCAAAATCCTCGAAGCGGAGGAAAGAGTATAGCAAGGCATAAAAATGGGCAAAAATTTTTAAATGCCTCGAAGCATCGGTAAGGCTATAGGAGGGCATAAAAAAGGGCAAAAAAAATTAAAAAACGCCTCAAAACGGAGGTAAGGCTATAGTAAGGCATAAAACGAGCGAAAAATCTCAAAACCCTCGAAGCCGAGGTAAGGATATAGTAAGGCATAAAAATGGTGAAACATTTTCAAATGCCTCGAAACGAAGGAAAGGCTATAGAAAGGCATAAAAAAAAGAGTGAAAAATGTTGAAACGCCTCGAAACAAACGTAAGGCTATAGTAAGGCATAAAAACGGGCAAAAAATTTTAAACACCTTGAGACCAGGGTATGGCTACAGTAAGGCATGAAAAAGGCTATCGTAACATAAAAAAGCGTGAAAAATTTTCAAGCGCTTTGAAACAGATGTAAGGCTATAGCAAGCCATACAAAAGGGCAAAAAAATAAATAATTAAAACCCCTCGAAATGAAGGTAAGGCTATAGTAAGGCATGAAACGAGCGAAAAATTTCAAAATCCTCGAAGCAGAGGAAAGTGTATAGCAAGGTATAAAAATGGGCAAAAAACTTTAAATGCCTCGAAGCATCGGTAAGGCTATGGTAGGGCATAAAAAAGGCCAAAAAAATTTAAAACGCCTCAAAACCTCCGTCGGCTCCGTGGGTTGCTCCGTCGGCCCTTGCGGGTCCTCGGCTTGGCTCCCTGGGGCGCGCCTTCGCCAGGGATGTCGCTTGCGTGACGGGCCGGGCGGGGCCCCCCTCCGGTGTGGCCAGTACGGCTGGGGGTGTGGGGTGGGGGGTGCTATGGGGCCTCCCCGGGGGTCGTGTTGGGTGGGTGTGCGGGGGCGCGGCGCGTGGCTCTTGGCCTGGTGGATCCGCGTCGGGATTGGCTGGTCTGCTGGCTGGGCGCACCGGGCGCCGTGGGCGCCATTCCGGGGCGGGGGTGTCCCGGGGGTGGATCCGTGGTCTGGGTGTCCGGGGGCGTGCTCTCCTGTCATCTGCCCGGGGACCGGCCGCGGCTCGTGGCGGCGCTGCGCAGCCTTGGGTGGGGCGGGGCTGGTGGCCTGGGGCCCGCTGTCGTCCGGGGTGCGCTGGCGTCGGGGGGGTGTCTCGTGCCGGTGCGTGGGTCGTCGGGGGTCCCCTCCGTGGGGGGGGGGGGGGCTCTTCTGGCGCCGTTGGTGTGGGATGGCGGTACCGGGCTGGGGGTGCTTCGGTACTCGGGCTTGCCGGTCCGTGGCTGGCGGGGTGGCCCTGCTTGGCGGTGGATGGTGTCCTCTTTCGTCGGGGGGGCCGGGGCCGCCTTCCGGTGGAGGGTGTTGTGTCGTGGCGCCGGGTGGGCCTGTGCTGGCCCTGGTGCGGGCACGGGCCTCCCCCCTGCTCGGCCGCTCTCCTTGGCGGCGGGGGGGCGTCGTTCTGGGCCGGCGTGCGGCGGGGGTCGCTCCCTGGGGCACCGGGGGACGGGGTTGGTGCCTGGCTGCGCCCGGGGGTGGGGGGTGCCGCTGTGCTCCGCGGGGCCGTCGCAGTCTGGGGGGTGCCGTGGGGGGGGTCTCCGGCTTTGCTGCTCCGGGGCCCACAGTGCCGCTTGCCCGTCTGCACCATCTACCATCTCGCGTGGCCCGCCACGCGGACGGGCCCGGCTCGCACCGGACAGTCCTCCTACATGTACACTTCACCTCACTCCCAGCTGGTCTGGCCCATTCACAATATGCACCACACACCCATACCCAACCCTTGGGGGGCTGGATGGTGGGACTGGGGGTGGAGGGGGCCGCCACCTGTGTCACTATGTAGTGGCGTGGGGGCGGCACTCCCACCTCTAGTTACCCTACTAATCCCTCCAATTTTAATCACACCTCAACATGCCACCCCCCGGAGGGTGTACCCTCACTTACACCCTCCGGCCTATTACACCACATACACGTATATCCACAGAGGTAGGATGGGGAGCACCGCTCCCCTCCATCCCCCTTCTTTTAATTACACCCCATACATTCACTGAACACACACACTCACACAGGGGATAGGGAAGTGCCTCTCCATTGGGGAATGGAGAGGCACCATAACAGGGTGGTGGGTTGGCTCACATATTTGGGCCTCTCCGGTGGGGGCCTGGCCCCTCTGTTGGTGGCTGGGCCACTACATAGAGTGAAAATACATCAGGATGGTGTGGTCGGGCGTGGCGGTGGGTCTCGGGGGGGCTTTGCTGGGGTCTCTCCTTGCGGGGTCTTTCCGGGCGGTGTCGGCCTGGTGGAGCGCGGGGACGCTTCCTCCCCTTGGGTGAGGCTTGGTGCTTGTTTCGTCGGCTGGTGGCCTTGGGGGCGGGCCCCGCGGTGTGCGGGCCTGGGGCGGCCTGCCTCGCCGGTTTGGGGGGTGGGTGTGCTGGGGGTGTGCTGGTGTCCTCACCGGGGTTGGGGCGGGGTTGCTAGGTGCCTCGGAGCGATGCTGTTTACTGGGGGGCGGCGCTAGCTGTTCCGGTGGTGGAGGTTGCTGTCGGCCGCCTGGTGGGTCTGTCCTGCCATCTGCGGACTGGTGGGTGGGTCCGGGGCATCTTTGGCTCGGGGCTGCGGTTCCGCACTTGATGTGTGCCTTTGGGGTGCCTCCGTCCCCGCGGTGGGGATCGCCGGTTGCTCGCGGGCCGGTGGGTGGCGCTGCTCCGTGGCTGGCGCTGCCCGGGGGGCGGCGGGCCCTGGGCTGCTGGCCTTGGGCTGTCCGGGGCTGTGCGGTCCTGCTGGGCTGTGGCCGGGTCCTGGGCGGGGGTGGGGGGTGCGTCCCGGGGGGCTTGGCCCGGGGACTTGCCCTTGGGGGGTCCTGGTCCCGGGGGGTGCTCCTGGGGCCCGGGGTGATTGGCTGGCTGGCCGGGCCGGTCCTGGCGGGGGTCTTTCGGGGCGGGTGCCGCGTGCCGCGCCCTTGCATACCTAATGGTACGGCCCCTGCTTGGGCAGTGCCCCGTGAGGCAGGGTGCTGGGGATGCACAAGGCGGTCTGGCTTGGCCCTTGGAGGGGGCCCTGGCTTTTAAAAAAATAAAATAAATAAATAAATAAAAAAACTAAAGCCCGTGGCGCGGGCGACATCAACAATAGGTGATTTGGGGCGCCATGGGGGGCTAGGTTGGGGTGCCTGGGGGCCGACGGGGAGACTCCCGGCGGCCCCCTGGTGCCTTATGCGGCTTGGGGTGTGGTCGTCCTCCCTGGGCGGGCTGCTCCTGGTGCTGCGTTCATTCCGGGTCCCTCTGGCCTGGGGTCGGGTCCCTGCTGGCTCTGGGCCCGGCGGCGGGTGCCCGCCGGCTGCCCGTTCGGCGTGGCTCTGGTCGTCTGCTGGGCGTGGGCTTTGGCTCCTCCGCTGGGGTCTCGGGCGGGGAGCTCTCTGGGCCCTCCCCTCGGGGGGTTGGGCGCGGGGGTGTGGGGGGGGTGGGGGGGGATGGGGTGGGGGGTCTGGGGGTTGGGGGTTGGATTGGTGGCGTGGTGCGCTGGGTCCTTGGCTCCTTGGGGCTTTCTCGGGTGTGTATGGGGGGGGCGATGGTTGCCTCTCGGTTTGGGATCTTGGGGGCGTTCGGGGGGCTGCTTGGCCGTGTGGTGGTCGCCGGGGGCCCCCGGGTCTCCCGCTCTTGCTGCTGGCCTGGCTGCTTCCGGGGCCCGGGGGCGGCTCGTGGGTTTTGCAGTGGCGGTTCTTGGAAATACATTTGTCATGGATGCACTGGCCTTGGGCTGTGGGATAACACTCATACTGGGCTCAACCACAGACACGTTGTTCCCAAATACCTGTTCTATGGAATTTCCACTCACTTCTTCCTCTGCTCACAGCCACCACCATTATTCCTAAGCCGCACACTGGTCACCAAACTGGCTTGATAACTCAACAATAAGCACAATATACACAACCACAATTTCACATCGCATCACTTGAAATCTATCGACTACTCCCCACCCATTCCATTTCCTATCTTGTATTCCTCTTCCCTGTTAACTTCCCCACCCCTCTCCAACCCCTCACCTTGGTGTAACACTGCCCTCTCTTTTTTTACATCCTCCCTTTAATAAAGTATTTCTTACCCTTCCCTAGGGAGGGCTGGTGATGGTCACAATTATGCAATGAAATAAATAAATTTATTTAATTGCAATAACAAAATATGCATTGCTGTTAAAAGATTGCACTTCTTGTAGTGTTAACCTTCGACAGAATGTGCAGACAAGAGAAAAAAAAAAAAAAAAAAAAAAAAAACAAAAAAAAAAAAAAAAAAAAAAAAACAAAAAAAAAAAAAAACGCCTCAAAACAGACATAAGACTATAGTAAGGCATGTAAAAGGGCAAATCAATTTTAAACACCTTCAAACGAGGGTAAGGCTTTGGTAAGACATGAAAAGGGCAGAAAATTTCACATGCCTCAAAACAGATGTATGGCTATAGCAAGGCATAAAACGAGCGAAAAATCTCAAATGCCTCGAAACAGAGATAAGGCTATAGCAGGGCATCAAAAAGATTGAAAAATTTTCAAGCGTTTTGAAACGGAGGTAAGACTAAAGCAAGGTTTCAAAATGGGCAAAAATATTTCAAACGCCTCGAAACGGAGGTAAGGCTATAGTAAGGCATAAAAAGGGCGAAAAGAATTCAAACGCTTCGAAATGGAGGTAAGGCTGTAGTAAGGCATGAAGGAGGTTAAAATTTTTTCAAATGCCTCGAAACAAAGGTAAGGCGATAACAAGGCATAAAAATTGGCAAAATATTTTACATGTCTCAGAGCGGAGGTAAGGCTAAAGTAGGGCATAAAAAAGGGCAAAAAAATTTAAAACACCTCAAAACGGAGGTAAGGCTTTAGCAAGGCATGAAAAAGGGTAAAAAAATTTCAAACGCCTCGAAACAAAGGTAAGGCCATAGAAAGGAATAAAAAGAGCGAAAAAATTTCAAACACCTTGAAATGAAGGTAAAGCTATAGTAAGGCATAAAAAGGGCAGAAAAAAATAAAACGCCTCAAAACGGAGGTAAGGCTATAGCAAGGCATGAAAAAGGGTGAAAAAATTTCAAACGCCTCGAAGCGGAGGTAAGGCAATAGTAAGGCAAAAAAAAGGGCGAAAAAATTTCAAATGTTATGAAACAGAGGTAAGGCTGTAGTAACGCATAAAAAAAAAGTTGAAAAAATTTCAAATGCCTCGAAACGAAGGTAATGCTATAGCAAGGCATGAAAAAGGGCAAAAATTTTTAAACGCCTCGAAGCGGAGATAAGGCTATAGTAGGGCATAAAAAAGGGCAAAAAAAATTAAAACCCCTCTAAACGGAGGTAGGGCTATAGCAAGGCATCAAAAAGATTAAAATATTTTTAAGCATTTTGAAACGGAAGTAAGACTGTAGTGAGGCATAAAAAAGGGTGCAAAATTTTTAAACGCTTCGAAACAGAGGTAAGGCTATAGAAAGGCATAAAAACGGGCAAAAAATTTAAAACGCCTCGAAACAAAGGTAAGGCTATAGTTAGGCATAAAAACGAGCTAAAAATTTTGAAGGCCTCGAAACGGATGCAAGGCTATAGCAAGGCAAAAAACGGGCGAAAATTTTCAAACACCTCGAAGCAAAGGTAAGGCTATAGTAAGGCATAGAAAAGGGTGAGAATTTTTCAAACGCTTCGAAACAAAGGTAAGGCTATAGTAAGGCATAAAAAAGGGTGAGAATTTTTCAAACGCCTCCAAACAAAGGTGAGGCTATAACAAGGCATGAAAAAGGGCAAAAAAATTTCAAACGTCTTGAAACGGAGGTAAGGCTATAGTAACACATAAAAAAGCGTGAAAAATTTTCAAGTGCTTTGAAACAGATGTAAGGCTATTGCAAGGCATGAAAAAGAGAAAAAAAATTTCAAACGCCTCGAAGCGGAGGTAAGGCTATAGCAAGGCATCAAATAAATTGAAAATTTTCAAGCGTTTTGAAATGGAAGTAAGGCTATAGTAAGGCATAAAAACGGGCGAAAAAATTTCAAACGCTTCGAAACGGAGGTAAGGCTGTAGTAAGGCATGAAAAAGGTTGAAAAAAAATTCAAATGCCTCGAAACAAAGGTATGGCTTTAGTAAGGCATAAAAAAGGGTGAGAATTTTTCAAGAGCTTTGAAACTGAGGTAAGGCATAAAAACGGGCAAAAATTTTCAAACACCTCAAAACGAAGGTAAGACTATAGTAAGGCATGAAAAAGGGCAAAAAAATTTCAAACGCCTCGAAACGAAGGTAAGACTATAGTAAGGCATGAAAAAGGGCGAAACAATTTCAAATGCCTCGAAACGGAAGTAAGGCTATAGTAAGGCATGAAACGGGCAAAAATTTCAAACACTTCGAAACAGAGGTAAGACTAAAAGAAAAAAAACGGGCGAATACATTTCAAATGTCTTGAAATGCAAACAAGGCTATAATAAGGCATAAAAAAGGGTGAAAAAAATTTGAATGCCTTGAAACGGAGGTAAGGCCTGAAAATGGGCAAACATTTTTCATGGCATCATAACAGATGTAAGGCTATATATAGTAAGACAGAAATTTGGGCGAAAATTTTTTAAACGTCTCAAAACGGTGGTAAGGCTATGTTAAGGCAAAGAAAAGGGCGAAAAAATCTTAAATGCCTCGAAACGGAGGTAAGGCTATAGCAAGGCATAGAAATTGGCATTTTTGAAAAAATGCCTCATAATGGATGTAAAGCTATAGTAAGACACAAAAACGGGCAAAAAGTTTTCAAACATCTCGAAACAGAGGTCAGGCTTAAAAATCAAGATATTTTGGGTTTTACCTTTTTTCTTTTTTTTTTTAATGTAAGGCTATAGTAACAAAATAAAATAAAAACTTGATTTTTTTTTTTTTTGGAAGTAAGGCCATAGTAAGGCAAACAAATTGAAAAATAAGATAAATAATAACACTCAAATAAATGCCACTCAATAAGTCCACAGGGTTAACACGTGAGAGCACTGTCTGAGAAGGCGATGCCTCCTGTTGAAGGACTCTAATGTCATATTTGCATTTACAAGACTGATTATATCACATATGTGCAGTGATCAATTATGTATTTATACTAATGACAGTGCTAAACATTCATTATTCATGTTAAAGGCTGGTCTACGTTGAGTGATGCTGACGGGGGGAAATGTAACAACTCAAGTTGTTGAGTGGATAACATTTATAGAGGAGGGTTAGGGTCACATCCAGTTTATTAGCTGTAAACCACCCTGTGATCATATGCAGATGTGATGCTCTGCAGCTGCAGGTAACACCTACAGAGCTTTACAACTGGTTATACAATGCACCAATCAGGCCACCATTGTGTTAGGCTGACCATACTTTTTTAGAACACTTGGCTCACCTTTAGAAAGCTTTAAAATGGTTCATTTTATTATGCATGATAATTTTAAGATATTCATTATCTCTATGGATAGAAAATTCAGTTTTACTGTAGAGTAGACATGGGTAACTGGCAGACCTCGGACTAATTTTATACAACCTTTAAAGCACATGTGTCAAACTCAAGGCTCGGGGGCCAGATCCGGCCCTTTAGAGCATCTGATTTGAAAACATTAATTATTGTATAAATTACCAAATAATTCAGTTGTAGATCAAATTCACAAATTCAAGTTAACTCAACAATATCTTCATGGGCTGGAACTTTCCCCATGAAAAATTATACACGCTATCATATGAATTCAATAGTTTTTTTAAATTTTTATTTCTTTAATCGCAAATTATGGGAAGAAATCTAGTTTTTTTTAATCTTGCAATTTCTCACAAATAATTACTCTAGATTACACTAAAATTTGTTACAAAATCAAGAACTTTTGAAGTGAAGACCCAGCAGGGACTGACATTATAAACTAGGATTCAATAATGGTAAAATTACTCCTTTTACTCTTAAAATCTGTGGCCAACTTGAGATCAAACTGAACTAAAATGAGCTTGACACCCCGCTTTAAAGTAAATGCACACAAAATATACACAAAAATATCCGAACATGTTGCACAACATATTTGTAGTTAGGAAGAAACAAATGCTTATTTAATCCAAAACAATTTCCATATTTTCATCTGGTTTTTAGATCACAAAATAAATAAATGTGGTCGCACATTACAAAATTATAAGGACAAAAACATCAGTACAATAACTTCAAAACAAACTAAATTTCAACAAAATACACAAAATGACAACGAAAAAATCTATCAAGTGACTCTAAAACATATTAAATTACAATGAAATGTATAAAAGAACAACTTAAATTGATCTTTCACTGCTTTGTTTGTATTTGTACTTGTTTAGTAAAAACAAAGTCACCAGCAGGAGGTGCTGTAGAACCACCTCAAAGAGCTGAACATTGGGAATCATTCCTTAACCCATTTAACCTGGATATTTCATCAAAATCCGTCAATTAGTTTTGAGTTAGACTGTTCACAGACAAACAAAATAAATAAATAAATACATAAATACAGGCAAAAACATGATCTTTTTTGGCAGAAGTAGACAACAAAATCACACTCAAAAACCAGAAAATATACAAAATAATCACTAAAAAAATACAAAAAAATGACTCCAAAAGCACAAAACAAAAGCTAAAATACACAGAATGACTTAAAAACACAAAAATTACATTAAAAACGCAAATATAACAGAAAAAATAGACAAAAAAAAATTACCCACAAAACAACATCAAATATACATAGAATGACTTCAAAAACCTACAAGAATACATCAAAAATAACAGTTAAATATACAAAATGACTGCAAACATATACAAAATGAGTCATAACACACAAAAACTGGACAAAGACAGAAAGTACACAAAACAACAACAAAAACACATAAAACCCTTTGTTCATTCCTGCATTAATGCTTAGGTTGGTCATTATTCTAAACGCTGACGTGAACGTCTATATTTTGGTCCTCGGAGCAGACAATGACAGTTATGTGGTCCCCGCTGTGATAAAAGTTGCCCATCTCTGCTGTAGAGTAAAATAATGGGCAGCACAGTTGTGTCGTTGTTAACACTTCTGCCTCTCAGCAGCACGGCTTTGATTCTTCACATTTATCTGTGTGGACAGTTTATTTTCAGCCAACACTCGTGTGCGCGCTGTCTCGCACCTCATGTCTGAAAAAAGCAAGGAAAGGTTCCCACAGACATCGATTCACATATAATTGCTATAGTGACTGAGCCATTCCATCTACATGTAGAATTAGTGTGTGTTTATTTGATAATCAGTCCTACAGGGCATCTTCAAAGGGATGACATCAGTAACATATTGTACATTTAGTTATTGATTGACTCCCTGAATAGTTTAAAGCAGAAGTACGTCTTTTTATCACAGTGGGGAACACTAAATAAGTGATTTTCTGATCTGAGAGTCACATTATTAACTTTCACGTCAGCATTTAGATCAATAATAGGAAAGAACAAAGGCTTTGTGTGTTTTTGATGTTGTTTTGTGTAATTTTTTTAGTCTTTCTGTGTTGTTTTGTTTTCTGTTTATGAGTAATTTTGCATACTTTCATCAGCATTTTTGCATATTTTACTGTTATTTTTGTGTTTTTGACGTAATCTTGTGGGTTTTTGTATTTTTCTTGTTTGGTATATATATACAGTATTAATTTTGTGTGTTTACTATTGTTCTTTTTCAATATAATTTTGTGAATATTTGTGTCATTTGAGCTATGTAATTTTTGTCACCATGCAGATTTTTTTTTAAAATAAAAAAAGTAAGCCTACAGTGGATCAAAATGTTTGACTGTGTACGTTAATTTAACTTATGCTTTTAAATTCTTACTAAGTACATTTCTAATGTCCATTTAAAAAACAAAACAAAAAAAAAAAAAAAACACTAAATTCTAAGAGTCATGGATGATGATTTTTGAAAATATCAGAATCAAAATTCTTTTACTTGTTTTTATTTCATTTTTTACAGCATTTTGAATTTCACTCTTTTGTGAACATTTGAACTCAAAGCAAAACTTTTAAACTTTAATTGTTTACTTTTGGAGCCAATAAATCATGGTTAAAAGCAAATTACCAAAATAAAATAGAATAGAATGTAGTAGAATAAAATACAATGTAGTGTAATGTAATGTAATGTAATGTAATTGAATAGAGTTCATTGTCAAATGTACAAGTTAAAAAAAAGCAAGTAAAAGCAATTCTTGTGCATGTCCCAGAGTCAGATTGAAAAAAACACAAACAACAAATTAGCAAAACAAGAAAAGAAGTATACTTTACAAAACGATTAAAAAAATAAATATAACGTGAGAATCTCCATGCGTCCTAGATTTTTTTTTATATTTTTGTCTTAATAATAATACTTTTTGACACAGTTTGAAATTTTCCTCTAAACGCTAACAGCTGCTGTCTTGTTTTGCGGAAAATTGCCTGGCCCCGACCATTGCTGCGCAGTAGCTACAATTTTCTATTATTTTCTATGTCCTTTTGTGTGTTTTTGGAGTTAATCTTTACATTTACTTTTGGGGCACACAAATTCGACTGAGGGCCATTTGTGGCCCCTGGACCACCAGTAGCCTCTGAAGCATTTTGTGTAAGCAGTGCATTTATTTGATTCATTCTCAGAAAGTCATGACACATTAGATTGTTTGGCATTCTCTCCTCTTTTACCAGAGAATATTTTTTCTTCTGCTCGCAGCAAAAACATCAAATTAATTTCTCTGCTGTGATGCGGTTTCAGAGCTCAGAGACGCTGTGTGTGGTGTCAGCAGAAAAATCAGCCAGCAGAGACGGTGCTTGCGCTGAATAACAACATCAACACTAAACTGTGAAGAGTGCAGCACGCAGCTGGCATCCCCACCAACATCCGGTGCTGGTTTTCAGGTTGGACACATCCCAGCGTCAGCCTCACAGGACTCAGCGGCTCTTTGAGAGGAAATGAAAGGAGCCACAACTTTATTTACAACGCACAAGATGCTGGCTGGTGGCCAGCAGCAAAGCTCTCACTATGTACATGTTACTTATCAAGAGGGAAACGGCTCTAACGTACTACTCATACTAAGTTTAATGTCAAAATGAGTATGTTGTGCACTCCAATTAGATAGTATGTGAGGAATACCCGGATGCATAGGCAGAGTTTGCATGTTTTTCAACACTTTTGTAAATAGGACTCTTGTTTTGAAGTTAACAGGAAGTTTTGTCATTGACACAATGGAGGGTCTCCGAAATGTCAGCATGGAATTAGTTTCCGTGAGTTTTATGGATCAATGTCAATGCCAATGTCAATGTCAGCTTTATTTATGTAGCATATTAAAACAGCCAGCAGCATAACAAAGTGCTCTACAGTAAAGAGAGTAAATATATAACACCATAAAACAAAAGACATTAAACAACAATAAACCACCACTAGTAACACATTAAAATATTTAAGAAACTCTTTAAGCTCTGCTGAAGGCCAGGGCAAACAAGTGAGTTTTGAGGTGAGTTTTATAAGTGGACAGGCTGTGGGCGGTCCACACAGCTAGTGATAGTGCATTCTAGAAACAGAACGAGGGACGTTTAAAACCGTCTGGTTGGCTGACCTTAGAGCTCTGCAGGGCCGATGCAACTAAAGGAAGTCAGCCAGGTACTGGGGGGCCAGCCCATTCAGGGACTTGAAAACCAATAAAAGAACCTTAAAATCAATCTTGTATTTTACTGGAAGCCAGTGCAGTGCAGATGTAGGGGAACAGAGGGTAATTACTATTCCAAAAATATTAATTATTAATCATTAATGTTCACATGCCAGGAGTGCCATCTGGAATTAAGTTGAAGTGTGCCAGATCACTTTATGTTTTATTAATAGTTGTAGTTCTCTTGTTTGGTGGGTTCTTGGCGTTAGAATAGAGGTTTAAAAAAAGTTTGAATGTCAGTAAAAACACAGCGTTTATAATATGTACATTTTTTTTTTACAGGCAGTTAACATAAATTACTAGCATGATGATAAATAGTGGCAATGTCACAATTGTTCACAGATTATTTGACTCATTGGTATTACAATATATTTATTTATACACCGATCTGTGGTATGTATACTGTACATTCTGAGTGTTTATGGTTGTGTAATGGTTTCTATTGGGGTTCCTAACACTCTAAGAAAAATAGAAGTTAAAGTAATAAATAAATAAAACTTTAACAAAAAAAAAATTATGGACTATGAATCAAGGGTTTTGATCTAGAGGTTTTAAGCCACGCTTAAGCCAGTGTTGAGTGTGTGTTTTACCCTCCTGTGCACCAGCCTTGGACTGCAACGTTTCTACGTCACGTTGGTCGGTGAGGAGGCGGAAGCTTCACCAGGGGGAGTGGTTCTTTCCGTCCGAGTTGGCACGACCCGTATGAGATACCTTCTAGGGCTTGTTCGCAGGCACAGGTTTTTTCACTCGCTGCAACATCTAGGAGGAGGCTTTTTGTCCGAAAATGAACTTCCTGATCAAAGCGCTACCGTTTGGTTCAAAGTTACTTATTATGGCTATAAAAATGGCTCCAAAAAATAGGGAAAAGGTTGCTTAGTTATAAAAAGAATAACAATAACCATAGTTGGTCGTAGCTGAAGTGGCCTGAAGCCACTTCTTGACCGGGAAAAAGAGGTTAAATCATTTATCTGACTTTTTACAAAACTGGGAAACGTCTGACTTCTCTCGTTGAAAACAAAGCAACAAGAAGAACCAAAGTAGAAAGAGAGTTCAGGAACAAGAGCTTGAAAAAGAAGGAGACAATGCAATTTAGTCAGGCCGAAATGTGATCTGATTGATTAAAACTACTATCTGAATTCTAGGTGGTGTAGTTCTGATTGGTTTGCAAATTAGACGAGTATTTTAACTTTACTGTGAGGAGACAAGATGGTGGATCGTGGCTATGTACCATGTGCTCCGAACAAAGAAAGCATGGCTTCCATGTAGATGTGAGCTGCTTCTTCCATGTTCTTAAGGTTTTAGCTTCGGTAACCGTTACAACATTATTATTGGATTTACATTGCGCTAATTAACCCTTGACAGTAATTTTCTCAATGTTTACCCTTAATTTGTTTTAAATTGATATTTAAATTTCATACACTTCACCCAAAAAGATATAGAAATGGACACTTTTAACAATCACAAGGAATATTAATGGTCCTTAAACATCTTCCCAGGAAAAGTTTTAAATTGGTAATCAAAACATTCATTCAATAAAGACACATATAGTTTTTTAGTTTAGTTTTGGACGAGCTGGAGGTGGTTGAGCTCAGACTGACTGATGGCAACATAAAGAGAAATATAGTCATAGGGACCTTTTCAAGGTCCCTATGAGCCAGATAGGGTTTGACTTTTGCCAGCAGCCTTAGCTGAAAGAAGCTGGACTTTACCACTGAGCTGAGCTGTCTCACTTATTTAAAAGTACCATCCATGATAAAAAACAAGGTTCCTAGCCTGGGGACCAACGTAGGGCGTTAGAGAGCCCATGGAGCAGGTGAGGGCCTGCACCTGGTTAGGACGACCAAATATAGGACCACCTCAGTCTTATTTTCATTCAGTAATAAAAAGTTAAAATCCATCCAAGCCCTGTTGTCCCTTAAACAGTCGACCACAGCCTGGAGAGATTCTGTGGTCGGTGTTTTTAACGGCAAGTAAACCTGTATATTGTCAGCAAAGCAGTGAAAGGGAACACCGTATTTCCTAAAAATTGCTCCAAGAGGTGTCATACAAAGGAGAACAGGACTGATTCTTGTGGTACCCCACAGGCCAGAGGAGCCACTGAGGAGGTGCACTTCCCCATCTGCACGGAGAATGATCAAATGAGCACATGTTGATATTCACGTTCTCACTTCAAATGTTTTCAGAACTTTCAAAAGTGGAGAATCAACAGAGATGTTTAGCCTCAGTGTGCTTCAGGTTTTCGTCGTTTTAAGTTCCAAATGCATCTTGGGAAACTTGGAAGTATATTTCAGTGGAAATGCTCATCATCCTAATCCTACTAATCATACTTTCAGTACAGAGGTTCTCAACTGGTCTCTCCTTGGGACCCACATTTTGCCACGGTCATTAAATCGACACTCACTTTTTTTTGGAATTCAACAAACAATAGCTGTTAAAAATACACACAAATATAATCTTTTTTAAAACATAAATCCAAATATTTTCCTCTGCAACATGCATTTCACAGCATACCTGAAAAAAGAAACGTTTCTTTCAAAAATAAAAGACAAGTCCAACATGAGGACATAATTATTTATCTATTTTTGACTAGCTGTCTCCGACCCACCCAATACAGGTCAGCAACCCACCAGTTGAGAATCGCTGTTGTAGTATATAGTAGACAGTATATAATCATTGAGTTTGTAGTGTGTAGTACATTAGTATGCGATTTCGAACACATCCTCAGTGAACTCCATGCTGAGCCAATCAAAGAGCTCGTCCCTGAAGATAATCCTGCCCTGACCCACATGACTTTTATCAAACGTGCTAATTATTCCAGAGCAGAGAAGATCAGCTCACTGCAGACTTATTAACTCCCACCTAGTCAGAAAATGCATTACTGTACCACAGAAAAGGTTAACTTTAGCTTTATTATGGGACGTTCTCATTACGGGACACTTTGGGAAACCAAGCACCTCTCATTAACTGAGACAAGCCTTTTCATCAGCGCGCTCACCTCTACCTCTACCTGCTTCCTCACAGTAATACCTGTTAGTGTCCACACTGGGCTGTCTCTGCTTCCCTCTTTCATCTTTCCTAAATGCTCCCAGTGTCCTCCACCGACCCCTCTCCTCCTCCTCCTCCTCCTCCTCCTCCTAATCACCGCTCCACACGGGCCTTCCTACACCTCACCACTGGCCCATTTTTCCTCCCTCTCTCCTCTTCCTCCTGCAGGCTTTTCTGTTCTCACTCTGGGTGTCTCATTAAAGGCTCCCCATCTAATGAGATTAAGCCACAGGGATTAATGGTGTGGTTAATTGATAGACACACAGCCATAGAGGATTAAACCCCTCCAACACCCTCATGGGACTCTCGCCCTAATTGAAATCACGGGAATGGACACAAATATACTTCCTGACCCCATCAACAGTCCTTTATCTGTAGAGTAATAAAGATCCTTTACAAAGAGTTTTATTAGGGATAAAAAGCCAAATAACAAAGAGTGAGTGAGGAGCACCCCAGGGAGTCGCTTCCACTTCACTAACACACACATCTAAATCATTGATAGGTTAACATGGCCAACCTTTATCACAGCGAGGGCCATGAAAAAATGGTTGTCTGATACGAGGGTCACATTATCAACATTGATGTCAGCATTTTGAAAAGTGACCAATCTGAGCACAAATACAGGAAAGAACAAAGGGTTTGTGTGATTTTGTTGTTTTTTCTGTAAATCTTTGTTGTCTTTTGTATATTTTTCTGAATTCGATTTTTTTTGGCGTGGTTTTGTGCACATTTACTGTTTTTTTGAATATTTCTTTCTGCCATTTTAGTGAATATCTGTTGTCCTTTTGTATATTTTACAGTAAATTAAATTTTTGGAGCAATTTTGTGAATATTTGTTGTATTTTACCGGTAAATATTTTTTGGTGTAATGTGTACGTATTTACTGTCGTTTTGAATATTTTGTTTTGTTATTTTGTGTATGTATGTTGTTCTTTTGTGTAAAGTTGTTGCCTTTTGTGTGTCATTGTAAAAAAAGACATCTTTGAGTAATTTGTGTATTTGCTGTATTTTTGAATATTTTTGGGTTTTTCTTGCTCAATTCTGCCTTTTGTACATTTTTCTATAACTTTTTTGGGGTGTAATTTTGTATATACAGTATTTACTGTCTCTTTGAATATGTTTTGTTATTTTAGATCTGTTGTCCATTTCCGTATTCTTGTTGTCTTTTGTGTATTTTACTGTGAATTTACTGTGTAATTTTGTGTATATTTACTGTATATTGAATACCATTCTGTATTTTTTGTGCAATTCTGTTTTGATTTTGTGTAACAACCTGAATTAAATCCAGTGAGAAGATAAAAACTCCAATTTTAACACTCTGCATTAATGCGAACAGGGCCACAAACAGATGAGTCAATTGGTTTCAATTAGTAATGATCTATTAATATCTAATATTGTGGGAAATCATACAGAACGCTGTATCCTGGTCAGTTCTGGACAAAAACAGCACATTCATTTAAGACTGGTCTGTCCTTTGCATTTGATCATTTCAAATTGAATATTCAACATCTTCGTAGTAGAAATTAACTCAAATATTACCTGTACTAGTCTCGTATTTAACATAAAATGTGTTTAATTCACTACCAAAGAATAAAATACGAACACATTTATTTGATTGAAAATGTACTTTTTTTTGCACATTTTTACATCCACACTTAGACAACCACACTTTTCTAATCACACAATATTATCAGTAGTATTTTTAAAAGATATTTTACAAACCCCCAAGCTACAGCTCAAGTTCCTTGGACCTCTGTTTGAGAACCAATGCTTTAAATGGTGTTAAAGGTTATCAAAAAGTGATCGTAAATAAAACATGTCATTGATATATCTGTGTTATATATAATATAAGCCAACTATGGTGATGATTTATTATTCATGTGCACAGACACATTCAGTATTGACTTTTCCTCCAGGATTACTCCCCTCCCTCTAATCATTATACAGTTTAAATACATTAAAGATGAACTCCGACAGATTAGTTTACTCCTGTTTGATGGAGCTAATCCATGGCATTAGTGATCAAACGTACAGCACCCGTAGAAAATATAGCTCTGTCAAATAAAGATTTCCTAAGCACATTCAAGGAAACTGTTAAAAGTTGTGATTACCAGTTCTTTTTAAAAAGCCCCGACTGTGCCAGAAAAACCAAAGTCCTGAGCCAAAGCCCAGCATGAAGCGAAAACTAAGAAAGGTCGGCACTTTTTCCAAACATGTGTTGTTTTATTTTCTAAAGCACACATTCAGTATCTAGATGAATGAATAAAATAATTCCCGTACAGAGTAATAATAGAGCAACTATCAGCCAAAAGGCCAGAAAGACGCACGGAGCGCCTTCTGTCGGAGATTAAACAGCTTTAACGTGGAAGAAAAGGGCACGTTTATACATTTTAAAGAAGAGTAGAACAAAGCACTTTTAGATGATAGAAAGAAAAACTAAAACGGAGTGCTGTGATGAAAGAAATTGTGTTTTAAAGAGAACAAAAGCAAATCTTCACTTACGCCAACAATTCCTCCAATGTCGAGCCAAAGAAAGAGAGAGCAGCAACTTTGATGTCATCAATACTTGAAAAATATGTATCTTACAGTATTTTTATTTTGTCAGTGTCTTTTTTACAGAGTATATTCATATAGTTTCTGCGAACTAGTTTCACATTCTCACCACATTGTAACAAGTGCTTTGAGTAAAACATTTGGAAGAGAAAAAAAAAAATCATGCACTTTTTTTTTTTTAAATAAGTTTCATTGGCCTATTAAAAAATATGGGAATGTTCAAGGCGAGAAAAAATAAAAACAAAATACAAACACTTTACTTGAAGTTTATACATAAAGGCTGACATTACGCAGTCAATATTACAATATGACACCTGTAGTTAGCATTTCCCACAGAAAAGAAAGTATTGGGAGCCACAAACCTTTTAAAATAAAAAATAAAACTGCATTTTGTGTTTGTTTGTTTAGATTTATAATGTATATAAAAAAACTACAGTGTGTTTAATTTATGAAATCAATTAACTGCCAGAGAGAAAACAAAGTTAAGTTTGTGTGTGTAACAAAAATATTTTGAAATCTGAAAAAAATGGCGCTGGATTGAAGGTTATCTTTAAATAACAGCTTCCCATGCTTTATTGTTTCTGAGCGACCACAAAACAAGCATATGTAGTTGCAAGATTTTTTTCGGTTCCTTTATATGAACAGATGACAAGAGTAGAACTATTTCTCAGTGTAATTTATTCTCCTTCATCACAAGCAAAGATTAGTAGACTAAGCCCACACGCAGGTGGCCGCAGGAAGAAGTCTGCGTCTCTGTCTATCTGTATCAAATGATGGACTGTCCATCTGGCAAAAGTGGGCCGGTCCGGCCCCCTATGTTTTTTTTTTTTGATGAGCGAGTGGGGACAGTTGGCCAAAAATGGTCCAAAAGTGGCAAAAACGTGGCAAGAAAAAAGAGAAAAGTGACTAAACTGAGGCAAAAGCAGTCAAAAATGGGCAAATAAAGAGGAACCAGGTGGTATGTAATGGCAAAGGGTAGCTTAAATTAGCAAAATCTGGCAAACAATAGTGAAAAAGGGCAAAAATGTGGAACAAAAAGAGGCAAAGTGTAAGGAAAAAAGGAAACAAGTGGTATATATTGAGCCAAAGTTATCTTGTTTGGATGAAAAGTGTCCAAAAAAGTAGTAAATGAAGGACAAAAAATGGCTGTCAAAAACAACTTCCAAAAATGGACAAAAAAATAAGAAAAATTGATATTTATTGGCAAAAGGTAGATAAAGTCTGAAAGAAGTGTCAGAACTTTTTGAAAAGGGGCAAAAATGGGACAAAGAAAGTTAATTAAAATTAAAGGTTAAAAGTGTTCATAAGTTTCCCTTATTTAAGGTTTTCTGGGGAAATAATTCAAATTAAGACAAAAAGAGCCACATGACTTAATAACAGCTTCTAGTCTCACTAATAATGCAGTGGGCTCTGCTCTGTCTGTATCTTCATGAATACATCTCATTTTTTTCACAACCCTAACCCTATCTAACCCCACTAGATCCCCCACCTAACCCAAAAAACGCCAACAGAACTCCAAAGGTGTCATAATTTAACGAACAACACTTAATGACAGCCTTCAAGACATCTTATTAATGCTAATTTCCCCTTGTGGGACGAATAAAGGATACCACATCTCATCTCTTATTCATGCTAATGATAGCGTAATGTCAGCCTTATGTATAAAACTTCAAGTTAAGTGTTACTGCCCCCCAACCCCCCCAATCATTTGGCTGTGATTCATTTAAAGTTCCACCTTCCAAACAGTCCCGTGACTGCTCTGATCATGCCTACAGAAGCTTTACACTTTGGAGAAAGCAACACAAAACCGTACGAGGGTAGGCAGGTGTCTCAACTGAAAAGCTTCCTGAATTCAGTCCACAGAGGAAAGGCAGGCATACTGAATATTAGAAAACCCCCATGTATTTAATAAAAAAGAAAAACCATCACACACCACTTGAATGCGGTGCTACCGTGTTGACAGGTGGTGCTTGTACATTGAATATCGTCCTTCGCCAAAAGGTCTCTTTCATGGGTTGTGATATCCATTAGTTTGCCCTGCTGTCCATGTTTCCCTCCAGTAACTGGGTATTCTATCAGTAAGTATGCACCTAAGTGAAAAGCGGGGGTAGGGGGGAGTGACTGGCAGAGCTGGGAGGAAGGGAGGGGCGTGTTTGTTTAATGAGAGAGTGCGTCTCCGCTGTACCGCACCAATGGCAACCGATCCTGAGATAGCAGGAGTCTGATACAAAAACACACCACAAAAGGCACTTAATAAAATGACAGTGCTTCTCTTCTAAGAAAAATTCAAGTTGACAGAGTTAAAGTGAGAGAGAGTCCGAGAGCGTCTTTCCCCGTAGAAACATTCTCTTCAGTGTGGGACTAAAGCAAGAAATGGTTTTTGTTTAGAACAATCAAAGCACAAACTTCACTTTCCACACCTCGCTCTCACCAACCGATGCCTCGATTCGTCCTCAGAGTCGTCCAGGTTCAGCAACGGCGAGAGAACAAATCCAACATAAACTTTACACTACAAACTTGCCAATAAAAAAAATGATAAAGCCAGAATACAGTTGCGTTGCAGCGGAGCTCCTTGTTCGCAGGTTTGTTGGCTCTGAGGAGCCCACGTTAGGGTCCATGTCTCTCAGAGCTCTGGTGGGTTTCTCCTGCCTCCCTGTTTTACGGGAACTGATCCCGACTCTCTTGACCACCTACTGCAAACCCCCGCCCAGCCACCGCCCCCCACCCCCCCCATTCACTCTCAGTCATCGTCCCCTCCTCCGTAGAGGTCGGCCAGCTTCTTGAAGCGTGGCCCCCAGTCGTTGAGGTAGTCGTAGTCCTGGTCCCCTGAGCTGGTGGAGTTGAGGGAGCTGATGGAGCCGGTGGTGGAGCCGCTGCCCTCGTAGTCAAACACCAGCAGGGAGTCGTAGGGTGGGGCAGTGGGGTCATTGTCTGCTGCTCTCAGACCCTGAACACATGAAGCACAGAAACGTTTACCTCCACAACCTGATCCAAGGTTTGTCCTCTTCGTCATTGGTGGAACTGGATTTGAACTCTTTACACCAGTGGTTGGTTAGAGAACAAACTTCTGTGTCTCATTGATTAAAAAAAGTTTCATGTACCTAGCCAGATTGCTGCGCAAAACAATGATCTGTGTCCTGGTCAAAGCAATGAACTATTAGATTAGGGTAAGACAATAATAAGAGTGTGTAAGAAAAAAAAAAAATCAATTTGGCAATATATCTCAATATTTCACAGCGCGAATGTTTTTAATTGCGCTAACATATGCATAGCATGTAAACACCCGGTCACTAGGTGTCAGTGAACCACATTTATTCTTTATGTTTATTTAACTTTAAAGGGATCCTCCACTGTAACTATGCCTAACAAAACGCATTATTTTGCACCATATTTGTAAGGATATTTCAAAGGTTTTAGGCCACATTTGTAAAAACAGTGGAGCATCCCTTTAAAGCTGGGCATACTTACTCTTATATAAGACATTTCAACTAAATAGGAAAATAAAAAACTAAATAAACATTTACTTAAAATACATTTTTTTTTCTTACTCAAAAAGTGCCACTCTGCAAAACAGTGTCAATTCATGCCAGTCTAAAATGTAATCCTGTCATTGCTAAAAATTCAGTCCTGATTACAAAATCCTTAATGGATTAGCTGCACCTCAAGGTTTTTTTGGGGTCATAACTACTTTTCCTGATTATTTAGAGCAACCAAAACCAGCATGAGTTTGCATTTTGACTGGAAAAGGTGCTAAATGTTCTAAAAAAGCAAACTGAATGCTTTGCCCCAATAGAAATCAGTGGGATATTTGCAGGCAGTGGGGCCGTGTGACATCATCAGTCACGTGATTTCAAGATGGGGGGAACACAGGCTCTAAAACGGTAAAGTGGCCCCATTTTTAAAAGTTTAAAAATTCATTTTGTTAGGCTTCTAATAGGTACATTCCAAATTCCAAATCCCTTTAAAGGCACACTGTGTAACTTTTGGCCACTAGGGGCGCTAGACCGGCAATTTTCACGCAAGCGCCCCTTGTGGCCACAAGCGCCGCAGCACTGTCGCAAAAATCAACAGTCAGTCAGTCGGGCCAGCCTCCCTTGTCCTTTGATTGCGTATGCAGACAGTAGTTGACCTATAACTTCGGGATAAGGATTGGCTCTCAGGGCTGGGGTGCGAAGCTGGGCTGGGCTTCTGCCGCGGCTACAGTCTATGGGCTGGAGGATCAGCCACCACTGCCACCCTCCTCTCTCCACCGCTGGAGGCCCGGCGCTTGGCCCTCCTCCCCACGTCGGTGGCTCTCTCCCTCACTCTCTGGCCTTGCCACAGTTGTCGGCTGTGGATGGGTCACCCGTCCCCTCCGACCCCCGGTGCAGGGGGCCGACAACGGCGAGTAGGGAGGGAGTGCCGGTGGCAGGGAGAGGAGTGCGGCGGTGGCGGCTGATCCTCCAGCCCATAGACTGTAGCCGCAACGTGAGCCCAGCCCTGAGAGCCAATCCTTATCCCAAAGTTACGGATCTGACTTGCCGACTTCCCTTACTAAAGAATCCACGCTTAACTGAACTATTGCGGCGATTAGTGCACCATAAACCCAACACAAAACTCCTATATTGTGCTCTTTTGGCTGTAAACAGAGGTTAAACTCATTTCAGCTGCCCACAGCAATGGCGCTGGGTCAGGAAATGCCTGTATGTTGTGACGTCACGTGGGAACTATATATACTGTATAAGGGCCTGTGGTCACGTGACTGCCGTAAAGTGAAACGTTCCCCATGCATTCTTCAGGTCACATGACCTGACCAAAGACGGTACGTCTCTCCAATCTTACATAGTTGGTATTTAAAGAGGGAAGCCCCCCTCAGAGTATTGATACTGTCAAGCGCTGTATATTAGCCTGAGGAATCATTTAAAATAACTCATATGGGTCAACTTTTTAGATCACAAAGTCCACAATGAGCCT
The DNA here is from genome assembly GCF_900634775.1 of Gouania willdenowi. NCBI lineage: Eukaryota > Metazoa > Chordata > Actinopteri > Blenniiformes > Gobiesocidae > Gouania > Gouania willdenowi. The sequence continues at coordinate 37,835,531 of NC_041048.1, forward strand.
TTAAATAAAGGTGTGAGCCAGGTTTGAGTGTTGAACGTACGTCATTGATGAAGTCTCCTATGTCTCCAGGATGGGGAATGCTGGGTCTCACTGGGTACTGGGACTCAGCCACCACTGGCCTCTCATCCACCCTACGCACGCCTGTGGGCTTATTGATGATGTGATCCAGGGACTCTGGCTGCTGCAGCTGGCTCAGGTCGTAGTCCTGTGTGAAGAACGGAAAGGGTTAAAGTCGGGAATTAACCCTGACCACGAGAACCATAAAGCCCCGTAAAGGCTGAATCATCAAACCATTGACAGAACATTTTGAAACTGGAGCCTTTATTGGTCCCTATGAACAAGCAAAAAAATGATATAAAATCAAATATAAATTTCCATTCATGAGTTTTAATTTGTATCATATCTGATACATTTGATCTCAATGCTCATATAGTATAATAAATAACATCTCAACAAATTGGAAATTCCATACACACATTTTTTTTGTGCTATATTCATGAAACAATGGAACTGGCACGGTGACGTCTATAACATGTAACTTTTCACTTATTTATCCTAATTTTGTCGTTCACAAACTTTTTATTTTGCATAGTGGTGAAAACTGTCCTTGCATTTCTCACAGTACACATGGACAAAGTGGCCTGTACAGTGTTTACACCTCTGTCTGTTTCCCATGTTTGTTATCTAATTATGAAATTTTAACATTTATTTAGTTTACTTGAAAAATAAATACGACTATGTTGCTTGATGACATGTAAAATGCATGAAATGCAATAAAATTGGCCTCAGACCTGCTGTATTAAATCTGATATACCATTTTCAACACGATTTACAAAAACAAAAATTATGAAATAAAAACTAATATCACACTGTATCAACCCAGTAACTCTTCCTATTGATGTTTCAGTAAAAAACAAAAAATCTAATCTTTTCAAAATTGAAAAAGTTATTTCTCTAAAACTAAAACTGTTAATTCCAGCTGTTAAAAATGGAAGCTTTTTGGATTTACACTTTGGACACAGTATCCGTAATGGACTTAATGAAGACTGATCTCAGGCCTTTTTTACTGATTACTTTAGATGTTTTTTCTATGTGTGGATCTCTGTCTCTCATTGTATAGTATGTTTTTAAAAAACATTTTCAATATTTTTTCCATATTTTTTCTATTCTGTGAGAGAGGTATTTATATATATATATATATATATATTTTTTTTAAAATATTATTTTATTATGTGTTAATTAATTGGCTTTGTTCGACATGGGTTTTCTTCCTTTTGTTTATTTTTCATGGTTGTGTGTGACTAAATGAACATCAGTATTGTTGCTTTTGGATTTAAAATTAATACATTATTTCATTTCTTATAATTATTTTTTGTAATCTTGTGGTTCTATATATATTACATGACTGTATTGATATGAATTATATATTATGTTCTGCAGTTTGTTTTTCTTTGTCACATGACCACAGGTGTTTTTGTTCACATTGCCTTTATAAGAAAGTCTACCCATTGTTCATACAATGTCTAATGAAGAACATGAGCCCAAAACGTTACATTTATATTTTTGTCTTTTGAAGCTATACCTGGTGTGCAGACTCATTCTTGCTACTTTCTCTAAAACTGCCTTTGTAGGGCTGGGTGATATAGACCAAAACTCATTATCTCAATATTTTTTCTCAAAATGGTGATATACCATATAAATCTTGACCAGAAAAACTATTTTGGGTAAAATTTTCTGATGAAAAATGCCACACAGGCTCATTTATGACCAAACAGCTGCACAATATGTGCCACTTTTGGCTTTTTCCCCTATAAGGGACAGCACGTGTGAGTGAGTTCTGTAGTGTGGTTTGTTTAGATGAAGGTCTGGGTTACGACGCACTCAGCAATCTTTCTAACTGTGGTTTTCATGTTGTTCTGAGAACTAGCAAAAGCAGCGACTCCTTAACTGAGAATTTTAATACAAAATGAGCTATGAAATAAAATTTAAAAAAAAAAAAAATCAGTATAAGCAATATTGTACATTTCTATATCGCCAAAATGAAAGAAAAAAAACTTGATATACCTTGAATCTCGACATATTTTGCCCAGCCCTAGGCCTGTGCATCTTTCCTCATAATGACAATCTTGTAGAGTCGATTGAAAGACCTCTGCTGTACTAATTACTGCCCCATGGTGGAATATCCTTGTATTGCACGTGTACAATCATATACATTAGGTTTTTTTTGGGGGGGACATCAACTGTTTAGCACCGGAGCACAGCTGATACTAGAGGATGGATACCCGACCGAAGCCCGTCGGGACATGACGGCACCGGACGGGACGGGTTCAGACCGATATTTATAACTGGTGGTCATGTTGGGACAAATAGTGTTGTTTGCACGCAGCGTTCTTCCTTTTTTGCTGCAGCAGCTGTAGCCCTGAAGAATGCAGCTTTAATTCTAGCAGGATTCATGGAGCGGGGAGGATGGAGCAGAGGACGACAATAATGAAGGAATACAACGTTGAAACATTCCTTTTTCTGCACACTAACATGGATTATCCGTATCTTTGATACATGGATTATGTAAATAGATCGGATGGGTCTCTTGTGTGCACTGAGCCCCTGTTTGTTTCACTTTGACCTGTTACCAGTGTGCTGATCTGATGTTGACATTAACAAATGATTGTTAATAAAATCAGTGTTTACCACCAAAACAAACGTAAATATGTCATTTCTTTAAGAAAAAAATGAGTTTTTCACTGTTGGGTTGGACTCGGACAAGAAAATACGTCCTGATCCGCAATCCAACTGTGACACGGTTATTTATTTACTCGCTGTTTATGTGACTGTTTACTGCAAGACCTGTGCACACGCCTCTGCGTACATCTGTGGAACCAAACAGTAGTTTAGTCCACTGTGCTAGTCTTCCTTCAGTCTCCAAGCCGTCGTCTTCTCATTCTTTTTTATTTCCGGGATTCAAGCCGTCGAGAACACGCACTAGCGTCATTTGGCGTCACGTTTGCAGAACTGCGCGGGAAATTTGTACCCAAAACAGCAGTACAAAATATATCACTCAATCTTTTCAAGATTAATGTTTATTTTTTTCACAAATCCTGCCCTATGCTCCTTTAAAGACGTTAATTAAATAAAAAACTGCAGACAACTCTACCAAGGCACTGACTACATCTGTCATCTGTATTTATCTGTGTGGGTTTGATTTTAGATGGAGCTCATTGGCGATAAGAGCTCCAAAACTGGCCTGAGGGCACCTCACATGGTCCATGTGGGCTACCTGGTGTAGAGAGTTCCAAGACTCATGTATGGAATATGATATGTTCGGCGTTATAGGGTGAAATGTGTTTGCTTCACCTGATCCTCCTCTCCTCCCCCCTCCTCATCGTATTTAAGGATGTTGTCCCTGACGTCGTCCTCAGGATCGATGAGGAGAGGTTTGGCCTGGCGCTCCTTCTCCCTGCGTTTCATCCACACCACAAACAGCAGCACCATGCCTGCACACACAATAATAAACCCTCAGGTTCTACTTTCTCCCACACTGAGATAAGAAGGTTTTCACTGAGAACTCACTGAGCAGGATGATGATGCAGATGAGAATAGCAATGATGGCTCCGGTGCCGAGGCCCGCGGCAGCCACCGCCCCCGTGGCGCTACAATCGCCGTTATCATCACAAGGACACACTTTGACCCTGATCATAGAGCGATTAGACAGAGGAGGATTCCCCGAGTCCGACACGATGATGGGGAACTCATACACGTCCGCCTCCAGGTACGGAATCCGAAGCCTCAGTTGAGCGTAGTCGCCTGCGGTGTGGGAGTTAATCCATGAGATGAGGAGCAGGAGAGAGGAAAAAATATACAAAATGGGAAAACATGATACGATGAAGGGAAGTGAGTGGGAGGATAAGTAAAAAAGGAGGACATTAGTCGGTGCAGCAGAGAGCGTATGTTTCATTTACTGCAGGATATCATGTTAGTAAGCCATATTAAAATTCTGCATTCTGCAAACTGTGGCTGTGTTAGAAATGGCATACTACAAACTAAATGAGTATATACTGTCTGCTACATATTATAAGTATGACTAGAATGATGAAGTATGCTTCCAATTTTTGCAAGATGCATGTGTTATCTACAACAACAAAAACCTGAATCACACTGAGGATAAATATCTGTGATTCTCCACCTTTGAAAGTTCTGAAAACATTTGAAGTGAGAAAGTGACCAAGTAGAATAACAAATAATAAATGTGCTCAATTGATCCATAAAATTCACAGAAACACATTAATTGCAGAAATTTTGGAGATTTCCGGAGACACGCCATTGTGCTACTGACAAACCTTCCTGTTAACTTCAAAACAAGAGCCCTGTTTACAAAAGCGCTTGAACGAAAACTAATGGAAGACAAGAAGAGATGCTTTTGTTTTGAAAAGTGGATGTTTTACTTTTAGATTGAAGCCAGTCCCAGGATAGTTTTACATTATGCTCACAATGCATCATGGGCAGTTGTGTGCAGTTAGGGTTCAGAGTTATAGGGTTAGGGTAACAAACAACACTTAACCCATTAACATCTACCGAGCCGCCGGGGTCACATCCTGGTATGCACACATTAAAATCACCGTAATTCTGACTGTTTCTGAAAGCTAACATGTTGCTGACCACCTACAGACATTACGGGATTCATGTTATGTCCTTTGTAGAAAACCTGCAAAAGAAATCGATTCGGCTTGCGATTGTTATAGTTGCCATTAAAACGGCCTGTTTTTGCACAATTAATTTTTTTATAATTGCAAATAGTTCTGTACATTCTACATTTTATATATTTGTTGAAAAAAAAATCTGTTATTTGTGTGAGCTTTCATTGTTTATTTCCTACTAAATCTCAAAAAATCTATTTTGTTTTTTGAGTTTTTCTTCATTTTTAAGTGATATTACACTGGTAGAATATGTAATAAATTGTAAACAAAAATTGGAAGTCGAAAGTGTTATGGAAAAAAGGGTAAAAGCACTTCCTCATAGGACGTTTACTCACCATTTTATAGACAAAATAAGACAAACCCAGGCAGAGATGTTAATATTACAGGTATTAAAGGGTTAATGACAGCCTTCATGACATTTTATTCATGCTAATGACAGGTGTCATGTCATAATTATGACAGTGTAATATCAGCCTTTATGTATAAAACTTCAAGTAAAGTGTTCCCAACATTTCAGGCGACCCCACGGGTGAAAAATACGGCACTACATACTCATTGTGACGTCAGACTTAGTATGAGTAGTACGTTAGAATGTGTTTTCTGTGTATGAGAGGCAGAAGTACACACAGCTACGATGTGTAACCTTCAGTGTCTATCAGCAACAACAGCCTCAGTGGGAGACAAATCCAGGTATTGTGATGTGATTTGTCCTCAAACAGCTGCTGGGATTCATCCATCTGGGTGGATTAGGTGACACATCGGCTGCTCGGGAGACGCAGAGACGAATGGATCTCATTTGTCACAAGCAATAGATTGAGTGTCAACACCTGATGGCGCCTACGTCTCACACTCGGAGCTTTTGTGAGACGTTCAGTCAAAGCTAGACTTTTCTCACAGATTAATGAGGCCACTCATGCTGAGGAGGAGCCTGGCCTCTCAACAAGGCTTAATTCAGCTGAAGATGTGGAACAATCATCATTCATCGTCCTATTCCTCCTAAACCTCACGTCACAAAGGTCCCTTCAACTATAAACACACAATAAAGCCTTCAATTACCGCTGAGTCTGGAAATGGTCCAGTTGCGGCGAACGCTGACGGGAAAGGTCGGCAGCTCGAAGACGAATGGCCCCACGTTGGGGTCGGCGTCGGCATCTGAGGCCGTGATGTTGATCTTGGAGTTGGGCCGTGCACGCTCGCACACCTGGGCTTCTTTGGGTACGAGAACCGGTGCATTGTCGTTGACGTCGATCAGGTAGATCTGGAGCGTTCCTGTCCCGCTTGCCTGAGGCGAGCCTGAGGGAAGGAGAGAGAGAACTATGAGAAGACGATGATGGAGGAAAATATACAGCAATGAGATGAAGGAGAGAAGGCTAAGAGAACAGGAAGTGGAGGTAGACGCGGCCTAGAAACAAAATCCTTTATTTTCCAGTATATTATTACATTTAATGCTGAGTTATTGGTGAGTTTTTGTTGAGTTTATTCGTGGGTTTATACTGGTTTAATGGTGAGTTGTTAGTGATTTAATGGTGAGTTATTGGTCAGTTAATGATTTGGACTAATGGTGAGTTAATGGTGAATTTACGGTGTTTTATTAGTGAGTAATTGCTGGGTTCTTGTTGAGATAATGGTGAGTTATTGGTGAATTAATGACTGAGTAATTGTTGAGTTAGTGGTGATTTAATGACGAGTTATTGAGGATTCAATGCAGAGTTATTGGTGAATTATTGGTGAGTTATTGATCAGTTAAAGGTGATTTGATAGTAATTGCTGAATTCTTGTTGAGTTACTGGTGAATTATCGGTGAGTTATGTATGAGTTAAAGGTGATTTATTGATCAGTTAAAGGCGATTCAATAGCGAGTACTTGCTGAGTTCTTATTGAGTTAATGGTGAGTTATTGGTGAATGTATGGGTGAGTTAAGGTGATTATTTGTTGAGTTAATAGCAAGTTAAAGGTGGTTTAATGGCTCCAGAATATAAAGCAATGCAGTTCTGAGTAAATCTACCCTATTTCTTATAACTGTACTTGGTATAATGTACAAACTCTACAATGAATGAGTAACTTAGTAACTACTGGTACATAAAAAAATATGAATGAACAACTTTCATTGAAAACCAAAAGATATGTTTGAGATTAGGTAATATTTATGAAGCCAATGAATGTTTCAAAACACACTTTTTCCAAGCAATATTGACAAATATTAAAATATGGCAGAAATAGAAGCTGTGTGAAGCATTACAGAAGGATGAGCAAGAAACAACTTTTTTACTTGAATACATGGACTCAAGCAGCAAATAAAAAATATATATATTCAGGGCCAAATCTGTAATCCTGATAAACATGAACACTGCAACTTGTGATGCATTAACCCTGGAGTCGGTTTAAGTTTTTTTCCTGTTCCGCTGCAGTAACTGTGGGAATGGAGCGAGTAAAGGTCCGTCGTCTCGGGACAGGAGCCTCATTGACCGACTTGTTGGTTATGATTGGCTAAGAGCTTTGTTGCTTTGTTTGCTTCACTTCAGCAAGATAAGTAAGAGAATTTCCATCAAAGTAGGATACATCGCTTTGTTGACACTGGGCTCTTAAAAATCAATAGTCCGTCTACATTGTGAGTGTGAGTGTGTTTGCTTCAGGGCAGCCATTGCTTATTTCTCACTGGGCTCCAGTTTTTGTCGGTCCTACTTTAGTTCCTCGTCTGTGTACAGTTTGTACAGTTTGTACAGTTGTGTAGCGCTGAGGTTAATACAGACCTTTAATCTCATTGCCCATAGCTGAGTTTAGTTACATTTACACTACAATGAGACAACGAATCGATCGTCTGCTTCTATCTGTGTCCAAGCTTGTGATTTACCTAAACGTCCCCTGATCAATTGGTATTGAATAGCATTTGTATCACTAAAGTAACCCTAGATATATGTCCTCTTGTCACACCTGTAATCATTTAAATCTAACCCACATGTATTATCACATGGTAAATAAAGTGTTTACAGTACATTTTCAAAGGTAAATTAATTCCTAAAAAAGTAGGAGCTGCATTTAAAGCTGCTACTCCCGATTTTTATATGTTTATTAGAGAAAATTATAGCGTATGTCTCATAGATCAATGAATCAAGCATCATTTATCCAAAAAAAAAAGGAAAAAGAGCGTCAAAATAAGTTTGTTTTCATCTCTACTGTAAATGCTCCTTTTGTTGATGTTTTCACTAATTGCGCTGTGGTAAGTGGAGTCACTAATACGAGTACAAAGAAGCGTTTTTACTAGTGCTGGCCCTTTATTGCATTAATTGCGATTAATTATTTACAGACAAATACCGTACTAAAAAAATAACGCAGTTAATCGCTTTTTTTTGCACTCCAAACAAAACCTTTCCTATTGCACGAGTTCCTGGTATACCCATAATACTGATGCACAGACCACAACACAAGAAACAGGAGAACCAGAGGAGAAGTCATTGCTGTGTTTCGTGGGCGATTAATTTAAAACACCGGATGGAAAACAAAAGCCCAGTTGTGTACAAAGTCTTAAGCTATTTGATTGAGATAAATTGATATAAATCGAAATTCATAAATTACAAAGTCTCTAATTAATTAGATTATTTTAAATCGCACCACTAGTTTTGACTTAATTCTGATATTACGGCGAATATTGGGAACAAAATAAAACAATAATGGTGTCAAGTAGTGTCGGTGTCATGGGGGGCATTCGCGGGTCGTGCCCCCTCTGCTGACCTACTGTGTGTTCATGTTCATCTGCTGTTCGGTATAGTAGGATCATGTTCAAATGTTGAATGGTGTCTATAGATCCTGAGACTATTGACACGGAAACGTATGATTTCCGGACCTTTTCTACATAAGCGTAACGTGCCTGTGTGTTTTCACTGTGCCAGGATGGCTGAGTGAAGCGCCTGACTTAAGAATTTTCCCTTCCGTTGCCGTGGGTTCGAATCCCGCTTTTGTCATAAATATTTTTTCATTTTAACATATTTAACACGGCAAATTCCACCTTTAAAAATACATATACAAAAATATTAACATTTTAGGTTATTTCCTGGTTCCTAGTCAGTGCGAAGCGTTCTTGTGCCCCCCACAGTTTTCTTAATGCCTCCCATTTGATACTGGCTGGCCCCAACTCTGGAGTCAAGACAAGGAAAAGCACTTCTATGCATCTGTTTATGGGACTCCGCATCCCACAATGCAATGTGCAAAAATGTCAATATACTAAGTATTTATGGTTGAGATAAAAACAAACTTTTAAGCAGTAATGTCCCCCTTTGGAATAATGAATGTTGGATTCATAGATCTATGAGGCATACACTATGATTGTATCAATCTTTTTTTTTTAATCACTGGGGGTAGCAGCTTATAAATGTGTTGTCAAGCCGTCGGATGAACATTTAAAGTATGCGTTGGCTGGAAACTGTTCAGTTTCTCTCCAATAATCACCCCAAGGTTAGTGTGAGGAACCCTTTAATTTAAGATATAGACTTGACTAAAGCAACAACGGAAATCCACAATGACTGCAAAGACACATAAAAACAACAATTTAGAGAAAATTGTTGTAAAAAACTTGCTTAAACTGGTTTTAAATGTACTTCATGTTTATAATTTTTCTCTTATTTTATAATCTGTCTGAACATTTCATTTTAAATCATGTGAAGCACATGGAGTTTCCTTGTGTATGAAATGAAATGCTCTTTCGTGCCGTGTTCATCAGATTCCCACAACACACACACACTCACTCTGACTTACCCGACTTACCATTGTCGAATGCCAGGAATGTGGCTTCGTACACGTTGTTTTTGACATAAGTGGACTCCCTGTCCAACAGGGCCATAGTGGTGATCTGACCATTGGTTCTGTTGATCTTCAGCCAGTTAGCCGGGTCGGATAATTTAGAATACCTGTGAACACGCACACAGAAAAACACAAGAAAAGAAAGACAAACAGAGGATGAAAAAATAAGAAAAACCTCACTGCATTAAAAGACTTCATCATCATACGAGGAGTTTGCATTAGAGTTTTCCTGAATTCATTTGAAAAAATGAATAAATATAATGTACATAATATACAAATGTTTTAGGTGCCATAAAACACAGTCACTGTACAATATATATATGTTAATTAATTTGTTATTGTTTTTGAAAAAATACAAGTTATTTTTTGGCGTTCGATTCATGTGACGTCGTTCCTATTCTGTTGCTCAATTCTTCTTCACAATGTAAATGTTGAAGCAACACTGCACCCAGCAGTTCATGTATGGTACTGCAGCAAAACTGCAGCAAACGGTCAGCCTCATGGAGCTAAAAAAGTAAGAAGAAACCAGGGCGGAGCTGCTTTCTTCTCGTAGATAGGACGTCACTTTTTATTTCTTTATTTTTTCACAGCAGTTTTAATGTGTTTTTGACTAAATGCTGACATTCATTGGTTTTTTGAATCCCTTAGGAAGGTTTATGTCGCCATGGTTTTTCCACGTTCGACTCAATAATTGACTGTTTGCTGTGATGGTTGTGTCTTAGAATGATTCATATGGTTAAAAACGGAAGATTCTATCTTTCAAACTGTATATAATACTTGTGATATGCTACTGTATTTGAGAAGCATTTAATCCTTTAAGAGTGAGAAGACTTTGATTATGGGATATAGGCTAATACATGAGTAAAATAAAAGTTTTGGCATTTGAAAAAAAAGGATGTGTTGTTGCCTTATTTGAAAGAAGTCATCAATTTTTTTTCCCTCTTTTCACACTCTGCAGTGACAATACATATACTGTGATCTAATCAAATGAAATTGATGTTTGTCAGAATTAATAGTGTTTGAGATAAAAGATAATAACATTTATTATTGTGAGCCATTGTAACCATTTGCACTATATTGCTCAAAGTGTTGGGACACCCTTTTAGTCAGTTGTGTTCAGGTGTGCAAATTATTACCATGGTTGAAGGTGTATAATAAAGCACATGTGCATCATTCATTACTTTTGCCAATTGAACCACATCCACAATTTGTCATGCCCATTATTTGCCAGTTTAAACAAATTGTTGCTACTTATTAAATTATATTAAATTAAAAAAAAGGTTGAGAACCACTGAACATTTTTTTCCTGCTGAAAACAAATGTATTGAGGTTGTTGATGGATTGGATCATTAGTGCGTTTGATTAATTGTGGGGGAAAAAAGTGGTGCTGCACAGTTGATAATCAATATTGCAATCATGCTTGTAATCACAATTATTTATCATACTAAGGAAATATCTGTTTTTAATGCACTACTTTTAAATAAATAATAGGTGTACAGTTTACAGTGCAAAATTAAGCTTTAAAATAGAGAAAATATAAATAAAATAATAATAGAAAAATTTACCCAAGAATTTAAAATGTACCAAAGGCTAACTGAATAAATACACTATTAGAGAATGCAGAGCCTGTATTTTAAATCTAAATGTTGCCGACAATCAGGTTAATTTAATCATGGCATCCAAAATCCTGATCATGATTAAAATTTGATTATCTGTGCAGCCCTATACTGCAATTGGTGAAATTTCCTCTATTAATTATATTACAATTGACTATTAGTGGTATTTCAATGAAAGAAATGCATTTTGAACTGGATGTTTTAACGGTGGACATTTTTGTAGTCAACATTATCAATTATGTTCCAAATCATTTTTGCATTATTGTATGTTACACACATTTTGGTTGGCGTGAATCTTAAGATGGTCAACTCTAAATATTCAATTCTATTTTTTCTTTTGCCCCCCGGCAAGAATGTTAAACTCCACCTATATGTTCCTCATCCTGTTATTTAAACCTAGCACAGGTTCTTTTCATCAGTTGGACAAAAACTGTCCGTTTTCAGGTTGAATGTTCATTATCACAAAAAGCATTGGAGTCAAGCACCCTTGAAATGTGGCAGTGTCGTGGAGAGTGGAACATATGTTCAGGGAGCTTATCAAAACACTCGCTCATTAGCATGAAGACCGACGACAACGACGCTAACTACTTCACTGCCGTCCATGCCCACACAGCCATTCTCCTCACTGTCAACGCTCCACAGCAGGGCTTAAAGTGACAGCTGCAATTAAAGTCAGTAAATCCATTACCAACAACCGTTCCTTTTAACACACACACACACACACACACACACACACACACACACACACACACACACACACACACACACACACACACACACACACACACACACACACACACACACACACACACACACACACACACACACACACACACACACACACACACACACACACAGAATGATCCAACAGGGAATGGTTGAGTGTCAAACGAGAGGAATTGTCAAGAGGTGACTGGTCAGCATGTCATGTTGATGACAGGAAGTGGGCTGTAAAAAGAAGAGAATGTTAAAGAGCGTCTGCAGCAGGAGGATCAGCACGGTGACGGTGTGATGGCGTGATGGTGAGGAGACCAGGATTAATTAAAGGAGTGCGTTGGAGGCTGACACTGGTTAGCCGGAGGCTCACAGCCAGGCATTCACTAAACTAAGTACACACACACACACACACACACACACACACACACACACACACACACACACACACACACACACACACACACACACACACACACACACACACACACACACACACACACACACACACACACACACACACACACACACACACACACACACACACACAGTGAAAGTGAAACATTCTGGTTATATCCTGCAGTGCGTTGTAAAGTTAAGGTTTCATTTATTCAGACAACTGTGATCTTTGATCTCCTTTCATGTTTCGACTGACAACTGCCAGTCTTCATCAGACGTGTCTGCTGATCACTTTGATGTTTACTTTGAAGTTTTCTTCACTTCTGCGTAGTAGGGATGAGTGTGGCTCAGTGGTAGAATGGGTTGTCCAATAACCGAAGTGTTGGGGGTTTGAGTCCCTCTCTATCCAAGTAATTGTCGTTGTGTCCTTGGCCAAGGTACTTTACCCTTATTGCATCATATGACTAGGTGTGAAATGTGCATGAATGTTGGTGTTGTTCAGAGGGTCCGTAGGTGCAAAATGGCATCCACGCTTCTTGCAATCTGCCCTAGGAAAAATGTGGCTACAATGTAGCTTACCACCACCGGTATTAATGATGTGAGTGACTGGTGTGAATGAATAATGGTTTCAGTAACGCACTTTGAGTCTCCTTGAAAAAAGCACTATGTAAATCCAAGCCATTGTTATTATTAATAATAATTCCGGCAAGATTATTTTTTGTCTTCTTTTCAAATAGTACAATGTTAAGGTCAGCAGACGCCTCTGATGAAGACTGGCAGTTGACAGTCAAAACATGTCAGGAGATCAAAGTGGATTTTGTTGTCTGAATAAATGAAACCTCAACATATTCAAAAAGAAGACACAAACAATCTTGCTGGAATCCTGCAGTGCAGGATGTTCAGTGTGCGTCATGTCAGACGTTAATTTATTCTGTTGTTAAGAAGACGCCGTCTCCTGCTGTGCATGCAGAAGGAAATCATAGATATGCTCTTAAGCTCTTAATAATTTATTATTTTTGCACCCTAAAACCACTTTTTTCTGCTTAATACATATGTGATTAGGTCTGAAGTAATGCAGTTTATTGATCCTAGTCCCACTCTTCACATTTTAGTCTAAGTATTTAAATTAAGCGTTATTAGTTGTAAATTGTCAGAGTGACTGGCCTCTGTGGGTTGAACGACGGTTATTGCAGTTGACTTTTGCTATTGGCGGAGATTAGATAAGTGATGTCACTCATGCTGCGTTCACACCGAATGCGTCTTCTGCGTCACCGGACGCATCTGTCGCAGGATCAAAAACACACAAGTCTGAACCGAAGCCCCGCCCACCAGCGACACATCCAACTCAGTGAGTTTCACTGCCTGCTGAAGCAAGGCGCTGTGATCCTTTTTCTCCTCTCATAAACATAAACCACCAGTGAAAAAAGCTGGTGTGATTAGCGGCTAATGCTATCCTAGCTCAGTGCTACAGAGAGAACTTTTACCTGCTACTACCACCTCCTGTGTCCTGTCTCTAACCCGGCCAACTGTGCCGCATGACAAAGGCTCAATCCACATTGATGATGTCATCAGTTCTAAGATTCAAAATAATTTATTAACGTATCATTGCAGTAAAAAACAAATCCGACGTTGCACACCCTTTGAACCAAGCAGCAGCCATGTTGAAAGTCTCAGGTCAATCCGAGTCTGATTTGCAGAGATATTTGAGGAACACACACACACACACACAGAAACACACACAGACAGACAGATTATTTGCTTTTAAAGGTAGGAAGACGTTCTTTCCCATGCTGTGCATCTCTAAAAAAATAAAAAACTCAACAATGAGAAAGAAAGTTTGTGCACTTAGAAGAACATCGCCAAGTTAGAGCCTTGAAATCTGATCATCGAGGGCATTAGGAGACGTTCACAGAAGAAAAAACTTTATCTGCCTAAACTTCCTTTTTCTGTGTCTCTGGTGACTCCAAACATTACAAAAGTCCAACTGCATTTTGCTGGGGGACAATTTTAATCTTGAACCTAAACTCTAACGCAAGAACCCAACCCCCCGTCACAATAATGCCCTCACACTACGGCTAATACTCAAATCGGCAAAGCAAGGCAAGTGGAGTATGTTAAAGTACACAAATAATAATTTAGTCTTTAGCCACCACTTAAAACACCACTGAGTACAATCTTCAAGCAAATAATCTTGGTCTTGAATCAAACTCTCTTCCTTTTCTCTTTGAGAGATAAAAAAAAAGGCTAGAATCTTAAACCCATAACGGCACGCTTGATGCTGGCTCCATTCCTATCATCCACTGCTCACACACACGTTCTTTCAGCCACGCTGTGTGTGCATGTGCTTCACTGCGCCTGCCTGCCTTTGTGCTTCTCTCTCTGCCTTTTGTGGTGTTTCTGTTCTGCAAAAGGTTCACGCCGGGTCACCTAAAGGGAATGCAGAAGCAGCAGATGAGTGTCTGCTGGCAGGCTCGGAGCTTCCCATCAATAACAGACACATGGACTGACAGAAAGGAAAGTGACGGGGTCAGCAGGAGCCACAGGGAGGGACGGATAGAGAAGACGAAAAAAAAGAAAAGACTGTAAAAAGAAGAGCGACAACTTTGAAAGGGCAACAGAGCCACAGGAAACCTATTGCTCACACCTCGGTACAGTTACAGGAAAGTTCATCTCCAACTGCTAATAATTCAGTAACATTTCTCTGTGGATCGGCCCCTCTCACTGACATTAAGAAAAATCAATCTCTCTTGTTGGCATTGGCGAGAGTGCGGAAAGGTTTTTGCTGGACTTCGTGGTCATGTGGGAGTTTCTGTCGCTCAGAGGTTGACGCCTGGGCGGCACGACAACTGCAGCGTGTCATCGCAGTCAGAGAAGGACGTAGAAAGGGATCAATGAGGAGAAAGACAGGGACCTAAAGGAGGGCAGACAAACAGCGTCCGTCTCATTACAGAACGACCTCCTCACACCGGTCGCCTGGCAACAAGGGGATGTGGGTGGGCGGTCAGTTGAGAATGTCACAGAGGAAGGATAAACTGTGAGCAAAGCACACAGCCTGATTAAACAGCGGAGATAGCACATCCTGAGAGAGAGGTGAGCAATCACAGGATGAACAGAAATCAGAAATCTCCCTAATGGCTGCAGGGCTGGGACTAACGCATGATATGTGCAACTTCTTTTGTGCGACAAACAGATAAAATCATAAAGATCCTTGGAAAAAGATGTTTTCCAAAGATCTTTGGAAAAAGCAAAATATTTTTACAATATACAAAAAGGACTCCCGAAAAAAACAAAAGAACAGAAAGTTACACAAAAGCACACCAAAAAAACCCCCAAAATGACAGAAAAATATACAAAAGGACAGCAGAATAGACAGAAAGACAACAGAAATAAACAAAATGACAGAACAATACAGTAAAGGACAACAAAATGAACAAAATCACAGAAAAATACCCAGGACAATACAAACGAAAAAAAAAAAAAAATACACAAAATGACAACAAATGTTCACAAAAAACAGAAAAAAACTAAAATACACAAAAATCACTCCAAAAGCAAACAACAAAAGCATAAATGAAAAAAAATAAATAAAGAAAATAAATAAAGGACTGCAACAATACACAACAGAAACTGCAATAACAGACAGAAAAATATACAAAAAACAACACTAAAACCCTTTGTTGCTTTTATTAATGTTGGGACTGGTCATTATTATTCTAAATGCTGAAATGAATAATAATAATGTGGCCCTCGGTTCAGACAATCACACATTTTTGTTGCCCCCGCTTGTGGCACACAGTCTGATTAAACAGCATTGATAGAAAATCTAGAGGGAGAGGTGAGCAATCACAGGATGAACAGAAATCTCCCTAATGGCTGCAGGGCTGCTACTCACGCATTATATGTGCAGCATCTTTTGTGTGACGAACAGATAAAATCATGAAGATTTTTGGAACCTGTCGTAATTTAAACTTCAGCTGTAACTGGAGTCTATTTTTGTGCCATAGAAATACAGAAAACAGAAACAAATAAAATGACAGAAAAATACACAAAAGGACAAGAAAAATAAACAGAAAGACCTTAAAATACACACAAGGGCAACAAAAACAAAAAAAATGATGGAAAAATACACACTAAGACAACAAGAATACACAAAAATAACTCCAAAAGCACAGAAAACAACAACAAAAACTCAAAACAAGCACAGAACAACAACTAAAAGATAAAAATGTCCCTTTGTTCTTCTGCATTAATGTTGGGATTGGTCATTATTCTACATGCTGACATGAATGTGGCCCTCGGATCACACAATCAGACATTTTTGTGGCCCCTGCTCAAAGTGGCCCCTCTCTGTCCTATAGGCTTCTTTAGAATGTAACACTGTATCACAGTCTTTTACTGTTGGCTGTGCAGAGATACTTAACGTACCCACTGTAGAAATAAACGACCCGTGTTGAACCCAAACAGTGCAGACGTGTCATGTGTTAAAAACACTGGTTTGTTTGAAACCCTGTGATGTTCAGTACCTGACAATCTGATGGATGAAGTGGTCTGGATCCTGGGCAGCAAACACAGTGAGAGTGGTCCCTGCTGGCACGCCCTCCTCAAAACGGATGACTTTAGGGTTGACGGGGAAGACGGGTGGTTCGTTGACGTCCTGAACAGAGATGGTGACCCCCGCAGTGGACTGGAGCGAGGACTGGATGCCGCTGGCCAGGTGGGCCTGGTTTGACACCACCACGGTCAGCATGAAGGCACGATTCATCTCAAAGTCCACCGGCTGGGAGAAGCACCCGGGAGGGCGGAGTAAAGAGGGAGAACCAGAGGAGAGAGTGATGGGAAAACGAGCATGTCTGATGGCAGAATTGATTTGAACTGTGCTTCTGTTTGAGAAATGACACATAATTCACTAAACCCTACGTGGGACCAAAGAAGTCAGTCATTAAAGCCTGGCACTTCACAGCAGGTTCAAACATGCAAACCACAGTTCTGAATATTAATGCAAACACAAGTGCATGCTTTATTTGCTCATAAAACTGCTTTGGAAACTCTATACGGACTGCAAATGAAATATAAATGTGTATGCAATAGGGGTGGGACAATAGGATATTTATAATAATATAAATACACTTTTTTCATATAGCACTTTTCAAAACATTAATATTGCACTCGAACTATTGACAATCAATCTTGTGATGTTTGATATCGCAATATATCGTCCCACCTTCAGTATTTAACTAAACACTTTGTGTATTTCTTACATAAATAAGTTAGTTATTGAAGCACAATGGGTTGTTATTGATTATCTTTATCGTGCTGTCTTATGAATTCATTTATTTTCTTTGATTGTACACAAGGATTTCCATAAAGTAGTCATTTATTTAATAAACAAAATTTTTATTTCATCCTAATTATTAAATTTTTACCATATGATTGAAATAGGTGTTTGTAATTCAGTCAATCAATCAACACATTCAGGTTCACCTTGACCACGGTCAGCATGCCCTCGTTGGTTATGGGGTTGGTGCGGATGGTGAAGTGTCCCGTTGGATCTCCACTGACGATGCGATAGACGGCGTTCCAGTTGGGGCTGTGCGGCTGATCTCGGTCCACCACCGTCAGGTTGGTCACCACCACATTCACCTTGTTCTCCGGCACCTCGCCAGAAAACTACAGAGCAGGAGGAGAAGGGGAAGGGGGGGTGGGGGGAAATCAAACAGGAGTGGAGGTAATAACAAAGGGAGGATGGGACAAGACGACATTATCGTTATGCAATTACAGCGTGTTAATAAAATTTATTGAATCCTCAAACGTTAGCTCACCCCATCATCCATCTATAAGTGTTTACCATAATTGGTTTTTATATAAAAAAAACTGCTTTTAGCCTCATGCCGATGATGCTCATTACAACAAAAGCTGAATTTAAAATGGTGGCAAAATCAACACAATGGAGAACAAAAGAAAAAAAAAATGTGTGTAAATGTGCAGAATACAGAATCATATGTTCCATTATGCTAATGCATTCTTCCACGCCATGCCTGTGCTGCGCCAGTTGGAGTTAATGGTTTTTGTTCAGTTAAGTGTTTACCCATTTCATTTAAATCATGTGCATGTACCAAATCTAGGTCTTAATAAGCAATTAGATAAGTACTGTAATTAAGGCAGCGGTAGGAATAATCTTTGGCTAATGATCTTCATTATCCTGCAAGCTGGAAAAAAAAAAAAAGTCCCCTCTGAACTCACTCTGGAGGAAAGTTGGTGACAGCTGCAGAGCTTGAAAAATAAAACTTACAGTGCAATAGGATATTATTATGACCCTCCTCCGAAGGGCCAAAGAAAAAAACACACGTGCACACACACACACAGAGAGAGAGGTGTAGAAAACGCTCATTGTCACATAATAATCCATGTTTTCTCTTGTGAACCGCTAACTTGTTTATGGCGTGTGTGTGCCAGATGCTGTTCCCTTTAATGGCCTCATCATCATGGGATTGAAGCAACATCCTAACCGCCAGTTGTCTACTTCTTCATCTTCTTCTTCTTCTTCTTCTTCTTCTCCTTCACTGTTTCCTTTTGCCCCTGTCGGGCTGATAAGTACACACAACATCTTAAATATGCACCCTCAGTCCCTGGTGTATGTGCTCCTCCATTTCATTTTCACCTCAAGCTTTAGCATAAACATCTCTGCAAATCTTCCAAGCTTATTTGGCCGCGCTGTCAGACGCCGTCAGATGTAGTGCGCTCCCTGAGAGGCGTGCACGTTGGTGTTAACCGATGAAAAAGCCCCCGTCTCTACAAAGCAATGTGAAGCAGTTGATTAGCCACCAGAGACACACACTCAAGAGGTATTTTTTTGGGGATTTTAGTACCTAAAAGGAAGGAAGTTTTAAGATTTAG
Organism: Gouania willdenowi; assembly: GCF_900634775.1. Taxonomy (NCBI): domain Eukaryota; kingdom Metazoa; phylum Chordata; class Actinopteri; order Blenniiformes; family Gobiesocidae; genus Gouania; species Gouania willdenowi. The sequence continues at coordinate 37,854,639 of NC_041048.1, forward strand.
TTTAAATAATTTTCAAGAGATTCAGCCATAGACAACTTTATCTGGTTTATTCCATTTAGAAATAATGAATTCTTCTCACAAGTACAAGGTGTAAACAAGCTTAAAGTCTCGCAGAAATCATCTCACGCCATTATTTTTGATTGCATGTTATATATAAAAATGCTCCACTTGCTAAAATATGCCTTGAGATGAAAAGTAGTTGTAAGGACAAAGTTCAAGGCTAGAATATCTCACGATTAGGTAAATAATGCTTCTACTTCAGGATATTTTATTCTGAAAGAACATCTAGAGGCGAACAAGCACTAAATAGATATTTAAAACTGATTTTCAAAGCTAAGTGATTAAAGTTTTGCCGCCACATCCATGGCACTAACACAGACCCGACTTTATTCTTTTCTTTCATATAAAAACATTGAACTCGCTTAAGCAGTGCCAATTTGTAAAGTTCAATCAATAAATGATTTGGACATTGTTAAGCACTGTGATATAAAAACAGCTTTTACAATGAGATACATTATGGATATCAACCCTTGTTAAGCTTTACTAGTGCTTTGTGTTACTAGCAGTACTATTTTTTTTTTACAAGTAATGTATTTTATGTCTACTAGTACGACTAGTAAGATGAAATTGTCTACTAGTAGACAATACGTACTAGTAAAACATTTTTGGTTTACTAGTACTACTAGTACACTTAATACATCTGTTTTCATTCTACTAGTAAAGCAAAAAGACTCACTAGTAGTACTAGTAGACCTAATGCAAAATAAGTAGGAGGGATTATAACAAATTCACTTCCCTGATTGGCTGAAATACTTTTGAAAGCCAATGGCAAGCCAAAATTTGCTTTTGCCACCCCCTTATTAGCATATGATGATAATTATTGACACCTTTTGCTTCACTAGTAAAGTCTACTCATGCACCATTAAACCAACATTGAGCACTAGTAGAGCTAATTAATAGATGATAATAAATATATGCTTTCCATAGTACAAAGCATGAACTCATGTTGATCATAACAACAGCTTCTTGACAATAACCTGTTGGTTAGTAGTTGAACATGTGGATAATGTGATGTGTTAATCCACAACTTTGTGACTTCACCTGGTTGTGTAAAAATGCTTTTACCCATAGTTTTTTGGACCACATTTCAGATAGCGAGACATATATAAATAAAGAACTATGTTGATCTGTAGAGGATTGTTAACAGTTGTTGAATGCTAGTGATGTAGTACCCTAGACCTGTCTTGGTCTCGAGATCACAGTTTGAGGTTCTTGGTCTTGTTTTGGTCTCAAACTGGCTGGACTCAGGATTTTCCATCATAACCAGAGGAGACCAGCCCTGATCTGCTATTCTTCAACTTCATTAATGTGACAAAAAGGAGAAGCACTTGGAACACAAACGTTTAGTGTTAGCTCACTGATTGTTCTGCCTCCTTGGAAATATTTCCAGAGTCTTATGTGTCAGACACTTGGATGAACTCGGACATTAGTCCATCTGATTTATAGTCTGAAATATCTGTAAACAATCACTTAAAGCCTCATTCACCTCACAAACAACTTATTTTCAGATATTAAAATGATTCTGGATTTATCATTGGCTTTTAAATACAAATGTTTATTTGACTGAATTTGTCAAGGTTTGAGATTCTTACAAGTTGTGCTTTGAAAGAGTTGCAGATATCTTATTTTTGTCTGGTAAATGTATTTTAAAAAAACTAAAAGCAAAGCGAGAATTATCTTTAAGTGTTCAACCTTGGTGTGTAAAATGGATTTTCGTGGTCTTGGTCTTGACTCAGCTTTTGTTTTGACCCCTAAACCCCTGGGTCTCGTCTTGGACTTGGTCTTGACTTCGCATTGGTTTTGATTCGGTCTTGGTCTTGACTCCCAAAAGTCTCGGTCTTGTCATGGTCTCAGCTTGTCTTGGTCTTGACTTGGCATTGACTTGGATTTGGTCTTGGTCTTGACTCCAAAAAGGCCAGAGTCTTTTCTTGGTCTCGAGCAAGCTTGAGTACAACACTACTGAAGTACTTGAATGATGACTGGAAGAACAGCCTCATCCCCCTTAGGGGCAAAGCACTTGGTTCCCAACATGAGTACTGGACCAAAGTTAGCAACACTTTGTACAAATATTAGTCCAGCCAACATGCTGTCTAACATGTCATGAGGGAATGAACCACAACAATGTTCACATCAAGGAACATTTTGGAGTTACCCCAGAGAAGATTATTGAATTGTGAGACAAACAGAGAAGATGTGGGGAGCCGGATTTCACCCAGAAAATTCTGCAAGCTGCAATCTAATCAAAGGAATGTATTTAAGGTTATGGGTTTTTGCCCTGGTTTTGTTTATTTTCATCTTCAGTTAATGTGCATTTTACGATGAACAGTCTCTCAGTGCAGTTCTTTTTCTAGTTGTTTCTCTCCTATTCTCCATCTGTAATAATTATTTTTCCTCCTCTGTAGCCGACTCCTCTGTGTCTCCAAACTCAGATTTAAGGGCATTTTGTTTGTCAGAGACCAGTAAGGACAAAGACTGGTTCTAGTCTCCTATTTTTAATGCAGTTAGACAACTCTGCTAGATGAAATAGCTGAATGTAGTAGATGTAACAGAATAATAAATATTAATATGTCTGTGAATGTGGGGGTCTTTGATAGGAACACAACGTCAATGATAGCTACTGCGCAGCAATGGTCGGGGCCAGGCCATTTTAGGCAAAACATGATAGCAGCTGTTAGCATTTAAAGGCATATTCCAAACTATGTTGTTAATTAGTTACAATGATTTAGTGGCTCCATAAGTGAAAAACTGCTGTTTAAAAAAAATGACATTTCTGCTTTGACTACAATTGTTAGCATGAAAGCAAAATTAAAAATGCTGTAAAAAAATGCAGTTATTGGATAGAATTATTTACCATGACTCCAACAATTTGTTTTTTTTTACACTAAAAGAATGCATTTAGCAAAAATGTGCAAGTATGTTTACTGTTTATGGTCAAACATTTTGATGCAATGTAGGCTGCATTTTTGATCAATCAAAAAATATTTTTGGATGGTTTGTGTAGGACAGTCTGAAGATGAGCTATAGCAAGTTTGGTGTTAATTAAACAAAAATTGTGGGTGGATATAGGTTTAATAAGTGTTACAGTAATAATAATAAAAATAGTAATGGGAAGCCTGACCCCTAAATATGTGTGGCCAGATGTCATCGTTCCTTCTTTAATAGATGAAACGTTAGCATTGCTGGCTAACAAGGAGCAGGTTAACAGTGGATATATTAAGCTCCCGCTGTTGGAAGATATTAATGTTAAAACATTTAATCACATTTGCATGAATCTCAAACTAACACTGGACCATTTCTGAAGAGTAGAGGTGAAAGTAATGGATTACAAGTACTCACGTTACTGTAATTGATTTGATTTCATTAGTACTTGTACTTTTTTGAGTATATTTCTAAGTCAGTAATTTTACTTCTACTTAAGTATGTTTTAAAAGAAGTAATTTGTTACATTTTTTACCCCCAACCATTACTTTTTGTGATTATTTTTCATTTCCTTTTCATGGTTTCTATTGAGCACTGAACATAATCCATAAGTTCTTAGTCGTGCCATTTCTGATTAACAACCAGCTACTTTCTATGGTTCAGGTTGTGGTTTCTACCTGGCACTGTCTTAAAGTTCATAAATGTAGCCATCCTTAGAGCCTGATAATTATTTCTATTTTGAATTGAATGGTGTTATTTTATTTCTAAAAAAGAATTGTACATTTTGACAAACCTTTTATTTTATACAGATTTGTTCTCTTCCTTTTTACGTTTATACATGAGATGTTTACTGTATGCAAGGGAACCAAGATTTATTACCACAAGTACACGTGGGGCATGAAAGTAACTAGTAACTTTTACATTGAGTATTATTTAATTGAGATACTTTTTACCTGTACTTGAGTACAATTCCAATCAAGTAACAATACTTTTACTGGAGTAGAATATATCAGTGCTCTTTACCAGCGGTGAAAGTAGTTGCGTTGCTTTCATGGGTAGTAATTTTACTTGTACTTAATTATTTCCTTAAAGAAGAAAAGCAATTCATTACAGTTCTGGAACTAACCGTTAATGAGTAAATTATAAGTTTTTGTTTTAAAATGATCAGACTTTTTAAAATTTGGAATTGAATCCATTGGTGTTATGTTATTTAAAAAAAAAAAAAAGAAATATACATTTTGACAAACCTTTTATTTTATACAGATGCTTTTGTGGAAATTAAATTAAGTTCCAGTTGAGCACGTTTTGGTCTCTTCCTTTTTTCCAAAAATAAACGTGGGGGTGAAAGTAACTCGTAACTTTTACTTTGAGAATTATTTAAATGAGCTACTTTTTACTTGTACTTGAGTATTTTACGTAGGATTTACATGTACGTGTATTTGAGTAAAACTTCAATCAAGTAACAGTACTTCTACTTGAATAGGATATATCAGTACGATTTACACCTCTCGGGGTCAATTATAATGTAATCGTGTAATTGATCATTAACGACAATTTTGGCGTTAATATAATTGCAATTGTAATTTTAAAAATCTGTTGCTGTCGTAATCATAATTAAATTGTAACTGAGTTCAGGAAATTGACTTTGTAAATGTAATTGACAAAATTCTATATTATATATATAATTCTATAAAAATTGTCAGTTATAATTTAACACAAAACTGTGGAATAATGTTACACTTCTATATGTACAGTTCTGCAAATATGTAGTCATCAATTATTAAAATGTGTTTCATATCAAGCTTTCCCACATTTTAAGAATTAAAAAAAAAATAATAAATGAAATCGAGGGGTATACTGACACAAAAAAAAGCTCAGAATCCCACACCAAAAATATAAAAACCTATAATTTCATTGATTATGAAGCGTAACAAGGTAACCAATGTATCGGAAAGAAATTAAATGATACATATTAGCTTTAAGTGTATTTTACAGCTGATTTAGGACCCGTTAGCATTAGAGATGCTAACAGAAAGCTAACACAAGAGGAAGGTTAACTTTTATTAGGTTATTTACTGTATTTCAGGCTCAGTAATTGTGATTAATTGTAATTGAACTTTAGTAATTGAGAACATAATTGTAATTGACTTTCTGAGGAAAAAAAAAATTATTCTTGGAATAATTGCAATTGAAAAAAATGCTGGTCACTGTAATCGTAATTGAACATGGGTAATTGAAAACATAACTGTAACTGAAAAATGCAATTGACCCCAACCCTGACCTCTGTTGACTAAACCTAGTTTTTAAATGACCGATTTAAAAATGAGGTGAACATCTGGAAAAGTTATCTTGGAGTTAAACTTTACAGTGTTGACTCGGTAACTCTGTGCCCTGAAGGGAGGATGATACACTTGATTAAATACTTTGATAACGACTAACATATCCAAGCCCATTCAGGTTTGTTTGGTTGAAATGAATAAAACATTTGGCTTTTTTTTTTTTTTTCAAATTAGATGCAATATATCAGGTTGGTTTACTCCCCCACAAGCAATTTAACTTAATTAACGTGCTTATGTTTTCTCGACGCCTCCCGCAAAGAGCAATGAATTCTACTCGCATCTGTCATACACAAATAATTACTGAACTGCTCCAAGTCTTGTTGCTAGTGTGGGAGGCAAAAATAAGTGGTAGAAATTGACAAAGCAGAAGCATCAGCAACTGGGTGAGAAAATAATTCTGCAACCGTGGATGTTAGCATGCGTGTGATCGACTGTTTGAGGCTCGGAAAAGGATCGGGAAAAAAACCCCTGCTTTTTCAAAAATGTTTACTCATTAATACATTCCAACCACAGAGATATATATTTCAAATTCAGCTAATATGCTTGGATATTATTTAAAGATTTTTAATGCAGAGTAGAGGTAAAGTAAGGGTCTGCAGGAGTGGCAGATCGGGTGAAAATGCAAGAAGAAAAAATGTTAATTCATTTTCAGGTCACTGGCAACTGTTTAACATCCCTATCCTGCGTTTCTTTTTCTTAGTATTTTGCCAATTCCTGGCAAAGAAATGCCACTTATGATATCAAAACTTGAGTAGGAGTGTCAAACTCATTTTAGTTCAAGGGCCAAAAACAGAACCCGTTTGAACTCAAGTGGGCCGCAGATTTCAGGCTGGAAAACTAGTAATTTTACCATTATTGTGCTCTAGTTTGTACTTCCACATATTAATGATGTGTAAAGTATGTAAGACACAGAGAATATCCAAGCAATAAGTCACATATCAATCCCTGCGGGATCTTCACTTAAATTTCCTTGATTTTGTGGCCATTTGTTATCTAATTTGGGGATATTTAGTGGAATCATTTGAGGAAAATTGAAGAATTTTGGAAAAATTAAGAGTTCTTTGAACAATTTGAAATAAAAAAATGAGCATGGAAAACTGTGAGCCCTGCAAATGTTGGGGAAATTAATTGATTTTATGTATTTGGAGGGACTGAGAAACCTACGACTGAATTTGTTGGTTCACACAATGATTCATTATTTTTACTGTCTACGGCAGACCAAATACACTGCTCTATAGCACGAGTTCCAAACTTTCAACTCCAACCCAATGACCCCAGTCATAATCCTCACATCAATCAAACTCAGTTCATTGCCATTTGTGTCCTTAAATACCATAAGAATGACCTATTACTGAATGTTTAAATATTTAATATAATTGTAGTAAAAATTAACTCAAAGACGACCATGTGCTAGTCTTGTATATACCATAAAATGTGTATAAAATACATTTAATGTACATGTAATGTACTCGTAAGCACAGATGTGGAAACATAAATATTTTATTTGAATAAAGGTAGTAGCTACGGTCCCTTACTAAATATGCATATTTAGACCAGCAGTCTCATGTTGCTCAAGAGTTATACAGTGACGAGAGCTAAAGCAAAAACATGATTAATGCTAATATTGATGCTAAGATGAGAAAAATTATCTATCTATAATGCAAGGAATGTCTGTGTGCATGTGGAGCGCATATCTCCCAGATGCAGTGTCTGATCAAAATTAAACTTTTTGAACAGCTTGAGTGTGTGCATCCATAACTTTAGAGTAATTTGGTCATTTCAAAACCAATTTAAAACTAATTTGAAATGACCAATCCACACTGTGGAACTCCTGTAAAACATAGTTTTAGAACACTGATGTAATCAGTGATGTCATCGGTGTTCCAAGGATGTTCAAACTGATTGATAATGGGTCAAGGAACAGCTGAATAAATGTTGGTGATGTTCTGGTTACCAAAAGAAAATAAATATATATATATATATATATATATTTATTCAAAAGAATAAACATATATCCCAATCATTTTCCAGTCCACACTGTGGAACTCCTGTTAATGTCAATATGAATACATACCTCAGACGGGCACTGTACTAGTTCTACACATTGTACACAAACCAAGAATGGAAAACAAAATATCTTGAAGAAGTTCTTTTATGAAGAAAACTATTATTTAGGTTAACAAATATTACCAACCATCGAGAGCAGGTACATGTTTTTCTCCACAAGAAAACTCACATTTTCCATTTTTATCGTATGAAAATAAATGCATTTATATCTGCGGTACAGGTTTTGTCATAATTTGGTGAATTAGGAGTACGAGACAAAACTCACTGTTCTGACGGTCAGCTCTGGTGGGTTGTCGTTGATGTCAGTAATTGAGATTAAAGCTGTCGCTGTGTTGGAGAGCCCAAAATTTAGGTTCCCCTCCATGTCAGTGGCCTGGACAATGATGGTGTACTGTGACACTTTCTGCAAACAGAAAAAAAATCATATTTAGATCTTACTTCAAATAAACATTAGAACGTAAATGCACAAAATGACTGACATCCAAGTGTGATCAAAATTGACAATCTTTGATATAGATATTGAAATATTGGATGAAGCAGTGAATGGTAGCCTCTTTTCCCCCAAAACCATGAATTCCCTTCCATCAGTGAAACACCTTAGTCTCTGTGGAACACTGAATAGCCAACATAGCATGCTATAAAAAAAAAAGGTGCAGAGAAGGTGCAGAGTGTTGATAAAAAGGCTCATCCATTACTGCCTAAAAGTCTTGGCTTTCTGCTGAGGGAACACACTGGAATCATCACTCATTTTAATGGAAGTACTGTCACTTTAAGATGCGCCACAGTGCTTCATGTAATACCAGGAAGTGAAAGAGTCTCATTTAGATCAGTTACAATGGGAGTGAGTGCAGTCCAGGTCACACATTACTCACATGCTCCAGTGATGAAAAGCTGCAAATGTGTCATTTTTATTAAGGATGGAAGTCAATACAAATCACAGTTAAAGAGGCAGTAGCGCTGTCCATGTTTCTGAAAGTTCAGCAAAGCCAGAGTCACCACTGAGAGTAAAGTCACTCACTTTATGGTGTTTTTTTTCCTTCTCTCTCTCTTTTTTGCTGCTTTGAAACTTGTTTTAAATATGATAATATCATGTCTCTGTGTTAAAATAAATTTAGAAAAAAAATTAATGAGTCATTTAATTAAAGGGGTCAGTCAAATCTGGTTTCTGTTAAGACAATTTAAATAGATTATAGAAAATGAAAGGTAGAATCAATCAGAATTCAATCCAGAGTAAACTCCTTGGGGTAAATGAAGAAGCAACACAACATTAAGGAGTCAAATTTAATAAATACCGGTCAATTACAAACAGAAATATGAATTTTTTAAATTTAAGAAATGATAAGAGATAAGGATTTTTTGATTTTTGAAACTTAAACCCGGAAGCAGTACTTTTGACGTAATCTTTCATAAAGCCAGAAAAGATAAAACATTGACAATATTACCTACTTGTTCGAGTTAATTACTCCATAAAAAGCAATACGACAAAAATACACAAAATGACCAAAAAGAATAAATACAACAAGAGCAAAAATATACAAAATGACAACATTAATCGACAAAATGACAGAAAACTGTGCAAAACGACAACAAAATGCACAAAATGACTCCACAAACACACAGGATGACAACAAAAATACAAAAATGACAAGAAAACACACCAATCCAAAAACAAAACAACAACAAACGACACAAAAACCTTTGTTCTTTCCTGCATTAATGTTCAGATTGGTTATTACTTTAAATGCTGACATTAAAGTTGAAAATGTGCATGGCTTTCATATCAGATAATTACATTTCTGTGTCGGCCACAGTGATAAAAGTGTTGTTCACATCTTATAATGATTTAATGAGCTCAACCTGTGACGACCATGACTTTGACATCATGCTAATGTCATGTAATGTTTCTAGACCAGGTAGCGGTTGTTGCTATTGGATGCTGATGGATGCCAACAGCAGACAAAGGTCACTGAATATGTTCTTTACCATTTAGTTATCACTGTACCACTGTACAAGAGCAAAAATACTCATAATGACAAAACAAAAAACAAAAAGACAGAAAAAAAATACAAACCAAAAAAATAAATAAATAACAAAATGTCTTCAAAAACACACAAAATAACAAAATAAATACACAAAATGATTCCAAAAACACACAAAATAACAAAAAAAATACACAAAATGACTCCAAAAACACACAAAATAAAGAAAATATACAAATACACATTTTATAATGATTTAATAAGCTGCACCTGTGACAACTATGACATGCTAACATCATGCAATGTTTCTAGACCACGTAGCAGTTGTTGGTAATGGATGCTACAGCAGACAAAGGTCACTGAATATGTTTTTTGTCCTTTAGTCATCACTGTTCTTATCTCTCTCTATCTCCTCTTATAATCTCTCCCTCCCACTCTTTGTTTAGTCATGAAAAATGCAACAGACTGTTAAATCACTCAAAGCATCCAGGCCCTGTTGTAATACCCAGCTAGAGTCATTTAGCATCTCTCCAAGTCATTATGAAGTGCACAAACATGTTAATCTGCACCAAACCAACCCTATTAATGAAAACTCAATACTGGCTGCCCTTTATTAGACTCATAATGAAATATCAATACCATCTTCCCTGGTGGAGTGCTTCAGTAAATAGAGCCTGCGATGAATGTGTCTCATTGTAGATTCATTTAGATCCGGTCGCATACATCAATCTACAAATAGCTCCAGATGGCTGTAGGAAGCTAATAGGCTGGAGCTTTGATGGACGCCTGAGCCTTTTTCCTTTTCCTTTAGCTCAGGTGAAGAGCAGCGACTAGGGCTGAGCCAGCAGGGGGAGCTCTCACACAGTTTGGATCTGGATCATGATTAGCATCTTCTAGTCGGGTTATATTCCTCATCTGAGAGTAGCTGTGGGCTTATGATCCTTCTTCTGCATACACACATATGCACACGCTCGTACACACTTGCTAATGCCCCAGTGAGTGTGAACAGCTGGAAAGCACACACACACACACACACACACGCGCGCAAACACACACAGAGTCTATATGTAAGCAGAGCTAACACACACACACACACTGAGCCAAAAAGGCTGCTATCCAGAAGTGTCTGCCCAAATCCTCCAATAAAAGGCTCTCTAATGAGTCCTATGGAAAGGCCTGAGCAGAAAATCTCTGTTACATTTACAGAGTTGGCAGGAAATGCAGCTTCTTGTATCGCAACCAACAGCAACACGGCAGAAATCCTCTCCAACAAACACCACCAACACCTGATCTGTCGGAGCTGAAAGTCGTCACATGATAACCTCAAAATACCTGCACGAATATCTGCACAATGACACTAGAGATGGGTGATATTATTGGCTGATACTTGACATAAAATGTAATATGAATTTTTTCCATATTTGCTGTTCTGCCTCGAGCATGCATTTACTTTGTTTTTAATTCCAGCAAGCAGATGCGTAAATAGTACTGATGTATCCTCAAGTAGAAGTACTGTTACTTGATTGAAATAGTACTCAAGTACAAGTTAAAGTAAGTCATACTGTGCATAAAATACTCAAGTACAAGTAAAAGTAAGTCATACATAAAATATTTACTTACTTAAATAAATAGTACTCAAAGTAAAAGTTACTAGTTACTTTCACCCACATTCGATTTTGGTATTTGTTGTCTGGTAATTTCATTTTTTGTAGTTTCACAAAATTTACTCAGTAACTGTTGGGTCAGAAATGTAACAAATTTCTTTACTTCTTTTAAAACCTAAGTAAGTATAAGTAAAATTACTGATTTATAAATATACTCAAAAAAGTACAAGTACTCATAACAGCAACTCAATTACAGTAACGTTAGTACTTGTAATCCATTACTTTCACCTAAGTTCATTTTGTCTTAAAATGAATATGTTTATTTAAAAGTTGGCCATGCCCACAAATAACTAATAAAGACATCAAAGCGATCAGCGGACACTTCTGAGGAAGACTGACAGTTGACTGAAAGAAAGTTGTCTCAATAAATGAAACTTTAATATATGTACTTTGTTGATAGTTTAACAGTCTTATCCAGCGGTGGAAAAGAATATTGTTTGGATTTCTCCACTTGACCTTTAAATATGGGGTCATTTCCTGTCAGAACCGGAAGTACCGGAACGTAAGCTGGTCGTTCCCTCTAGGAATGTATCATTAACCTCCATTCTGTGTGTTTAAACATTGTCTGTAAGCATTTTCACTTGGTAGATAGTGTTTATGATGATTTAGGTCATTTTAGGCAGCAATTCACATCGTTGTTCCCTGTTTCCTACCTGTTAAATTATCTCACAGAATAACAGGCTATGCTAACGCTAACTAACGATCATAACCAATCTGCACCTAATGTACTACAAACTATATCATAAATTCCACACAGCATGTGATGTGTTTGTTGCTCAATATTCACAGCTTATTTTATTACATTTCACAGTAAACATCATCATAGGCTCCGTGTTCTTAAAACTGTTCAAATCTTTTGAACATTTGTCTGGACAACATATTAAAAATCAATAGGGCACTATTACTTTTACTGAAGCTGAATAAATATTCTCACTTTACACAGATTGTGTTTTGTGGAAAACATCCATTGTGGGACCACTTTAAAGTAGGCTCAACCTGATATTTTAATGGAGATGATATGTAATTAGGTTGGGGGAGGGGGTTCTAGGTATAAATTGGTATTGGAAATTGGAAATTGAGTGTAGGACAATATCGGCCTTTCTAAACAAAACCCTTTTTTTATGCCCCGGGACTAATGTAGGTATTTTACCCTATCAGAGATGAAGAAAATGAACAAGTTACCAGCAGATCTGTTCCATCAGTGTTTGTTTCCCAACATGTCAAGGCAAGCACCTTTCAGAAACTGGCTGCTCTTGGCAACCAAAAGAAGTTAAGCACCTGTGGGACTTTGTAACCAAGAACAAAGTGGAGGAATTGAACAAAAGGTGATGCAAACAAGCAGACAAAAGTGTTTTTGCAGTAAAAGCACGCACAGAAATGATTGGATTGTAGCTGAGCTGAGCGTGCGTTTTTACTCGCTGTGCCGTGAAAAACACTTCTCCAACAGGGTGAAAGGTGGGGGAACAGATGAGTGGGGAACTTGTCTCGAGATCAGGTCTCTCTTTTGGATTGTGGTGGACTTTCTGGCCTCCTGACTAATGCACAGTCATTAGCCTGTCACTTACAATCTGCCTCAAATGGTTCGGGAGAAATACTAAGACCATTCATGACCAACTCCTTTCTTTCTCTTTCAATTCCAACTCTTTTTCTGAGTCACATGCATTGGGCATTAGTGATATGATTTACTAGTTTTGCTCTGATGTTTGTATAACATTTACTTGCTTTATTTTTTGATACATTGTTATTCAGTAACAACTAATCTCATTAAAGCTGCAGTATGTAAGTTTTTTTTGGCTTAATTTGGTCAAAAATCCATAATCCCCTTTGAGCATATTGTAATCCAAAGCGCTCTGAGTGGACAATAAAATGTTGCAGCTTCTCTTGGCTCTCTGTTTGAGCTTTAGAAATCCAGGACCGTGACACAACCTAAGTACGGGCTTCGGAGCAAGCGCGAGAACCGGTGGGATAAATCCCATGTAAACTTAAGAGAACCGCTGCTGAGGGCAGTAACTACAGAGTGATACGTGCTTTCATGTCAGGGTCTCAAAAACATCAGAAAACTCTCTAATAACACAAGATAAAGTCTCTATTATTGTCACTACACTGTATTAAGAAAAAAGTCGCTAAGAGCTCAACAGTTGTGCGCGTTCACGAGAGTACCGGTAAGGTACAGGGAAGGGAGGGGGAGGGTTGTTTCTATACAAGTCTCACGATTCTACATCCTGCAGCTTTAAGGTTCACACAGACTATAGTGCTTAAATTGCCTGTGATGCGTTGCTTGAACATTTTTGCTTGCGTCATTGCTTCATTTACCCCGCCAACTTCAAAGCCCGTTTCAAAATCCAAAAAATGCCGTCGTCTCTGGGTTCATGAGATTCTCGGTGGAAAAACCCAACGTTTCTCCAGTGTCGTGATGACCAGGGAAGTGACGTAAAGAGAAACTCATTGCCGATTTGATGTCTCGACACAACGTCACTCGCAGTCGGTTGAAAAGTAAAAAATTTACAATTTTGAGCGACTTCCAGTGACTCACCCTAAATTGAGTCACTGGAACTACGCGAATCACACCATTGACATTGATTTTGAACTTAATCTAGTCGCTTTTGGGGTGAACGCACCTTTAGAGCTGTGACAGTTTAAAAAAGAGCAACAATTGAGAGTAAACCCACTTCTACGGGATGACATAAAGCCATAACTCCAAGCTTTCTGTCTGTAAAGCAGCATTTCTTTCAACCGACTGTCAGCATCTGTCAGTTAAAAGCCGAGCGCTACATTTACGAAGCTGGAGTAGTATCTATTGCTTGAGTAGGAAGATAAAATGAGCTGAATTGGAGGTAGAAGGTCAGTAAAGTGAACACAGGACTCATCGTCAGCTGCCCACTCCACACTAAAAGCTTGATGAATCCCTCTGCACACTGACTCAGATAGGAAGTAAATCAGAAATAACCTCAGAAACCACTTGATTAGATACGCCTCCACAGTTACACAAACCGCTCAGCAACACACAATGGAGAATGAAAGTTGTGCGTCACATTTGAATAAAATCAGCTAACATTGGGATTTTCACCAAAGGGTTTAATTAATTGTCCAACTGAGATTTACAATCCAGAACACAGGACGTGATTAAACAAACCTGAGCGTGATGAATGTGCTCATGCCCAAAGCTTTCTGGCACCAACATGTTTGAAAGCAAAAGCTTTCGGTTCCACAGCAGAACATGAGACGACAAAGCTTATTCAGCTAAAGAGTTGTAGTCGCCCCGAGAGCGTTAGGAACTAATAAAAGCAGACCTGATGCAGTAACTGATATTGGTCCAATGTCAGCAAAAAACAACCAATCAAACAAACAAACCCAGTATCTAATTATATCGCGGCCCACGTCTAAGATCTCCGATATAATACATACATTTATTTAATGGATTATTAAAGAGTAACTAAACCCCAAAACCACTTTTTTTCTGCTGAATACATATGTATTTGTATGAAGTAGTACTGTTGATTGATTCTGATTCAACTCTCAACATTTTAGTCAACTTATTTAAATTTGTCGTATTTAGTTGTAAAATGTAACAGTGACTGCGATCTATGGTTTGAAACCAGGCTTTTAAAATGGAATTTCGCTATTGGCTGAGAACAAGATTCTGTGATGTCATTGGACCATTGTGCGTCACTGTTAGCTCCGCCCCTTTTATAAAAACTATCACCTGTGGACTCTGTAATCTGTGGGAGCAGGTTGAACTTAGAGAATTGTGAATAGAGGGGTATATTGAGTATTGAGTAGCTAGTTAACATAGCATCAATTGGACTGGGCGTGTCTTATCTGTTCCAGGAGCCCCGCCCATAATCAAGATATTTTTTTTATTCCCCCCCTTCAAGTTGCAGGTCAGCAAAAACCAGGGGTTTAGCTACACTTTAAGGTTATTTTTCAGCGTGTTCTTTTTTATTTATTTAATTGTACAGCATTGTTATATTTAAGATTAAACATTTTTATGTTACCCATTGATTAAAAATAAATGGGACGGTTTCTGTTGCTGACTGTTGTTCTCTGTTTACATAAAATCACTTTATCAAACCTCTTCTCTTTTTTTTTTTCCACAATGTCAATCACAAACACTATGAGAAGTACAATTTTTTTGGAATATCTATTCATGTTTTGGTCTTGAAAAAAAAAAAAAGAATTAGTAATACTTGTATTCTTTTGCTCAGTTGTAAGTTCAGCATTTAAGCTAATGATTAAGGCTTTTCTAACATTCCACACAACAAAATAAGTAATGAGTTTGTATGATTTACTCTGATAGAAGATCGAATCGTTATCGGTTTTGGCCAATATCCACGGATGCAATATCGATATCGTATCAGAGGTGAAACAAATTGTAACGTGACAACCCTAGCAGGAATATTTATCCATTACACCAGGGGTTCTCAACTGGACCACACAGTCATTAAATCAAACACTTTTTTTTTAGAATTCAACCAAAAAATTTTTGTTTCTCAAAAATAGCTGTTGAGAACACGAATATAGAATATTTTTTTAATACATGAATATATATATTTTCTTGTGCAACATGCATTTCACAGCATGCCTGTCTAACATGAGAGATGTTGAGTATTCATTTATTTTTCACAAGCTGTCCACGACCCACTCACTACAGGTCCGCGACCCAGCTTTGGGTCGCGACCCACAAGTTGAGAATCACTGCAGTGACAATGATGCAGTAATTACAAAGCTCTTTATTTCTAAGGATTGGGTTTTTTGTTGTTGTTGTTGTTGGTTTTTTCCTGAAGGAGTCACTGGAAACAGCGCGTTTGTTGTTTTGAGTCCTGCATCTTATCATTTTTCTTAAAGACTTTTCAACTTTCAAAACTTTAGGATTTCATTTTTACATAAACATATCCTTTGAAGCAACTTAAATAGACAGTGAATAAAGCATGTTCTGGATCAGGCTGCCACACACAGAGGATAGGACTGTTTAGGATGTATTTCAGCACACATGACTTCTACCTGCAGTTTTCTCCCATCGTTCCCATTTGAATTTGTTGTCTGTGGTTGTTTGATCTCATAAAATGCTGCTCACTTCAGAATCGTTTTGCCGTGTTACGAACCAAGTAGTATGCAGGTAACCTGGTGACTGACTGTCGACTGTGTTGCTGGTGCGAGGCAATAGACCACATGTGTGAAACTCATGGCCTGAGGGCCAAATTCGGCCCTTTGGAGCATCCAATTCAGCCCGCAAGAGAAAGTAATAATGACAGAGAAAGCATTGTGTAAATGAATCTCAACAATATTTGTGGGGACTCTTCCCGCTACTTACTGTATATCACTGTAGTCTGTAGTCATTTTTAATGTTAAACTGTTGAAAAAACTCAAAATTATTACAAAATACTTACATTTTCTCAAATTATAACATGATATTGTGACAGGATGAAGGAAAGACTCAGGTGGAAGTAAGTACAACTTTTAATCAGATAAAGTGAAGATCCGGTTGGGACTAATATCTGTCACTCATTGCTTAGATATGATTGGTTTCTGTATTTTATGTAGACGTAGAAGTGCAAAATATGGCACAATAATGTTGCAATTACTCATTTTCCTGCATAAAATCTGTGGCCCCCTTAAGATCAACCCGCTCAGTATTTGGCCCCTGAGCTAAAATGAGTATGACACCACTACAATAGACAATAGATCACAGTAAATGTATGATACAGACTTTTACCAAAAAAAAAAAAAAAAAAATAGGCCTACACAGTTTTAATGAGGGCAGTAGTAGTAGTTTCCAAGTTTATCACAATAAACGAGATACATAACACAAACTATGTCCAAGTGCTTTTTGCATTCAGTTATGATGACTGGATTGAATATGGTTCTTTAGTATTAGATTAGCTTAAATACGAGGATAAAAAAAAAAAAAAAAAAGCTCCTGTAACTTACCGTACAAATCTAAATAAAGTTTTCCAAAGTCTACCAAACAAAACAATAACAAATACAATTGCACCACGAAGGTGTACTCGTTAAAACCTGTGTAAATAACACAAACGTCGGTGTCAGAGCTTGTTAGCGTGCGGGGGAGGAAATTGTGACGGTTATGGGTTGGTAGTGACGAAACATAATTGCTAATCAGTGGTGTCAGAGCTATGTAATAACAGGCTAACCTCCATGGAGCTCCTGCACACCCCACCATGGTAGAACCTGCATCCCCCTTTAATTAGCACACGAATATTCCTATTGGACGGCAGCGTGATGGATGCAGATAAGCTAACATGCTAAAAATGGAGTCACGTGCATGCTTTAGCATCTACACATCATCTTTGCTGCTCCTTAGATTAACATTTGCATATGTGCACATATTTTTGTTGTTGTTGGTGACCTTAATTTGGCGATGAGAGGTGGGTGAATTTCCAGGTGTGTCCCAGTTTTAGTGGGAGGATCAGAGGCAGGTGGGACGGTGTCCAGATTAATGAGCTTTTCCTCTTTTCACATCAGCTGCTCCTGCTGCAGACTCACTATGGGGACCAGGGACACGGACTGGCCTGCATTCATTAGCCTCATTTGTGTCGTCCTGTGTCAGATCACTGGGAAACTGGGAGGAGATGATTGGTTTATTCTAATGTCAGCAACTTAATCTCTTCCGTTGTGTTTGTCCACAATTGTTTTCTAAATATGTTCACTTTACTGTTGGCAGAATCAAGTTTCTACGTCCTAAGAGCTGCCAAACCAGCACCAGTGCCAAGAGTACCAGTGGGACGTCTCAGAATAGAAACATTAGGAGATGCACTTCATCACGTTTTTCATAGTAAAAACAGTAAATATATATATATATATATATACATATATGGTAACACTTTAGTTTAGGGAACACCTATTAACCAATAATTAGTAGCTTATTAGCATTAGCAACATATTGGTTCTTAACAAGTCATCATTAAGTACTGATTAATGCCCTAGTCTTATTAATGCCTTATTATACATTTAATGGCAGTCTTGCAGTCCAAAAAGGGTTAGGATTAGGGTTAGGATTAGGGTTAGGATTAGGGTTAACATTAACCCTAATCCTAACCCTAACCCTAGCATGTTGAGATCGTAATTCATGTACAACAACTTCCATACTTACTACTAGGGATGTAACGATTCACAACTCCCGATTCGATTCACGATACTGGGTTCACGATACGATTCTCTAACGATGTATTTTACAAAATGGGACTGTAGACAAATTTTTTTTTTGGGAAAAAAACTTGAAAATACGGTACTATTTTCCTTTTATTTTTCATTGTCAAAAGAATTCCTTGATAAACTATTCAAAACAATGCAATTTAACTAAAAATAAATCTTGAATGAAATAAAGGAATAATACAAATGAAAATGAAGCCTATTAATTTAAATTCTGGTTCTATAATAAACAATGCAAAACTGCATAATAGTTCTTTTTCTTTTAAAAGTGCAACTCAAAATGTATTTTGTGCCTTAACAATTGGACTTAAAAAAAACAAACCGTGATTGCACTGATTTACGTCATATTTGTTTGGACCAGCAGAGGGCGCTGGTAACACAGTGGTCGGATGGTTTGCAGATATCTTGCAGTGAAGAAGAGAAGTTATGCTAGCAGACAGAGCTAATAGAAAACCTGACTTTTACAGATATTCTGTCATGTTCTGTTGGTTAGTTTAGTTATTCTGTCTTTGTTTATTTGGTTTGTGCTTAACTCTTGTCTGTGTTTCAGGGATTCCTGTTTGTGGCTCCACCCCTCAGTGATGTCTGTGTGCTTGGTGATTGATTAGCTCCCTCATGTTTTCACCCAGGTGTGGTCCATTCCTAATCAGGCCTCCTCCACTATTTAACTGAGTGCTTGGTCACAGTGTGGTTGCTGGTTCGTTGATGTTGTCAGGTTCGTTGTCTCCCTCTTCGTGTGCAGTTGTGTCTGGTCTTGCTCCCTGTTCCTGCTCCCCTGTTTTGGATTTGAGTTTGGATTTTGGAATTTGCTTTTGAGAAATAAACATGGACTGGTTCCAAGAACGGTATGCCTCTATCCTGCCTCCATCTCTCCTTGCATTTGGGTCCACACCCACACCGGACCGTGACATGTTCAAGTAATATTACAGATATTCTTTCGGTGCTAAAGGGGTAATGAATCATTTATTAACATATATAAGAGTAGACGGCGGCCAGAAAGAACGTATTAGCAAACTCCGCCCGCCGGCTACACTTGTGGATAGTATCAACCGTGATACCTATGGATCGATTTTTAACTGCGTTACGATTAATCGTTACATCCCTACTTACTACTAACAAGTTAGAATTCGGAAGTTATTGAGGGAAAACTCTTAATAAGGCATTAATACGTATTTAATAATGACTAATTAAGAGTCAATATGTTACTAATTTGCATGCTAATAAGCAGCTAATTAGTGGTTAATAGGTGTTCCCTAAACTAAAGTGACATATATATATATATAAAGGAATATGAATATTCAGGAATATGAATGCAAAACAAACTGTTTTTGTAACACTTAGTATTCATTTTTTTTTTATTTCTAATCATAATCAAATCAAATTTTGTTTATAGAGCACGTTTCAACCTGTTTATTTCATACCACTACTGTAACATTGTGAAGAAATATAAATTATTTGAAATTGAAAATTTCAGTCTGGATACAATTCTTCATGATTTGGCCCCACGGCCCCTGAGAGAGTTTGTGAAATCTTGTGTAGAGGCGGGACTTAGACCAAGGCAAGCCTCCTCCAGAGGAGACTACGTGAACTTTAGGTCCTCTACCTTTGAACAGAATTCCTTCTCTGTGAAAGCTGCAGGATGTAAGAAGTTACATTTTTAAAAACTGTTAATAATTGTAATTGCAATTGTAAATAGTGTAAATATTGCATTTGAATGTTTGTTGAGGTGATCCTTTTGCCAGTGCTGTATCTGTTTATATACTGTGAATGGAATCTTAAGGCAGAATGCTCATTGTCTACTGTATAAAGTAAGTCATGTTTATTTACAGTATATAACACATTTCACAGACAGAGGTCACAAAGTGCTTTACATAACAGCTCATTCACATTCACACACCAATTGGACACAGCTGCCATGGAAGGTGCTAGTCAACCACTGGGAGCAACTTGGGGTTCAGTGTTTCTTTGGAAGAAATAACTGAAATCAATCGCTTTCTGTAAACATCAGTGAGTTTCTTACACCGCTCTACTGGAATTTTAGACCACCCTTCTTTTGCCAACTGCTCCAGGTCCCTTAGATTTGAAGGGTGCCTTCTCCCAATTGCTGTTTTGAGATCTCTCCACAGGTGTTCCATGGAATTTAGGTCTGGACTCATTGCTGGCCATTTCAGAACTCTCCAGCGCTTTGTCTTAAAGGTCCCATGTCATGATATTTTTCTCCCATCTCCATTTGTTCTAAGAACCCCAAAAACATAGAATTTGAGGTTTATTTTCCCAAACTCGCCTGTTGTCCAGAATTGTAGTCTCTGAAAAGTCACTTTCAGACCAACTCTACACAAACAGGCTGATCTGCTTCCTACTTATGCATATTCATAAGTGGGCGTGTCTATAGACGGGACACTGACTTCCTCCTCCCCGCACGGTGACGTAGGGCCAGAGGACGGCCCGCCCTCCTCCCACCCACTCTATAGCCGAGCTCATGCTGCTTTATAAACACGAGACGTGGGGGCGGGGCGTTCACCGATAGATAAATAGACTGTAAAAAATACATACATAGCACTGCACCAAGGACGCCAAAATGTTCACCTTCGTGGGCGTGTCTGTTTACATGTCAATTACAGCAGAGAGCTTCCTGGAGGCGTGGCTTCTCCAGCTCAGTGCCGCGTCAAATTTGTCATCAAAGTCGGAACGTGTCATCAAATTGGAGCGAGGTGTTTGTGCTCACCCTGCAGTAAGAAAGGAGCAAATCACCCTCTAACTAATGATTGATGGAATCAATGAAAAAAACACGTTGGGCATGTGTATGAAGCCCTAATAACACTTTATCATGTTTAAAGCACAGAAAAGTCAATTTGGCATAACACGGGCCCCCTTAAGCCATTTCTGGGTGCTTTGGGTCATTGTCCTGCTGGAGGACCCATGACCTCTGACAGAGACCCAGCTTTCTGACACTGGACTCTACATTGTGCCCCAAAAGCCTTTGGTCGTCTTCAGATTTCATGATGCCATGCACACAGTCAAAGCATCTGGTGCCAGAAGCAACCTTGAAGCAACCCTCAAAACATCAGTGAACCTCCACCATGTTTGACCATAGGGACCGTGTTATTTTCTTTGTAAACAGTACAATGATGTGCTTTACTTTGGTCTCATCTCTCCACAGGACATGCTCCCAGAAGGATTTTGGCCTCCTCAGGTATGTTTTGGCAAACTCCAGTTTGGCTTTTTGAAACAATGGAAAAAAATTATGATTTTTTTCAAATAGACAAGGGGAATATGATTTGCAGGGGGGAATTAAGTTTTAAAAAGAGAACATTCCGGACAACTTTGATAATCATGTGCATCTCAGTTTGTGGGGATTTAATCCCTTTGGAACAGTCTTAATATTAAACTTAAAAGTAGTAACAACATACATAAATAGATTTTACAAAATAAGTTTATTACCATAGATCAGTACAAAGACTAGAGTCTTATAGACAGATGGACAAGTTGATGTTATGTACGCCTATGAATGCTTGTTTTGTTTATATTTGTGTGTATTTTGTTGTGTATTTATATATATATGTACACATGAATTTGTTCAAATGTCAGATTTCTTTTGTTCTTTGTGAAAAAGCTAGTTTTTTTTTTTAAATGTTAATAAACAAATCCAAATCCAAGTAGTAGCGGTTTTCCCCTATTTTTGTTTGAAGAAATGTTACAAGAAAAAAAAAAAAAGAAAATGATCAAATGAAATGGATGTATGCTTTGCTGTTGGGCGTGTGTGGGTCGTAAAAGTAGCACCGAATCATAAAAGTCCAGCCGTGTGTTGGACAAAAGAAGACAAAAAAAAGAGAGCGAACGCTGCCCTGACCTTTTCAGCAGTAAGCTGCTGATTTCATGTGGTCACAACAAATCTATCCTGCCCTCCGCACTGAGGTAAACACGAGGAAGTTTCACTTTACAGCGAAAAAAACCAAACGGACCAGTCTTTGATTATAAACTGCACAGGGATTCAAACCCATGTCCTTCATGCTAATCATCTCTTCACTGCATC
Organism: Gouania willdenowi; assembly: GCF_900634775.1. Lineage (NCBI taxonomy): Eukaryota > Metazoa > Chordata > Actinopteri > Blenniiformes > Gobiesocidae > Gouania > Gouania willdenowi. The sequence goes on from NC_041048.1 coordinate 37,876,867, forward strand.
CCATAAACAAACACATCAGCTGCAGCCTAACAGCTTCAGGATGACCAGACTTTGTTTTTTTTTGTACATTTAAGTGGTTTCCATAAACAGGCATTATTGTTCTCAACCGTGGTTAAAACACATGTAAAGCTATGTTAGTTAGCTTTGTGAACTGACCTTCAGTGTGTATTAAGCTTTTCTTAGTCAAATGAAAATATTTGGACACAGTAATGGTGGAAGGAAATATTCAATCGGTTTCAAAAAACAGCCATTGAATTTCACACAGTACTCAAATGATTTAAATCAGCATTTTAAACTTTTCCTGAGGCTCTCGCTGCAAAGCTCGACCGTTGGAAGGACGAGTGTGACCTGGCTTCTGCATACGGTCACACAATAATGGGAAATGTCTTTTTTATGTGTATTTTTGGAGTAATTGTGTGTTTTTGAAGTACTTTTGTGTATTTTTGTTGCTTGTGATTTTTGTAGTCACTTTGTGAGTTTATCCAATAACTTTTGGAGTCATTTAGTCTGTTTTTGTTGTTGTTTTGTGTTTTTCAAGTAATTTTGTTCATTTTGTTTTCATATTCTAGTTTTTGAGTGATTTTTGTGTTTTTCCAAGTAATTGTGTGAATTTTTGTTGTCATATTGTGTTTTTGAAGTAATTTAAGTATTCATGATGTCATTTGGTCTACTATAATTGTTTTGTTAATTATTGTCATTTTGAGTATATATATATATTTTTTGTCAAAAGAGTTGTTTTGTGTGTTTTCTATGTAATTTTTTTTCATTCCATTTTCATATTGTAGTTTTGGAGTCATTTTTGTGTATTTTTGTCATCGTTGTATGTGCTTTTCAAGTTATTTTGTGCATTTTTCTCGTCATATTGTGTTTTTGTTGTCATTTTCTGAGTTTTTCCAAGTAATTTCATACTTTTTTCTCATCATATTGGGTTTTTCTGTCCTTTAGTGTATTTTTTGCCTTCAATTGAATTTTTGTCATTTTGTGTATTTTTGTTGTTGTTTTTGTAAATTTCTAAAGTCATTTTTCCATTTTTGTAGTTATGTGGTTTTCCAATTGTAATTTTGTAGTAATGTTTGTAGTAGTCTTCTTTTTGTGTCAATTTCTGTAGTTATGTGTGCTTTTTTGTGCATTCTTTTTTTTCATATTGTAGTTTTAGAGTCATTTTGTTATCCTCTTGTGTGTTTTTTAAGTAATTATTTTGTCATACTGTGTTTTTATAGTCATATTTGTGTATTTGCAGTACATTTAAGTTATAGTTATCATAATTTAATGCCTTTTTGGTGCTTTTTAATGTATTTTCTGTCATATTATATGTGGTTTTCCAATTGTAGTTTTGTGAATTATCTTTATGTATTGTAGTTTTGGAGTAATGTTTGTGTATTTCTGGAGTCGTCTTCTTTTTGTGTCAAGTAATTTTGTGTAATTTTTGTCATGTGTTTTTGTGGTCATATTTGTGTATTTTTTTTATTATAATGTGTGTTTTTGGAGTAATTGTATGTATTTTTATGGTTAGTTCATTTATTTTTGTTGCATTTTTGTGTATTTTCTGCCATTTTGTGCATTTATAGTTTTTTTGCCATTGTCTTGCACATCTTTCTTGTCATATTGTGTTTTTGTAGTTATATATGTGTATTTGTTGTCGTAACGTGTGTTTGCAGTCATTTATCATTTTTATTGTCATTTTGTGTGTTTTAGTTGCATTTTTGTTTATTTTTATTATCTTTTCACACATTTTTCTGTAATTTTGTGTGTTTTTGGAGTCTTATTTTGCATTTACTTCAGGGTAAAGAAAATGAAAGCGAGGGCTGTTAGTTGCTGTGTTGATAGCCAATGACACGGCTCACACTGACCTCTCTGTCCAGGCCGGCGGCCACTGTTACGATGTCTCCAGTCTCACTGTTGATGGTGAACATGTTGGGGATGGGACTGTGGGGCGTCTGGGACAGGATGCGGTAACGCACCATCCCATTGGCTGTGGTGGAGTCGTCTGAGTCTGTGGCCGTCACCTGCATCACAGACGAGCCTGTGGTGAGATAGACACAGCAGGTTAGGACACACGTGTCAAACTCATGGCCTGGGGCCCAAATCCGGCCCTTTGGAGCATCCACTTCGGCCCATAGCAGAAAGTAAAATGACAGAGAAAACATAAATCATTGTGTAAATGAAACTCAACAATATTTGCATGGGCTCACAGTTTTCCTGGTGCTTATATTGAAATGATTGCAGTCATTTTAGATGTTAAACAGTTGAAAAAACTCAAAATTCTTGAATTTTCCTCAAATTATTTCCCTTAATTAAATAGAAATTGGTCACAAAATCTAGGAAATTTAAAGGTATAATGATGATGGGACTGATATCTCTCACTTATTGCTTAGATATGGTCGGTTTCTTACATTTGTTGTATTTTATGTATACGTAGAGGTGCAAACTATGGCACAATAATGTTGAAATTACTCAATTTCAGTCAGTAAAATCCTCTGAAAATGAAGTGATGTTAGAGGAAGTCAAACCAAGGAGAAAAAAAACAAAAAATAGGAGAAAAATAAACAAGTGACATTCATTAAAATACAAAGAAATGCTTCTCAAGGTCTTTTTACACACATGATATAAAAGCACCTACAGCCAACCCATGGTTCTATGTAAGCCTATTACTGCTAATGAATTCACAAAAACATATCAAAGGGATGAGGAGGAGGACTTGAGAGGAGCCAGAAGGGAACAAACTCCGTTAAGAACTTGAAACAAGTCAATCAGACTTTTCTAAATTGCATTGACATTTACTGTTCCATGGCAAACAGCTTTAAAGGGAGAGCCATTACAGAAACACAAACACAATCAGTTCAATAAGCCTCTAGTCGACGCTGGCCCGTTTCTTCCTCTGTGCGTTTAAAGCTCCAGCTCTGCGAGGTCCATTTAGGAGCAGAACTAGAGCTTCTGCCATTTCCAGCAGCCATTATTATTTCAGCCTTTAGCTGCGCCACGGCTGCCTTGATGCCTCAATGTTCTCTCCATTTGTCCTTGTATTACACATCATTTAAGCCACAGCACAGAAATAGTGAGATTAAATGCTTCTCAAATACAGCAGCATATCACAAGTATCATATGCCGTTTGAAAGCTTAGAATCATCCGTTTTTAACCCTTCTAAGACACAACCATCACAGCAAACACAGTCAATTATTTTGTCAAACTTTGAAAAAAAAAAAAGTAGCGACATAAACAAGCCAGCACTCCTCACCTATAAAACAATGCCATGTCTTATTGAATCCATATATTCCACCAACAGTGGTCTAAAAATCTTCCCAAGACATTCAAAGATCCAATGAATTCCAGCATTTAGTCCAAAACACAGTAAAACTATTGTAAAAAAAAATAAAAAATATATATATATATCTCTATAAGTGATGTAACGATTCACTCAACGCCCGATACGATTCGATTCACAATACGATTGTCTCTCGATTTATTTTACAAAATGGGACTGTAGTCAAATGATGACTGAAAAATACTCCTTTATTTTTTTTTGGGAAAAAAAAATAGAAAATACTGTACTATCTTCCTTCCATTTTTCATTGTCAAAAGAATCCTTTGATAAACTATTCAAAACAATGAAATTTAACTAAAAATAAATCTTGAATAAAATAAATAAAGGAATAATACAAATGAAAAATAAGCCTATTAATTTAAATTCTGGTTCTATAGTAAACAATGCAAAACGGCATAATAGTTTTTTTTTCTTTTTAAAAGCGCAACTAAAAATGTTTTTTTGTGCCTTAACAATTGGACTTTAAAAAAAAAAACAAAACAGTCAATGCATTGTATTTACGTCAGATATTTGTTTGGACCAGTGGAGGGCACTGGTAACCCAGTGGTCGGTTGGCATGTAGTTATTCTAGCAGTGAAGAAGAGATGCTATGCTAGCAGACAGAGCTAATAGAAAAACATGACCTTTACAGATATTTACGTAATATTACAGATATTCTTTCGGTGCTAAAGGGGTAAGGAATATGAACATCTTTAAGAGTAGAAGGTGGCCAGAAAGAAAGTAGTAGCAGATTTCGCCCGCAGCCTACACTGTTAAACAAGAGAGGGATAAATATATAAAAAGTACTGCAATTCAATTTTTAGAATATAGATGTGAACCGTGATACCTATGAATCAATTTTTAACTGCCTTACAATTAATCGTTACGTCCCTAATATATTTATATAGTGTTATTTACAAGACGAAAGCAGCTTCGCCTGAGTTCTTCTTACTTTTTTTTTAGCTCTGTGAAGCTGACTGTGAAAAAGAAATCTAAAAAAAATCCAAATTTTTAGTTTAATGTTGTAAGGTCATGATAAAATTAGGGCGGCGGTCGCTTTCTGCTTCATTTTTGCTGCAGTATCATACATGAACTGCTGGGAGCAGTGTCGCTTCACCATTTACATTGTGAAAAAGAATTGCGCAACAGAAGAACCAAGTCACATAAAAAAAAATACCTTGTATTTTTAAAAAAAACAAATATATATTTTGAACAGTCACTGACTTTTGGCACTTAAAATATGTGAATATTATGTATGGAGGTAGATTTAATTGTGTCTATTATTCAATGAAAAGAACAATCAAAAAAAGAAAAAAAAAACCCTTCAAACCAAACAACCTCTTCGATCAAAAACGTTTACTCCAATCAAAAATCAAAGAAAAAAGTGTTAAAATGCAAAACATTTTTGAGACCCTAATAATTGCATTTCAACACTATTTTTGTTTAAAAAGTTTTTTTTTTGATTGAACAATAGAAGCAATATTTATTTTTTCAAAATTAAAAAAAAAAATAATGAAGTGTCACGAAAAAAAAATTAAATAAAACATGCTAAAACTTTTGATGGTTTTGAAATTCAAAGTCTGAAAAAAAAATTCAGCTTTAAAAACATGAATTAAAACTCTGATGGCACAAATTTACTTCCATACAAATCTACCTCCATACTTATGTACATTTTTATTAAAAATTGCATTTTTTCGAATGAATTTGGTAAAACTGTAACGAAAATTTTTGAACACCGCAATGCGGGGCAATGCTCCTGTTTCGTGGTGTTTTCAATTGCTAATTAAAAACAAAAAAAAAAAAAAAACCTATGGATGCATACTATACCATGTATACGACACCCTGTACACTGTACCATGCATACTACATGTACACAATACACAAAATTGACAATCAAAAACCAAACAGAAAATAAAATAAAAACCAAATTGAATTGGAATTTACTCAAAACATACATTTTCAACCTTTAAAATAATACACAAACATGTGTTTCGCGCCTGCGTTGAAAGGATCCAAAACGATCAGGCCTGCAAAAGGATTGGGCACTGACAAATGTGAATATAAGTTCATAGATCTGCATTTACGTGCAGACATTTGTATGCATGCACATGTCTGGGGGTTGGGGGGGGGGTGCGGGTCAGGATCCCGAGTCTCAGCTTTATCCGTTAGCAGTTATTGATTTGCATGAGTTTGGCGTCTGGGCTCACAAATGCAAGTGGGCAATTAGGAGCACTTTGTTGAGGAAGGAGGAGAGATCACCTCCACTCACTCCCTCTCTCCCAGGATTCTGTGAAAATGTCACTTTCCATCAGATGCTGTTGCTACTGCAGAGTGTAAAAAAAAAAAAAAAAAAAAAGGACTGTCAGCTCACAGAGAGAGGACGGCAGAGAGAGGCACAAACACGTTTGAATGTGAAGACTGGAGACGAAGAGAAAAATATCTAAAGAAAGACGACAAGGACATTGGAGGTGATGCTCAAAAAGAAAATGAGGGAAGGAACCGCACTAAATTGTGACTTAAATGCAAACTCCATTTTAAAGTTTAAAAAAAAAAACTGTCAGGTTTCTTTTTTATGGAAGTTGGAGGAAGCAGAACTGCTCTGTTTACCTTAGTAGATGTAAGTCTCTAAAGTAGATCTGTTCAATTATTACAACATTTCCACACTTAAATCAGCATAGCACGTATAGTTTGAAACGGCGCTACAGACGACGTGGTTTTCTTTCATGTCTCGTATTAAAAGTCTAGACGGCAGCTACTGAGCGGCTGTAGAAGCTCATCGTAGCTAAGGTGAAAGTCATGGATTACTCATGGAGTACTCACGTTACTGAGTTGCTTTTATGGGTATTTCTATTTTTTTTTAAGTATATTTCAAAATCAGTGATTGTACTTGTTCTTAAAGAGCAACTAAACCCCTGCTTTCTGCTGACCTGTCACGAGGAGGAAAATTCAAAAAATTCTCTGATTATGGGCGTTACTGCTGTAGCAGTAAGACACGCCCACTCCGTCATCCCACACCGCTGTTCACAGAGACAGACAGTAATACACACAATGATGCGTCTACACACGCGCACGCGCGCACACACACACACACACAAAAAGTGCAATGATTTACCTCAAAATGTACAAAAGTTATTTACTCAGAGGGAAGGAGGGTATAATGTATGTTACGAGGAATTATTATTTCATAATACCGATGGTACACAGTAGGAAGAAAGATTTTTGTGTTTCCGTAAACATGGTGAAACTGTGGAACAGCTTAAATGAGCAGCTCAAGGAACGTTCAAATTTAAAACAATTTAGAAAAAGATTTAAAGAAATTTTTTTGAATGTTAAAAAAATGAAGGAAAATGAGTTGGTTTAACTGGAATTTTTGTTGTTAACATATTGTTTAAATGTATGAAGAGACTGTATACTGTATGTGTTTGTGTTACGTAAGAAAGTGGATAAAACCAAAGGAAGTAAGCTATTGTATTAAGACTTTGGAAGAGGGAGTGGGAATTATTAAGTGTTAAACTGCATCCCACTCCTTTTTGAGCTGCAGGGAATTTTTCTGTTTTCTGTGGATTATTGTCGTATGTTGTACGTACTGTACACTTTTTCACTGTGTGCTTGAAATAAAACGAAACTAAACTTCATGAGCTTTGAAAACAGGATTCGTGACTTTTACCAGCTTGGAAAAGACAATATTCCAAAGGAAAAGAAGAAAGAGAAAAATAGTTAATGCAGCGTCACTTTATGATCAACCTGAGTCATGCTGTAGGATGCAGAGAGACGGTTGTGTGTTGGTTCTACTCTGTGTCACTGCGTAGGCTTTATTTAATGGATGATGTGTGGATTATTTTCCAAACAGCCTTAAATGATTACGCTCCGAGGATGCTTATGTCCAATAATTCCTAATCCTAGCGACTTAATTCAATAAAAATCACGTAAACTGAAGATTTTGAGTTCTCACATCCCCCCTTGTTAAAGCTACATGGAACGTTTGCTCATCGTCATGGGTGCGAGATGAAGAAATGACACCTGCGGCCTGAGCAACATCAGGGTCAAGGACTTCCTGTATGTTTACATATTTAATCCCATCGTTACGCATCATAAAAATCTGTATTATATGTTATTCTCCTCATTAGCCTTTCTCAGTGCTACACTGCATATTTATTATGGAGCTTTCATCCATCTGTACTACAATCAGCAGTTGGTCGTTGATGCCATAATGCTTTGGAATCAGCCTGTATCTTAAAATGAATAGCAATCAAAGTGTTTCCCTCACCGTTAAAAATGATTCATTCCCAACAACAAGGCTTTACAGTTACCATTAATTCTAGTGAGACAAATGCATTTGTATTGAATTATATTTGCATTCATGAAAGAATGTAATAGTGAGTTGATGATGTCATGGTTAATCCAACTGGAGATGCAGGAGAACACAAACCTCTGCCAGGTGCCCAAACATGGTCTTTTACAGATATTGGCAGTTATCTGTATCAGTGATCCTGATCATGGTACCATGATATTAACACTTTAAAGGCTTGTAAACCCTCGGAGCATCTTTGTGACCAAAAATGACATTTTGGATGTTTTTATCTGTATCATTTTTACAGCTAGTTGTATGAAAGTTGTATTTTTTTTTTTATTTCCTTGATTCTAAAGTCCTGCGTATTAGAAGTGTATAGAAAAGAAGACATGCATCATCCTGACAGTTACCTTGTGCCCAAATTTGCCCCATTGTCTCCCATTGTAACCACATACTTTTCATATAGTGTAATCATGACTTATGATAATGTTTTTTCAAAATAAAGGGAAAATATGTTTTAGGTGTAATGACTATCAACGAGAGACATTTGCATTAGGTATTATTAGGTTAATTATATACAAGGTGTACACGTGTAATGTTTTTCTTTAAAAATGTCCTGGTGCCACAAATAATGCAATAAATTAAATTTCGCTCAATTAATGACACGGTCAAGGCTGTAACATCCATTCATTTTTAGACCCGCTTTGTCCCTATTTCAGGGTTGCGGGGGTCTGCCGGGGTCAATCTCAGGCACTTTTAACAAAAATATTTCACTTTGGCCGTCATTTCTTAAAATACTGCATATTTTGTGTTTTTCCTGCTGAAAAAAAAATTGAGGTTCTCATGGTAAAGAGTCCATACAAACTTGAAAATTAGAATACATTTAATATCTATGGATAGGTCTGAAGTAGTTGAAAATATCTAAGTAAAATATATATGCGACAAATCATTTGTGTACAATTCCTCTTTTTTGCCCTAGAGTAACAATTTATTACATCATAGAGTGAGTTAGATATGTATATAAATATAAAGAGAAAAATAGTTATATATATATATACACAAAAAAAAAGGCAAAATGTTTTTACATTTTGGGCTCAGCACCTTTGTTACATTATTGGCCAGTTATATTATTATATTTCGCCTTTTATTACTGTTTTTCTTCACAACATTTCTGGTCTTGTTAAATATCGGGCTCTAACAAAGCTTTTAGGATATTTCTCTTTCCATTAATAAAATCAGAATCAGAAAAACACTTTACTTATCCCTGAGGAGTAATTAGAAAGGCAAAGAGCGGCATATAATGAATAAATAAAAACAGCTCTAATAATAATAATTATACACACATGCAGAAAATAAGGAGGTTGTAAGGTAAACTGAATAACAAGGTGAAAGTGGGAGTAAATGTGTGTGTGTGTTGCCCTGTGATGGACTGGTGCTATGTTCAGGGTGTACCCCCACCGAGCGCCCACTAAAAGCTGGATAGAGGAACCAGCAGACCCCCGCGATCCTGAAAACAGAGCAAGCTGGTCAGAAAATGGATGATGGATACTTTATCTTTGACGCAAGAGCAAGTTACACTATATTTCTGCAATTTACGCAGTTGTGCAAAATGTGTTTTTTACCAGAAGCTAATGATAAATATGAACTCTGAACACATTTAGTTAACAACAGGACAAATACATAAATAAAACACACCACTGGGACTGATTATCACCAACACATTGCACATTTAAGGAGCAGATTTTGTTTTTGTAATTCTTTACCATCAATGCCTTCTTCTTTAAGCCAATTTCTTTTGGCAAGATGCTCTCAACGCTTCATGCAGCAGCATTTATTTTGCCTTGGCTCTTATATTGTCATTATAAAGAGACATTGTCACATTAGACTCAGGAGAAAAGAGCAGAGGACAACATGCATTGGTTTAAATTGAACAAATAACCGTGTGTGTGTGTGTGTGTGTGTGTGTGTGTGTGTGTGTGTGCTGAAAAGTGACAGCAGAGCCTCAGAGAATTTTTAAAAAGCACTGAAAACAAAGATGAGCCACATGAAAGATAAATACATGAAAAGGGCAACACAAACTCACAAAATTACTCCAAAAACACAGATGACAAAAAATAATTTTAAAATACAAAATGACAGCAGGAAAATATACAAAAATAGGAAAATATATAAATGACAACAAATACACAAAAAATTACAATACTAAAGATAAATACATGAAAAGGCCAACACAAATTCACAAAATGATTCTAAAAATGCACAAGATGGCGACAAAAAAAGTTGAAAAAAATAGTAATAAAACGACAGTAAAGATAGACAAATTACAGGAAAATTAATAGAACAACAACAAATACACACAAAATTACAAAAATAAAGATACATACACAAAAGGGCAACAAAAATTCACAAAATTACTCCAAAAACAGACAAGATGACTACAAAAACAATTGAAAACATAAAACCACAACCAAAATACACAAAAATAACAGGAAAATTTACAAATGACAACAAATACACAAAACAAGAACAAACATCCAATGTTTTTTCCTGTATCAATGCATAGATCGGTCATTTTTCTAAATGCTTATATTATTATCGCTAATGTGTAATGTGGCCTATGGTTTAGATAATCATTATTTTTGTGGCCCAAGCTGTGATAAAAGTTGCAGATCTCTGATTTACAATAAATCAGGGAAGATTGTAAACAAAAGTGCACAGTAATCAAAAATATCTTATGTCATTCCAACGAAAAAACAGCCAAAAGCTCAAAATCTTTACTCACTTACTGATTAATGTGCAGTGCTGATAGTGACCCCCCCCATTCTGACAGTGTTATGACCATGATGTGTTTGCATATTGATTACCAATCCAAGCCACTACACTGAAATGGATCCCTTTGCATTCACCTCTTCTTCTAACACCTTCATCCATCTATCTGCCGATGTTAGAAAAAGGGAGAGAAGTGTAGTGCAGTCACCCCACCACCCCCACCCCACCCCGTCGCCCCATGGGAGAGTAAATCGACTGTGAGACGAGGTACTCAGCTGCTGGTTTTGATCCTGCACTGTCATTTCAGAAGGTCTTTTTGAGAAAGACGGAGCGTAAAAGGCAACAACTTGCTGTCAGAGTGAGAAAGAAGAAAGGGGGGGTGTGTGGGGGGGTGGAAGTCAAAGCGTCATAGGGCAGATGTGAGTCCACTCAGAACTCACAAGCTTCTCTAAAGGAGTCACGCTATCCTGACAAATCTTAATCTGAGGCCTTTTAAAGCCGTGATGGAACCGTTTCATGTCAAAGTCTGGAGGATTTTTTAAAAAACTGTCAGATCATCCGTTACGTGACATGAAACTGGTGTGTGTATATTTTTAGTTTGTGAGTCTTTGAGCGTCCGAGTACCTTTACCCAGAAGTGAAAGTAACAGATTACAAGTACTCCCGTTACTGTAATTGAGTTGCTTTTATGGATACTTGTACTTTTTAAAGCATATTTGAAAATCAGTAATTTTATTTGTAGTTCAGTATGTTTTTTTTTAAAAAAAAGTAAAGTAATTTGTTACTTTTCTACAACCAACCATTACTGACAACGTTATTTTTTTTGGTTTTAAAATGATCAACGAACATTATGAGTTTTTGACCAATCAGATAATGTACGGCACCAAAACAGCATTAAATACTGATTATTTTCTCAGTTTTAAAGTTCATAAATGTAGCTATACTTGGACTGAAAATCAATAAAAAATTTGATTAATTAAATTAATTAAAATTATTTGAATTAATTGGTGTAATTTATTTTATATTATTTATTTATTTATTGTATCGCAAGACAAAAATTACAAATAGAAAACACAGAACCATAGAAAAAAACAAAACAACAAAAAACAGTGAATTGAATTAATTGGCGTTATTAGTCGTGCTATTTCCAATCAAAACTAAGCCACTTTCTTTGGTTCAGGTTGTGGTTTAACATATGGCCTGGAACTGTTTTAGAGTTCATAAATGTTACTGTAATTAGAGCATGATCATTTATTTTATTAAAAAATAAATAAACAAAATAAATTGTACATTTTGACAAACATTTTACATTATACAGATGCCTTTGTGGAAAATAAAATAAGTTCCAATTGGGAAATATTTCATCTTTTTTCTTTTTAAGTTCATACATGAGATGTTTACTGTATGCAAGGGAACTATGGCAAGATTTATGACCAAAAATAAATGTGGGGGGTGAAAATAACTAGTACTATTTCATTGAGCTACTTTTTACTTGTACTTGAGTACACTTTCAATCAATTACCAGTACTTCTACTTAAGTAGAATATATCAGTACTCTTTACACCTTTGATTATTGTTAACTGAATATTTCAAAAATGCATAAACTAATGATTTATATTTTAGTTGAGTATCTGTAACATATTTAGTCGACATAAACTAAACTATAACTGATATAGTTCTGATGACTAAATGTTGACATTTTAGTCAAAACTCAATGACTAAAAGTAAATCAAAGTTTGCTGCCAAAATAACTGCTAAGACAAAAGTGAACAGAGGGAGTGAGTGTGTGTTTACAAGTGTCACAGAGCTGATTGTTGGAATCACAATGACAGATTTATATTTTTTCCGTCACACATTACAAACATGCATAGATTGGGCTCTTGTTCTACATCTGAGTACTATTCAATTGAGCTACTTTTTACTTGTACATTAGTATTTATTGTATGACTTACTTGTACTTGAGTACAATTTCAATCAAGTAAAAGTACTTTTACTTGAGTAGAATATATCAGTGCTCTTTACACACCTCTGCCTTTACACAGACAATCTTCTTTAACACCAATTAAAATAAAGGTTGATGAGTTTTATTCAAATACTCCTAATCTTCCTCACTGAATCCAACTCTGTGATGAATAGCTTTGGATTTTCAGCATAAATTGGTTTGTATTAGTGGCAGTTTTCTTTGTCACTGAGCGGGGACCCGGTAGCAGAAAGCAGACAAATGTAGCAAGTTCAATCTGGTCCTTGTCTGACAGCTTGATCGAATCTCTCTCCGCACGGCATCTGCTGATGGTGATAAGAGTTGTTCCCTGTAGGTGCTCCTCTTTGATGGCTTTCACACAGTACTAGATGTGAAGATGTTGTAATGCCTCAGAGAACCTTTGATACCAAGGTGCAAAGACGCTCACAGTCTTGCCAAAAGTTTGTGGCAAGACAAACACCAGTTTATGGCATTTAGTGGCAGGATTATATTTAACCATAGATACAGTGGAAATGACTTAATAACACAAGTTCTAACCATAATGTAGTTTCTTCACATTCAGGGGTCGAAAGTAACTAATTACATTTACTCTCGTTACTGTAATCGAGTAGCTTTTTTTTGTGTACTTCTACTTTTGAGTACTTTTTAAAATCTGTAATTTTACTTTTACAGAATCTATTTCAAATGTAACTGTAACAGAATCTATTTCAAATGTAACAAAGTACTGAGTAAAATAAATCCCGCACGGACGGGAGTCTGCGCCATAGATATAATATACTGTGGTGTCATTGTTTACCATTTGTGCTCGTGAACGTACCCTAGAGCTGTTGTTAGGATCAGCCAATAGAATGTGTATATGTCTATGACCTGCTCTGTTGATTCACATGACGTCACTCACATTGCTGCATCGCGACAAAGCTAGAGCGTTGGATTCAGATGGAGAGCAGGAAGCCTGAGAATCTGCCGTCTGAAATCATCAAACTGCTCATGTTTTGTGTAGTTTTCGGCTGCTCCAGTCATTCTAACCGAGAAAAGGAAAAGATATTTTCTAGAGTACTGAAGGTTGTCGTTCACAAAGGTGAGAAATGTAAAAAGCTCACAGAAAACGCCATAAGAAGTGGATTTTAAACCTACGTCTGTGGTCGGGAGGAGCAGAGTCTGCTGATGCCCGTGTCTGTAACGACCACTTGGTCAGAGGTATGTTAGCGAGCTAACTTTGATTTTATGGTTGTGTTTATATAGCGCACATAAAGCTGAACACCCTAATGCTATTTCACTACATGTCATAAAGTACTAGTCAGTTGTAGTAAATATGTATGTATGTGACAAACAAACCTCATGTATCCTTGGCTGTGAGCCTAACGTCGTCGTTAAGATATGCACATTATTGGTGGGTGGGGGGTGGGGGGGTTGTGTGCGACTCAGAACGGAGTGTTTATAGTTTTTCAGAGATTCTTAGATAGGAAGTGTTCTCTCACTGGAAATTTTTTTAATGGATGCTCTGACACACGGGATGTATTGACACAAGCACTTACCTCATACATTTTTATACACGTCTGTTTTATTGCATGGGAGAGATGCCCCACCCCCCACCCAAAAAAAAAAAAAAAGAAACTAACTTTTTACTCAGAGTACATTTTAGGTGATCTACTTTTTACTTTTACTTTAGTAGATTTTTACACCAGTAAATTTACTTCTTCTTTAAGTAAAATTAAATCATAGTAACATAACTTTTACTCAAGTAGATTTTTTTCTGTACTCTTTCCACCCCTGCCCACATTGTATTGTTAATCAAGGGGTAACTAGCGTTAAGCTAATGATTTAAGAAACGTAGGGCTGGGCAACATATTGATATTCAAAAGAGTTTTCTATCTTGGCAATATAGAAAATTACAATATCGCCTATATTGATATATTTTTATTTTATAGCTAATTTTGTATAAAAATACTCGTTCTAGAAGTCGCTGCTTTTGCTACTTCTCAGAACAGCATGAAAAACACAGCTAGATAGATTACTGAGTGCGTATTAACTAGGGTTGGGCATCGTTTGGATTTTAACGATTCTGATTCCGATTCACAATTTTGATTCTTGTTCAAAACAATTCTCGATTCTGAGTTTTTGAGTTGTGCAGGTAAACATATCACAGATTTCAAAGGATATTTTTTTCATTTGAAAAAGCCTTTACACAGGCTATTTTTTATAAATTCACTGAGTTGATACACTTTAATTTGGTTGCTGTACTATAACTAGGATATTTAATTACAAAAGTAACTGTAAAACTGAAACTTGCTAAAATAACACTACAAACATAGTTGGCAGCAGTCTAAAAAACAAAGAGCTACAGCCCAGGAAGATGTGAAACTAAATAAAACAAACTCAAAACCTGGAGCAGTCATGACAAATAATCAACAGTTCTTGTTGGTGAAGATTATTATTATTCTGGCAACTAAGTCCTACGCGACCTAATCGCTCAAAGTTGAAAAGTGTGAACTTCTCAAAGCGACTTCAAGCAACAACTCCCTCGGCCATCACTGTCTGTAAAGCCGAGGCTGCAGCCCCTCCCTCCCACTAAGACGGCAGCAGCAGAGGACTGTCCTACACTTCTGTAATTTACTGGGGCAACATTTCAAGCTGTTAACTTCTTGAATACGCCTACATTCTGGGTGAACTCATCCTTTAGTAACTCCTTAAGTTGATAAGTTAAACCGTAGAAGCGGTGCTGTCTATGATATGGCCAAAAAAGTGCTACTATATTGAAGTGACTGCAGTCGAGTTCGGTGTGAACGTTCCCACGTAAACAAACAGAGAAAGCAGGGCGGAGTAATACAAGCCACGGAAACAAACTAGTGCAGAAATTTAGGAACCGAAAAAACTCATGGACATTCAAACATCTTTGTAACAGTTCCGGACCGGCTCTCGGTGCCCAACTCTAGTCCTAACCCAGACCTTCCCCTAAAAGAGCCACACTATAGAACTCACTCATACATGCTGTCCCTTAAAGGAAAAAAGAAAAAAGTGGCACATATTGTGCTTGTTAATAAATGGGCCTGTGTGGCAAATTTAACCCTAAATTTTCTTTCTAGTCAGACTTAATTTGAATCAAAAATACCAATTTATATCACATATCGCCATTTTGAGAAAAAATATCGAGATATGAGTTTTGGTCCATATTGCATGTGACACGTCGTTTGAAAAAATAACAAAAAACAAAAACAAGTCGGCCAGGGGGGCATTTTGAGTGTGTGGATTCAAAGCTTTCCAATGATATCACACACACACAAAAAAAAGAATATTTGAAGACGTTAAAGCATTTGAATGTTGGCAATCATCAAACTCCAGCTCCGTTTACACAACAAGAATTTCAAATGAAAATTTCAAAAGTTTTGTTGCATTTTGACTGTCTGGCTGTTCCACAATACTTCTTTGCAGGAAGAAGGACACTCCTAACCTCCTTATAACACTCTAAGATAGCTTTGTTGTTTGCTGTCTTATGTGGCAGTAATAGTTTTTAAGTACGATGCTAAGAAATGTCTGGGTCTCCTCTTTTGTTCACACGTACAGTACAAGCTTTTCTCTGAGAAAAGTGTAGAAGTGAAAATAACGGATTCCAAGTACTTATGTTACTGTAATTTAGTTGCTTTTATGGATAATAAATCAATCCTTTTACCTAATTTGTTACATTTAATAATAATAATAATAATAATGCATCAGTTTTATATAGCGCTTTATCATAGACACTCAAAGTCGCTTTACAGAATTAAGGCATTATTCTTTCACTCCACAATTAGTGGTGGTAAACTACTATTGTAGCCACAGCTGCCCTGGGGCAGACTGACAGAAGCGAGGCTGCCATAGTGCGCCATCGGCCCCTCCAACCACCACCAATACTCACTCACACACTACATTCATACTAGGCAATGTAGGTGAAGTGCCTTGCCCAAGGGCACAATGACAGATACCACTGGGTGACTGCCACCCCACTGTGGCACCTGGAATTCTCAGTGGTCTCCATCCAAATACTAACCAGGCCCAGACGTGCTTAGCTTCCGAGATCTAACGGGATCGGGCAATGACAGGCTGGTATGGCCAGACCGTTGCTGAATAAATTATTATTTTTTGTTTTAAAATGATCAACGGACATTGTGAAAGTAGAAAAAATGAAATGACCAGAAAACAATCAAATGTATCACATCATAGCCGACCAATCAGATTAAACGTAATGCACGGCTCAAAAACAGCATTAAATGGAGGTTATTTTCTCAGTTTCATAAATGTAGCCTGGGAATTTTTTTTTTTTTTTTTAATTTAAACTGAATTATTTGATGTTATTTTATTTGAAAAATATTTTTTCATTTTGACCAACCTTTTATTTTATACAGACGCATTTGTGGAAAACAAATGAAGTTTCAACTGTGCAAGATTGTGTCTCTTCCTTTTTAGATTTACATATGAGATGTTTACTGTATGTAAGGGAACCGTGGCAAGATTTATTACCAAAAATAAACGTTGTGGGTGAAAGTAACTAGTAACTTTTACTTTGAGAACTATTCAATTGAGCTACTTTTTACTTTGTATTTTATGTACGACTTACATGTACTTGTCCTTGTTACTTTGAATCAAGTAGCAGTATTTCTACTTGAGTAGAATATGTCAGTACTCTTTACACCTCTGGAGAAGTGGTGATGTGACCAGTAATGTCACGTCATGTGACGTGTAATTGCAGAAAAACTGTTTCCATTAAACTTTTGTGATACATTTCATTATCAAAACATCTGAAAAACTTCTCCATGAAAGTGTAAAAACATTTTAGCGATACATGAGTTTTTTTGTTTTTTTTTTTAAATCCAGGTGTTTCCATTGCCAGTTTTTATTGCGCTATTTAGATTTTGCGCATTTCCAACGGTAATGGAAACACAGCTTGAGCTACTTTTTCAGTGAGGTAACAACACTCAGTAATTGCTATTTATTAGCACTAACTAGCACAAAACTGGTTAGAAGAGTCAAAATCCGGAGCAGAAATTAATGATCCGCCACTAGTTTATTTGACATTTCTAACTACAGCATCAAACAACTTCAAAAAAAATAATTGTGCACCACTTGCCACAACATCTAAAAACAAGATTTAACTCATGAAAGATATTTTAAACCCTAAACAGATCGAAGCATTTATGAAAGTTTTTCCCCTTTGCTCTCCAACTAAACCAAACTCAAATGCTTCCTTTTCTTCCGACTATGGAGACGATAAGACAAGCATGCGCTCTATTTCCGTAGTTAAAATGCAGTGAACGATGACAGAGTACAGGAAGACACAAATTGCAGCACTCAACATATTCTGCATTGTTTTGTCACCTCACTCTGAGACCTGACGTGTTTACCACAAACAAACGGCACCGGCACTGAGTGCTTAATGAAGGGCAGAGCAACAATTAAATTGCACATAGCGTAATGTGTTCCTTATTAATTAGCATCAATTGGCTTCTTTTCAGTGCAATACATAATTAAACTCCAACACTTCCGACATTGCGAACTCTCATTTTAAACAACGCACAGAGAGGAAAACAAAGGATGTCTGCTTGCCCTTCATAATTAGGAGCTCTGTATATACCGACACGCAGCAGTGATGGGCAACTGGAGTACGCACGCGCACGCACGCACGCACGCACGCACGCACGCACACACGCAAATGATACTATATTTTTAAAGAAGTCTCTTAAGATTAAAATTTGTAGCAAAAGAAGATCTGATCGCTGTGAAGGCAAACACAAGCCCTCTGGGTCTGATTATTACAACAAGAGTTTTTCCAATCCAGACATGACGACTACTTGCACATTCTGATCTGATGTCGGCCTTCGTGCTGACCACAACTTTCCTAATTCAGATGGAACGTCTACATCTTTCCACGCTCCAGCGAATCTGATAATGATGCACTGGGTTGTGATGCAAACACAAATTAGTCAGAAATTGAAAAAAAAAAAACTTTAGGAAACTCAGAAAGCTCACATCCTAAAGTACAGATGTCTGAAATAATTCAAAGTGAGTTAAACTGTAGAAGCCCAGGCCTGTGGTCAGAATTTAGATTGTTGATTCCTTTATGTACTCACAATTTCTCGTACTGCTAGCAGGCATTCTCATAGACAGTAAAAAGAATGGACGTGACGTCAACCATTGTTCCCACTCAGTTTTTTTTAAGCCAAAATACTGCACATCTTGCGCAATCTCCAACTTGATCACAGCTGTAAATGTTGAGTTAAAATCAATTTAGGTTCTAATGTGTGGTGTTTACTGTTTATCAAACACTGTTTAACACTTTTAGTCCATGTTCAGAAATACACATTCTTTAATTTATTTTAATTCTTACTTACTTTGTCTCAAATGAAAAAAAAGAACAAAAACAATAAATTAATTATTATATATGCTCCATGAACGCTCATTAATCACGTTAAACATATCTGAATAGAAAAACACTCAGAGTGCAAACCTCCGCCAAGTTCAGAGGGGCAAAGTCACCAAAACATGTTGTACTGTATCTACAGTAACATATGGACCATCTCCAAAATCAAACTTCTTCTTCCTCTTGTCATTGTTTATCAGATCGCCCAATTTCATTTTTGGAGATATCTTGCTAACAAACATTCACATTAACAGACGGACAGACAGATGGACAGACAAACATTATTGAAAACATTACCTCGTTGGCTGAGGTAAAAATTTAGCATTTAACATAACTGCGTATCACTCATAAAGTTGGAGAAAGCACAGAAATCTGGTCTTTCACCTTACCTGCTTTAAAGAGTAAGACACGCCCAGTCAAAACTATAAAAGAACAATCTATACTATACTAATAAACTACTCATTACTTAATATAGCTCTGTATTCACAATTATCTCAATCAAACTTACTCGTCACAGATTGCAGAGTCAACAGGTGCTAGTTCTTATAGGAGGTTGTCACAGAATCACGTTCTCAGCCAATAGCAAAATTCAATATTAATAACCGGGTTTTAACCCATAGAGGGCAGTCACTCTTACATTTTACACCAAACTGAAATACTTAGACTAAAATGTTGAGAGTTGGACTAAGATCAATCAACAACATAACTTATTAACTTAATACATTTGTTTTCAACAGAATAAAAAAATAGTTTTGGTGTTTAATATTCAGCTAAATAAACTACCTTCACTGGCTATCTCATTAAAATAAATAACATTCAAAACAATGCAATTTAACTAAAAATAAATCTTGAATGAAATAAATAAAGGAATAATGCAAATGAAGAAGAAGTCTATTAATTTAAATTCTGGTTCTACAGTAAACAATGCAAAACTGCATAATAGTTATTTTTCTTTCTAAAAGTGCAACTGAAAATGTATTTTGTGCCTTAACAATTGGACTTAAAAAAAACCCAGTCATTTCACTGTATTTACATCAGATATTTGTTTGGACCAGCAGAGGGCGCTGGTAACCCAGTGGTCGGTTAGCATGCAGATATTATTGCAGTGAATAAGAGATGCTATGCTAGCGGACAGAGTTAATAGAAAAACATGACCTTTACAGATATTCACGTAATATTACAGATTCTTTCGGTGCTAAAGGGGTAAGGAATCATTTATGAACATGTTTAAGAGTAGAAGGCGGCCAGAAAGAGAGTAGTAGCAGATTCCGCCCACCACCTCCGCTTCTGGACAAGAGAAGGATAAATAGATAGTGCCCTCTGCTGTTTAAAAAAAGTACTGCGACTCAATTTTCAGAGTATCGATATGAACCGTGATACCTATGAATCGATTTTTAACTGCCTTATGATTAATAATTACATCCCTAATAACCATTGTGTACACATTTTACCAACAAACAAAGAGCAGTCAAATAAAGAACCAAACATGAAAGATAGAATACACAAACTCCAAACTTCATATGAATATGGATAGATGGATGGATGGATGGATGGATAGATGGATGGATGGATAGATGGATAGATGGATGGATGGACGGACAGTCCTTCACCTGGTTTGGACCCTTCAGCCACAGATCCATTGTAGACCTGGTTGTGAAACTCTGGTCTGTTGTCGTTCATGTCGATCACGTAGATGTACAGGTCGATGGGATTCTCCACCTGGTTTCCATTCATGTCCACAGCGTGGGCACGAAGCTGTGACAGAAACAGTACCGTTAATAACGCCTCACACATGCTTGAATAAACAGTCTAATGCAGCTCAAGTGTCTTTGACGACCGCTGCTCCGTGGGAGGATGGATATGATCCAGAGCTCAGTGTGTGTGTGTGACTGTTGTCAGCTACAAAACAAACAGCCTCAACCTATGAAATGTACTGGACACAAAAACAACAACAACATTACATTACACAAACATTGCAAGTAGCTTTTTGTTCCTTAGGAAGAACGTTGTCCAGGATTGGTATGACAAAGCCGGACATTTTAAATGGACATCTCCAGAGCTAAATTTGGGCCGGATCCTGTCGGAGCAAGATCTTGATTAAAACCAGCACCTCATTTATTTGTATTATTATTTTCCAGCACCTCATTTGCTTTTAGGTGTTTTGATTACATTTTTAGGTTTTATATTTGGACAGCTGTGTCTTTTATTGAGTTGAAATCACCGGAAATTTCATTGTACACACAAAAATGAAAGTGAAAACTGAGCGCGAGTGAGGAAGAATGGGGAAAAAAAATTTAAAAAATCAGGCCACGCCCACGCCACGTCTAAAGAGTGATTTGTCAGATTGAAAGACAGAATAAAATGGCTTAAATAAAAGGCAGTTGGATTTAAAGAGCTTTTTAAGCCAATAAGTGAAGCTGAGCCTGAGGTAAAGAAGTCTAAGGGTGTTTCTGTGGAAATTGAGGAGAAAAGCAGCAGTAGTTAGCATAGCGACTAGCAGCACCTGTAGTGAAGATGCTAAAGCAGGAGAAGCTGTCTCCAACAGACAGGACACAGGAGGACTCAGGGACAGAGAGAAGAGAAGGAAAGTGTTGATATGGATGTTGAGAAAGAGGCTCAGCTCAAAGCTAAGATGATCTGCTACTCTAGGTTTATGAAAGACAAGTCAGGCCTCGGCTGTGAAATATGTAAAAAAGTTCCATGGCTGTTTTTGGGTTTTTTTCGGCTGTTTTGACAAATAAAAGGTAAGCACATTTTATTTTCATTTTCTGCTGTGCTGCTGATTCATTAGAAGAGTTATGGCCTTGTGGGTGTACTTTTGTGTGGTTAAATTAGCAGTGATTTTACGCTGTCCATGGTGCTGAAACATGACGATTGTCCGTGCTTATTTAAGGCTGGATCATCATTATTTTATTAAACATTTGGGTTAAGCGGTTGTTTGTGTTCAGGTGATATTGGCCCATTTAGTTAGCAAAAGGCACTTTAAAAAATATAAGAAAGAAAGAAAGGAAGGGAAAATGGGGTGTTTGAAATGTGAGTGAGGCACTAAGGAGATGCAGAGTGTCAGTGAGTCTTGTCAAAGTATATGAGAGCAGGAAATACAAAGAGGCTGTTTGAGGGTGGTGGTGGGGGGGGGAGGGGTCTTTAGGAAAGATGACTGACAAAAGGAATCATTATCAATGGGATGATTTCATTTGTTACAACAATCCCCACTAATGACATCTAACAACGCAAAGACTTTTAGCAGCTCTGAAACCAAGCCGACCACTGTTCACTATCACTTACATTACATTATTCTCATTAAATTGGACAAAAAAAAATCATATTTTCTACAGTAGCGCTTCTCATACTTTCCTGGCTCAAGTACCCCTTAGTCCAACAACAACATTTTGCTCAGAATTGGGGTGAATGAAAGAATGAAACAGTATTTAGAACGAGACTAACCCTTGTATTTTCACTTCATGTACTAATCAAGATCATTTCTATCATCATTGTGTGTGTTTTTTGTGTAGTTTTGTTGTTTGTCTGTTCTTTTTATTATTCAATATATTTGTCCTTTTATTTTGTGTGTTTTTGTTGTTGGTTTTGTGTGTTGTTGGTATTATTTAAATTTGTCTCCCTCAGTGCGTGCGATTTTGGTGTCGTTTGGTTGTTTCTTATGTCATTTTGTATGTTTTGTGTATATTGTAGTACATGTTTCTCTCATTTAGTGGTTCTTTGTTGTCGTTTGTGAGTTGATAATATTTATTTATTTTTAACTAACAAAGAACATTATAAAATATCGTTTATTTTCCTCTCTCTCTCTCTCTCTCTCTCTCTAAGTACTCCCAGTAGTACCATTGCGTACTCCCATTTGAGAAACACTGCGCTACAGAAATGTATTTCAGTCCCAGTTCGGCTCGTGAAGGAAAAAAAGCTCTAGTTTTGGCCTTAACTGTCACATTGTCTGCCAAATATAATGGCTCCGTCTGTCAGCGTGATTAGAGCAGGTGAGGACAGGTGTATAAACGACAGAACCTGAACAAAAACACATAGATTAACCCAAGAACCCAAAGTCAAACAAGCAGGGAAAGATGTTGAAACGCTTATTAACAAGGACATTGACCCAGATAGGCACACCCACCAATCAGGAGAGCTCTCTTTAGCCACTTAATGATCCCCAGCGTGCTGGGTTTTCATTGGCTGAGCCACAGTAAACAAACAAGCAGAGAAGACCATCAGACAAACAAGCACAATCTGTTTCCTCAGCTGTGAATACGGCGTGCTGTGGATGTGTGATTGGGATGTGCATGACTGCTTCAGAGCATCAACGTGTGTGTGTGTGTGCTTTGTTCTAGTTGTTTAACTGTGGGTGGTTTTTGTCCTCTGTCCGTGGATTGGATGAAACACACTCTGTACATACTTGTTTACATCTTCACAGCCTTATGCATCTGCTGCACATTCCCATTTCAATCCATGTGTTCACAGAAAGAAGAAAAAAGATAAGTTTATGTGCGTTGGTGCTTTTGTTGCTTGGCGCAGAAATATGAACGTGAGCTGAGTGTGTGCTGTACATGTGCATTTGGCAGCATCAGGATTTTGCCTGATGAAACAAACACAAACAACTTCTGCACGCCTCATTGACTCTCAGTATATGCTAGTCCTGCAAAGCACTCGAAACTTTTGCATTATATGACCAGTGACGTGCAGTCAGCGCCTCACCCACGGGTGGTCTGGGACACACATTATCAGCGCACACTATGTAGATGTTAAACAACATGTGGCTCTTTATGTTTTAATTTTAATTATTATTTCCGGAGAAAACCTTAAAATGGGGAAACGTTTTAACACCTTTTTACCTATTTCCTTTGTCCCATTTTAGCCCCTTTTCAAAAAGTTCTGACACTTGTCAATACATTTCCCATTTTCCTATATTTTTGTCCATTTTCACAAGTTCTTTTTGACACCTTTATCCAGATTTTGTCATTTCTTTGTCCTTTCATCCTAATAAACTAACTTTTAACCCAATGAATACCACTTGTTTCCTTTTTCCCTATATTTTGCCTCTTTTTGTAAAACATTTTGGCCATTTTTCACTACTGTTTGCCACATTTTGCCCATTTAAGCTACCATTAGCCATTACATACCAACTGTTTCCTTTTTATTTTTTGGCCACTCTTGACTGATTTTGGCCCATTTTCATCATTTTACATTCTTTTCATGCCACTTTCGGACCATTTTTGGCCACCTTTTACTATGTCTGCTTCCACTATCTCCTTAAAAAAAAAAAAAAAAATGTAGTGGATCGGATCGGCACTCATAGATTTATGTTTTCCTGTGCAACATGTATTTAACAGCATGCCTGTCAAAATAAGTTTTTTTCAAAATAAAAGACAAGTCCAACATGAGACACACATTGAATTCTTATTCTTTATCAGTTGTCCGCGACCCGCCCAGTACAGGTCCGTGACACACTTTTGGGTCCTGACCCACCGGTTGAGAATCACTGCTGTAGTTCATAGTGCTATGGACTCAGATGCACATTCACATTCATTTGAACTTTATTATTTGTGTAAAGCATTGTGTATTTTTTTGTTTTAGTTTAACATATATTCCGATTTCAAAAAGTACAGCCTTTAATTGCATATCCCTTCTAGCAATCGCTCTCTAAAATTTTACTATCTTATGTCCACCCCAATAATTAACCTGAAAGGGGGTACTCGAGCCAAAAAAGTTGAGACTTTAAGTCTATTTGTGTCCTTTCCTCAGGGTTCAGGGAATCAATAAACTTCCTCACAATATTCTTTTTACATCTGTAAAGACAACAACTTTTATTCTAAGATTCAAAATACAAATACAGAGTTTCCCTCCAGTGCTGTATTTGCTAAGCTCTCCTGTTGCTCATTGGACATCAGTGAATCTCAGGCAAACACCCGCTCACCTCACGCATCGCCTTTCCACCGATGCCTCTGACGCTTTTCTCACAAACTCCAAAACTAACAAGCAAAGTTTGGCCTTGGAGTGCAGAACAGCGCAGGGAGCTGCTCGTCTGCTTCAAAGAAGTGAGCGCATCGACTAAATTCCCCCTGCATCAAACAGGGGTTAGCTTTTGTAGCACAAAATCAAACATTCACACCACTAGCAGCCCCACAAAGTCTGACTTGGAGCTTCATTCAACCTAAAAACATGCTGCTGTATTAAATGTCTTTCTCAGGGACCGACAGTACGACCTGGCTGCCATATTGATCACTGATAGGTATCAGGGTTGGGGTCAATTATAAAAGTAATCGTGTAATTGATAGATAATTACAATGATAGTGTTATAATTGTAATTGAAAAAATATATATTGCCATCGCAATTGAATTGTAACTGAGTTCAGATAATTGATTTTGTAATTGTATTTGGAAATATTTAAAAAATTGTCAACTGCAATTTAACATAAAAGACAACATTTTTTGAGGAAATTTGATCTCCTGACATGTTCTTCAACTCCTAACCGTCAGTCTTCCTCAGAGGCATCTAGTGATTGCTATGATGTTTGATGTTGGCCACACCCAGAAATAAGGACACATGAAAGCGATCAGTCGATGCTTTGATGCTTTCTTTATGAAATAACTCGTAGGGGATACATCAAAGCAGTGTTAATGCTAGGCTAATACTATTGCTATGCTAATGCTAGGTTATTGCTATTGCTTGTCTCATGCTAATGCTAGCCTATGTTATTGCTAGGCTGATGCAAATTCTAAGCTAATGCTAGGTTAGTGTTAATGTTAGGCTAATGCTATTGCTAGGCTAATGCTAGGTTAGTGCTAATGCTAGGTCAATGCTCAACTAATACCAATGCTAGGCAAATGTTATTGCTAGGCTGATGCTAATGCAAGATTAATACTAGGTTAGGGATAATTCAAGGCTAATCCTATTGCGAAGCTATTGCTAGGTTAATGCTAACTCTGGGCTGATGTTAATGCCAGGTTAATGCTTAGTTAATGCTATAAATAGGTTAATGCTATTGCTAGGCTAATGCTAAGCTAATGCAATGTGACGCGGGCCAGCACCTGCGTCCTCACTTGTATTTTCTTCAGGAAATGCAAATTTTCTAGTTGTAATTTGACTTATTCGTAACTGGAAAAATTCTGGTCACTGTAATCGTACTTGAATTGTAATTGAACATGGATAATTGAAAACACAATAGTAATTGAAAAATGTAATTGACCCAAACCCTGGTAGGTAGGTATGCTTATAAAGGCATACAAAGGTAGGCTAAGGAACAAACTAGCCTGACGATGTGTAACCATCTTTGGAAAATAAGTGCATTGGTTTACTTTGAATGTACGTGTGTGTATTTGTGTTTGTATTCTTGTGAGTAAGCATGTGTGTCAAAGACTGGAGCAATGCTTTAAAATGAGCTCCATCAGCAGCACTCGTCCATCATAGTGACAGGCATGACGCCATTATGTGTCCAACATCAGTGGCGCTCACCACATGAGGAGATGCTGGTCCTTTATGATAGAAAGTCAAGCAGATAAAGTGTGTGTGTGCATGTGTGTGTGACTGTAAACTGATGGCCTTGCAGTACCTTGAATCTCAAGTGATCTGCATATTTAATTCACACATCTGCAAAACAGTTTAACCCAAGGTTCCATAGAGACCTGTTGTGAACTCAGCATTCCTTCAGCCTCCCGTGTGTGTTTTTGCATTTGTGTGTGTGTGTGTTTGAGTGTGTGTTGGGGAGCGATGCTAAATGTACAGCTGTGTGTGTTTCCTCCACAGCTGCTCAAAGTGCACGAGGTAAGTGTGCAACAATTTGGGCTCCTGCTGTGCACAAAGAGAAAGCTGAAGAAGCTGCAGTGTGTGAGGAGACTGCAGAAAAAAACTCTCTGGTGACATTAACTGATCATTTATCAATCAAGCGACGCTACACAGGGAGCTACTGTTTGCACACAACACTTCAGATGCACAAACACTGTGACGAAGCCGCACCTGCTCATCAGCTCTGATGAGGGAAACAAAGGCATCAGTTTGTCTTGGTTCTCAGATTCTGATCGTTCAGTCTTTTGTTTCAATGCAAAGTTTAAACTGTAACACTTTGATTTGATAAGGCATTTTTCTTGTCTTTAGCTACAACGTAACCGTGGCACTGTTTACAAACGTTTTGCTTCTGTGTTATGGCAATTTTTATATTCATCATCATATCGTCAAATGTATGTTCATGTGTACAATTTGTCATGTTTTAATACATGATGACTCCATTACTCTTTGCACTTTTGAACAGCTGAATCATGTTAGATTAAACAGTACAGATCGTATTGTACTCAGTGCAACACAGAGTCTCTGCTGAAGGCCAAAACTCAAACTCACATGCAGATATACACGAACGCACACACTATCAAGGACAGATAAGAGTGGCGCCCAATCTTCCTCATAATATACATGTCTTCATCATCCTCAAATGTTTCCACTGTTGGGCATCTGACTCCCTCCTTCTCCTCACCTCAGGGTGGAACTTTTCTGTTATCTGTATAAAAGCTTAAGCTGTGAAACTGTTAGTTAGAGTGGGTCTTACCTTTTTGCTCTGCCACAAGCCTTTTGCCTTTCATTCTTTCAGGATGGAAGCTTCTTTTTTACTCCTTTTTATTTTATTTTATAATAAATCTTTTTTATAAAATCATCAATGCCTCGCCTGGACTCCATCATTCAACCAGAGCAATAAATCATGTCTCCAAATGAGGTCAACCGCAAATTTGCCGTAACATCTGTTTCTGTTTTGGTTTCCAAAAGTTCCACATTCACGTGGCAATGTTTTCAAAATGATCTCTGTTTACATGAGACCGAGGGAAGCATAAAAAACGATGTAGTATACATGCCAGGCCAATAGATGACAGTATGATTTTGCAATAAACCAAAATAGGTGCATGCGCAGCGATACTTCTGACAAACACAAGTAACAGTAGAGCTTAAATTGGACCTACAAAGTTAGGCCTTGACCTGAGGTTGACAGAATACGGCCTGAACGTGAATAAAATTAAATAATTCAGCTTTCCCTGCCTTCTTTTACAAACGTCAGGATCAGACCCAACATACATAAAGACATGCATGACCCATTTAAAGCCCTTTCAGAAAAGGCTAAGAAACATGAACAAAGCCCCCCCTGGAGAAAAAATGCACCAGCCGCCACTGCTCTGCAGCTTTAGTGAACATGCCCGTGACACAGAACGTGTCGTTTCTCTGTTTACACGGAGACAGAAACTATGTATCCATTACCCTTGGAAATGCGCAAAATCTAAATAGTGCAAAAAAAAAAAAAAAAAAATGGTAATGGAAATACCTGAATTTAAAAAAAAAACACTTAAATATCGCTAAAAAGGTTTCACACTTTCATGAGGAGGTGTTTCAGACGTTTCGATTTTGAAATGTGTTATAAAAGCACTATGGAAACACTTTTACTGCAAATACACGTCATAAAACGTGATGTACATGGTCACATGACCACTGCTCTCTGAGTGTAAACAGAAGAGGAGATTGGGACATGTCTTAGCATTGTACTTCAAATAGTTATAAAAATGAGCATCCGTTTTTCTGCAGCCTAGTCTCGTGGGATGATATTTCACAGGAGTGACAATGCTTCTGCCCAAAACAGCGTTCAAAGCGCAATTATTCCTTGTCGACCTTTAGAAATATTGCGTTTATTTTGCGAAAATCTGTAATGGAAACACAGCTAGAGAGGGAAGCGTTGTCAAAAACTTCCACTCTGGAGCCCGTTTTTAAAAAATTCCATTCTCAAGCACCAAACTGCTGTTGCCATGTCAACGGACAGCCAAAACGCAACAAAACATTAGCATTTTCACTTAAAAACTTTGTCGTGTAAACAGGGCCTTAGTGTGAGGCTGGTGTGGTGCAAGTAAAGTTCTCTGCATTGTCTTTTTTTGGTAAACATTAGGCTTAGAATTAGATGAAGGCAAGAAAAGTGGAGGCAAACATTGACAGGGATGATAGGAAGATGATCAGAAAGATTGAACAGAAGCCTGAGGGGAAACAGAAACAGATAAATACAGATTTGAGGCATTTCTTACATGAAACGAGGCTCTCTCCTCTCTGTCCAGAGGCTGGGTAACAAACATGTTGCCACTGATGGGATCTATGTTGTAGATTCCACTCGGGGGCTGATCCGCGCCTGCGCCAGTGATGCTGTAGCGAATGCCGACATCCTTATCCTGATCTGAGCGGATCTGAGAACAAAAGTTCAACAGAGCAGAAAAAAGTCAGTTTTTGTCTTGGGTTTTTCAATCTTCTCGAGCCACAAAAAGTCTGAAATGTTCAAAGCTTAGTATGTGACATGCACTTTCAAAAACACAGTGAAGTCAAATGAAAAGATTGAGCAGAAAGTGTACACAGACTATTTGGCAGATACATTGATGACAGTATTTCCACAGAAACTTTTCTTTTATGTTCACACTTTGAAAAGACAGCCTGAGGGTGGAACTAGAAGAATGAAGTCTGCAGTAAAATAAATACAATTTCTGCAAGATTATTTGACCTGCATGTTGAGTTTTCCAAGACAGTTTTTTTCTCAAAAACCTTGAACTTGTGTGGAGACTTTTTTGTCTGTCTGGGTGATATTGCTGTTTGCTGCATCGGTGGGTTTTAATGACCAGATCTTTTATACCAGAAACAGCTCAATAGATCTGACTCCCACACTTTACACTGAGAAGACACTGATATCCATTATTCTGGCCAGTTATTCCAGCCAATAATCACATAATCTCTTTGCTGTAGCACATCTACAATATTCAAAGACTAGACTATCTACATTCAACCTTTTATTTCAATAATTAGCCCCAAAAATGACTCCTCAACTGATTCAACTAAAGTATTTTACACTACAAACTCAATGAGTATATAGTATGATTAGGATGATGACCGTTTCCACTGAAGTATACTTCCAAGTTTCCCAAGATGCATCTGGAACCTACAACGACAAAAGCTTGAATCACACTGAGGCTAAACATCTGTTGATTCTCCAGCTTTGAAAGTTCTGAAAACATTTTAAGTGAAAAAGTGACCAAGTAGAATATCAACATGTGCTCATTTGATCCATAAAACTCACAAACACATTTCATGCCGACATTACGGAGATTTTCAGAGACCCACCATTGCGCTACTGACAAAACTTCCGGTTAATTTCAAAACAAGAGATGTATTTACAAAAGGGTTAAAAAAAAAAAAAAACTAATGGAAGACACGCTGAGACGCTTTTGAAAAGGGGATGTTTGATTTTGACATTTCATTCCGACATTTCGGAGATTCCATATTGCCCATCATTGTGCTACTGACAGAACTTGTGGTTAACTTTAAAATAAAAAATCAAAAGTGTTCAAAAAAAACCTAATGGAAGACAAAAAGCGATGCTTTTGTTTTGAAAAGAGGATGTTTGATTTTTAGCTGGAGGCCAGTCCCATTTTACATTTCCCTAATGTCCGCTCGCAATGCATCATGGAGCGGTTGAGTATGGCTGTGTTGTAAATGTCATACTAACGTACTACTCATACTAAGTCTATTGTCAAAATGAGTATGTAGTGCATTCACATTAGATAGTATGAAAAGATTGAGCGCGTGAGAAATACCCAGCTGTATACTATATGGGGGCGTTTTAAAAAGTATGCATGGTGGGCACACTAGTCATACTCAACCGCCCCATGATGCATTGCAAGTGGAATGTAAAATGGTCCTGGGACAGGCTTCAAGCTAACATTCAAACATCCCTTTTTCAGAACAAGTTAGTTTTTTAATGCTTATGTAAATAAGGCTCTTGTTTTGAAGTTCACCAAAAGTTTTGTCACTAGTACCCAGTGGACGTGCACTGTAGCTGTTCCCACTCAACTTTCTTGAAGCCAAAAAACGGCGCTTAGGGGAGCTTCCATCTTGCAAATTTGACGTCATTTGGAGCCAGAGTCTGCGCAGTAGGGTCCGGCGGGAGGAGCTCTAGTAGCACGCCCACCCATTCAGCATACTGCCCAATCATCAGCTGTAAATCATTGTCATATGACATCAAATCCCGTTTATCAACCTCAAATAACTTATTTAAAACAAGCTTCACAGAAAAATGAGCACTTGAACACAACGTAGGGTGATAATAACTAATGATCACAGCAAAGTTTAGGTTTGAAAAAATAACGAGTATTTTAACTTTACAGTTTGACCCATATCCCATCTGTTATCACTGAGGAGGCGGGGCTTAGGACCTATACTGCAGCCAGTCAGCAGGGGGAGCACTAAAAATAAAAGCTTCACTTTCCCGTGAGCGTGCGTCGTTCATTCTTTTTGTATAGTCTACCACGGTAGTACCATAGAGGGTCTCTGAAAATCTCAGAATGAAATGTGTTTCTGTGAGTTTCATGGATCAAATGAGCACATGTTGATATTCTACTTGTTCACTTTCTCATTTCAAATGTTTTCAGAACTTTCAAAGGTGGAGAATCAACAGAGATATTTAGCCTCAGTGTGATTCATCAGTGGGAACACTCATCATCCTAATCATACTTATACATAATATACTGTATAGTAGACAGTGTATACCAGTGGTTCCCAAGCTTTTTTGGATCATGAACCCATCACAAATTTCTAGTGACCCCAAAGTTTTTTTTCTAGAATTAATTTTTGATCATGTTTGTTTTATTATTTACCAAATACAGAGTAGCTCAGATTGGTGTAGAAAGTGACAAGATACCCCAGCTCAGATATTTATTTTATTTTTATTCCTTTTCTTTATACTGTATTTAGTTTTTGAACTAGATTCATATTTGATCAAGTGAAAGTATAGAATGCAGTTGTTTAGGATTATGTGTTGTTTTAATTTGAAAAACAATACATTTAAAAATGTAAAAATATATTTTTAATCAGAAACTACTTTTATCAATTACTAGACAGTCCAGGTGACCCCGGTTATAAGGTTGAAAAACACTGGTATATACTGAATGAATTGTGTATAGTACGCAGTGTGCCACTTCAAACACAGCCTATGACCTTTGTGCTCACTGTACTTAAAGCTAGGGTAGGCCATTTCCTCCAGATACACTTTTTAAGTTTTTGGTTGAAATTGTCTTTATGTCCTGACAGAAATGAAGATCTTATGTGTTCTGAAAAATCCATCAACTGTAGCAGTTGTAAACCTGTAATAACTCCAACCAATGGAAAAAAACAAACCGCTTTTTTAACCAATCACGTCTCCCTGTCTCTCTGCTCGTTCTCGACCCCTCACATGCACGAGCTCACATAAAGCGCGTCACTGCTGACAGAGTTAAAAACAGAGTTTTTGGTCTCATTTTTTAAGATGGTAAAATTTATTGTTCACTTACTGCTGAATGAGACAAAAGACAACAAAGTTTCTACACAATACAAGCGATGAGCTGAGCTCCTCTTTTACAGCAGTTGTGTGCATGCAAGCAAGTGAGACGGAGCACAGAGGGGAGGGGCGAGGGGGGTAAAGGCGGAGCCATCAGGGAGGCTACATTCAAAATCATGCTAGCTTTTGAAAATCGCCTACCCTACCTTGAAAAAATGCCCCCATATAGTATGTATCTGAAAAGATTGAGTATGCGAGAAATACCCATACTATTGAACGTCAACGCACTACATACTCATTTTGACGTCAGACTTTGTATCAATAAGACGCTAGTATGACATTTTGAACACTACACTTACAGAGCAATCCACTCCATAAATGACATCCAAACCATCAAACTAAATCTTTATTCATCTTAATGTCACATACTATCTTATTTGCACAAAAACTGACCTTTCCTGTCCTTCTCCCCTCCAACACAACCACCAGTGATGGACAGAAACATGTGGAAACATGGAGCGGTTCCATTAGATTCATCATTGTCAGAGTCAGAATCAGTACAAACCTGCTTTGTAATATCTACGACAATACTCGGTTATTCACTGGTTAAAAATACAGGAAATATCAACTTCATCCAAAAGTTACGAACAAAGGCTTGAGGAGGAAAGTAAAACAACAGTCGCAGTAAAACAGAAATGTTCCATTTATAAAACAGCTTTCTGCATCAAGATAAACTTTAATTAGACATTTTAATTGAATCGTCTGTTGAAGTTGATTAGAAAAGTCCACAGATTGCACAGCTGTCTTTAATTGATTTGCAACTTGCATAAGGTAAAAAGTTGGTGGTACAAAAATGCTAATCTACCCTTGAGCAAGGAGAAATTTAAAAAAGGCAGATTTTTCCCAGCCTTTTACTGTTCATATTACATATAGGTCTACTTCATGTTTGGTTAAATACATTTGTTAAAGTGTTAAAAAAGGGTTTGGCTGTAAAACAATGTAGTTACACACATTTTCTTGACGTGGTTGTGACAAAACAAACTCATGTGATCATGTGATCAA
This sequence comes from Gouania willdenowi, assembly GCF_900634775.1. NCBI lineage: Eukaryota > Metazoa > Chordata > Actinopteri > Blenniiformes > Gobiesocidae > Gouania > Gouania willdenowi. Next base: position 37,909,981 of record NC_041048.1, read on the forward strand.
TTGAACGATACTATTTTCATCATGGAGACGACACCCTGACGCTCACTTACCAAGATAAATGATCGCAGAGCAACATCCAATTACTGCATAGTGCCTCAGAATTAATTTAGCCATTAATTACATGGAGCCCTGTTATACTGCAATACTCAAAAACAATCAGATTAACTGGGAATTCATGTTGACCTGTAATGGAACGCTCAGCATCTTTGTTCGGGTGTGATTTAACCTGGAAGAATATTTATTTAATCTTTTCCTAGTCCTTGAACAAAAGATCATGTCTGCTCGTCATTATTATGGCATGTGAATAAAATAACAAAAACACGTTAAAGGTGCAGTCTGCAACTCTTATAAAATTGACTTTTTGTCATATTTGCTAAAGCTGTCAATATGTAATGACAGCTTTAAGTCAAACTAGTAGTTTGTGTTAAAAAAAAAAAAAAAAAAACAGGCTCATTGAGCCCCGCCCCTTGCTGCTCCTGCTACCTTTGGCAGATTGCCACAATGCACCTCGACTGAGCAAAAAGAACCAATCAGAGCCAGGATTGTGTTTGATGGGCTGTCTGACAGCTGTTGCTCACAGGACCCGCCCCTTTCCCGGGGCTGTAGCGCCGTCTTTTTTACAGTGTATGGTCTGGAGGAGTTAAAGATGGAATTAGCAACTTTTCTGCTTGAAAGGTAATTACTGCTGCTTGATTTACATTATGTTTGATTTGTAATTGTTACACTAGAACTCTGTGGTGCACGTGTTGCTCATGTACGCGCAGCAGCCTCCGTGTGAGCTGCTTTGAGTGACACTGTGTTGTTGCTGCTGCTGCTGAGATGTGTGCACATAGAGAGAGAGAAGCGCTGCAGTAATATGCTTTAAACAGAGCATGTTATATTACTGTGATGTTGCTGTCTGGCTAACATTAGCTTGTTAGCTTCTCTGCGGGAAGGACTTTGGAAAGTTTGGATGCAGGGTAAAAGAGCAGCGGGGAGGGATCTGAGAGTCGCAGACTGCACCTTTAAAACTTTATAATGTGCAGGCAGTCAACACCTTTATACTTTATAGAAATACCTTATTTCTTTCAACAAATAGCTCTGTCACAATTGAGAGCACACATTGGTATGGGCTGAGATTTGTGCCACTAGAAACTGAATTGAAATCATTGGTATTGACTTTGAAAGTAACAATTTGAAATTTAATTTACTGTTTTGAAACTGAATGAATAATTTCCTGTTGAAAAAAAATCATCTAATACATTCCAAAAATTCATTATTCAAAATTCAGATTCACTGCACACAATTCAGTTTCACTACACAGAGACACACTCCTGGTCCGGCTGTTGAGGGTGTGACCACAGATATCATACAGTAAAGGCATTTATTAAATCACTTTAAAGTTTCAGGTCAAACAGACAGAAACACACGCAGAACTTTCTTGCTATTATAGATATATCTACTGTATATAGCCATGAAAAAATACAATTTCAAGTTACTAATTCAGTTTCAATACAATTTCAAGTTGTTACTTTCAAATTCAATACCAACTATTCAAATTTCAGTTTCTAGTGGTACAAATCTCAGCCCATACATTGACTCCGCCTGTTCACACTTGTTAGCTCTCATCCTTCTTTTTACTGTCCTCCCTAACTCCTTTACCCCTGTATTCCCCCCCTGCATTTAGTTATAACACTGTATTCTGTTTTTACATCTTTCCCGGTAATAAAACCTAATTTTCCTAACCTTTATTTAGGAAGGTTGGTCACAATTATGCAAAATAATTTTCATGCAAAGATTGCACCCCATGTAGCGTTAACCTATAACAGGTATGGGCAACTGATGGCTCAGGGACCTTATGTGGCCCTCGGATTATTTTTGTGGGGCCCCCAAAGTAAACGCACAAATTTCCTCTATGAAAATATACAAAATTACAGAAAAATGCACAAAATTACAGAAAAATGCACAAAATTACAACAGAAATACACAAAAATAATAGAAAAAAATAATTAAAAACAACCCAAAAATACACAAGAATCAGGGTGAGTGAGAGTGAAAGATAAGAAATAGCAAAATAACAATTAACTAAAACAGATCAATGTACAAAATGAGAACAAAATAACACAAAATTACTCATAACACACACATACAACAAAAACACACCAAATGACTCATAGCACAAAAACTGCAAAAACACACAGAATGACTAAAAACAAACAAAACGACAACAAAAATACACAAAATTAAACCAAAAAACAACACAATACCTTTTTGTAGTTCCAGCTGTGTTCATGCTCAGATTATTCTATATTTCTGACATGAATGTTGATGCTCCCGCTGTGATATAAGTTGCTCATCTCTGATCTATTCCCTCAGCAGAGACAAAAAACTCCCTGATTTGGTCTTCAAAGTAAACAGCAGAAGTGTGGAAATAAAATGTCAAACAAATATCACAACTGGCCCTGGGTGATGTTTTAAGGCTGAATGAAGACATTCTAACAGCTTTATGTTCAGCTGTACTCTCAGCACATCATTGCCTTTCTTCTTCTCTTTACTTCTTTTTAGGGCGTGAACCATCTCTATGGTTACCAGTCAGAGGAAATAATCACAGTCAAATGGAGAAAATGGGAAGGCTTGACTTTTTCCTCTATCTTTCTCTTACCCGCCGATACAATTTTCATGCAGATCAGGCATGAAAATGAAATTACTTCATCCGTTCAGCAGTGACGGAAGCTGCTGCTGCTGCTGCATAAAACATTTCTCTGTTTTAACATGATATTCTCTTCTCTTTCTAAATGTGCTGGGCAGCGTTTAGCTCCGTCTTTCAACACCATTATTCTCCTTTCCTCAGCTCAATCCAGGGGTGGAGCAGCAATTTTAAAGGTGGGGGTGTTCTAAGGCTAGGGCAACGTCGACTCCCAATTTAGTTTATTAAATAATTCACTAAAACCATGATAAGTCAGTGATTCTCAACATGTGGCTCTTTTTCTCCTAATTTTAATTATTATTCAACCAGAAAACCTTAAAAGTGGGAAACATTTTAACCCTTTTTACCTTGTCCCATTTTTACCCCTTTCATAATTCATCTTTTTACAGTTTTTAGTTTTTTTCAGACTTTAGCCACCTTTTGCCAATAAAAAAATCCCTTTTCTCAATTTTTGTCAATTTTTGCAAGTTCTTTTTGACACTCAATTCTTTAACCATTTTTTGACACTTTTCATCTTCCTTTTTCACAATAAATAACACTTGTTTCATTTTTCTCTACATTTTACCTGTTTTTGGTCCACATCTTTGCCCTTTTTCACTATTTTTGGCCACATTTTCTTCATTTAAGCTACCTTTAGCCTATTTTCAATTTTCTTGTCACTTTTGGACCATTTTTTGCCACCTGTCACTCATTTTTTATTGCTCATTTTTTTTTGGCAAAATGGCCATTTTTTGTTTTGTAGACTTTAGCTTCCTTTTGTCAATAAATATCTGTTTTTTCCTAGTTTTGTCTATTTTTGCAAGTTGTCTATTTTTGCATTTTTTGTCAATTCTTTAACAATTTTTGACACTTTTTATCCAAATAAGCTACTTGTTTCATTTTTTTCCCATACATTTTGCCTATTTTTGTTCCACATTTTTGCCCTTTTTCACTATTGTTTGCCATATTTTCTTCATTTAAGCTACCTTTAGCCATTACATACCACCTGTTTCCTCTTTTGGCCCATTTTAGTCACTTTTCACTCGCCACAGTTTTGCCACTTTTGGACCATCTTTTGCCACCTGTTACTCATTATTTGTCATGTTACTTACACTTTACTCATTGCCGTTCACTCTTTGTTTACCTTCTCGGAACGGTGGCTTCTTCAAAAGTCTGGCTATGATTGGCTTGATCACCATTCAATCAATCTAACTGGACCAATACGTTTCCAACAATGTAAAAAGTGAGGGCGATGAGTTTTTGTTTTTAATCAAAGTGCGTGTGTCGCATCCCCCACGGGTGCCTCTCTAAATGTGCTGGGCAGCATTTAGCTCCACTTTTCAACACCATTATTCTCATTTTCTAAGCTCAACTCAATCCATTTGGGGACCATTCAGGATCAGGAGTTCAATATTGTGAATCTTCTCTCAATCCGTCTTACTCAGCACATATATTGATGACTGCAGCATGACACTAAGACTAATTACGCCTATTATTCATCGCTTCCACCAGCCGTCAATCAGCACAGGGTGAAATTACAGCCCCTAAATAACATCATTCGATGATTCGCCCTCGTCATCAGTGTCATCTGTTTGGATAACAAAGAGATAATGTGGAGCAGAGCAGGAAGATTATAGATTTCAGTAATGAGAACGTGCTTGAGAAATGCTTTGTCTTATATCTCTGCAGGAGAAAAACAAGATGAGGACGCGCAAGAAAAGATGGAGTCACGTCTGATCAAGCCACGGGGTCACTTAATAACAAAGGAATAACATTTAAATGGAGGGAAAAAAACGATGATGCACATCAAACACGGGAAACTGGCAACCCAGGGGCCACATGTGGCCCTCAGTCTAATTATCTACACCAAGATCAACACAGAACAATGACTCCAAAAACACACTCAATTATGAAAAAAAGCTAATTAAATAATACAAATACACAAATCATAATGATCTAACACACACGTTTTTGTATATAAATTGATATACAAAACAACCGCAAAAATACACAAAACAGAAAAATTAAAAAATACTGAATAAAATAAAAATTTAAAAATCACAATGATTTCAAAAACAAACAAAAAAATAGACACATTGACCAAAAAATAAAAACACTAAATAAAAAAACAATGACTTCAAAAACACACAAAAGTACATAAAATTTAAAAAAAAATACACAAAATGACAAAAAGCTCACTTCAAAGACAACATTCCGACAACAAAAATACACACAATGACAAAGAAATATTAATAATGACAATAAAAAACAACATAACACAGGAACATAAAAATACAAAATAAAAAAAATAATAAAAACCACAAGGATTTCAAAATAACACAAAAATACATAAATACAATAATAATAATAACAGAAAAATGATAATTATTAATAACAAAATACAAGAAATGTATTGACTTAACAAAATACACAAAATTACAAATAGTCACTCCAAAAACATGCAAAAATGACAGAAGAATAAAAACAATAAATAAAACAATAAAAAAACTAAAAACCTAATGATTTCAAAAACACAAAAATATGCAAAATACTGTACTCACTTAAATACACAAAATAAAAGAAAAAACAACAAAAACACAGAAACCCTTTATATTAACCCTGTATTAACACTCAGATTGGTCATAATTTTAAATGCTGACATGAATATTGACTACGGGGCCCTTTGATCAAACTGTGATAAAAGTTGCACGTCAAGTTTTTCTTAAATGAAAATGACCCATACATGTGTGTTAAGTGAAATATTTGACAGGATTGGACTTCCTCTCATTCTGTGTGTGTGTGTGTGTGTGCGCGCGCACACGCGCGCATACCTAACTTGGATCAAAAAGACCAGCTCAGTTCAATAATTCAAAGGCCGTCATGTGGGAAACACACATTCTACCTTCTTCAGGTCTATGATTGTGTGACTGCTTAGAAAAAGTGAAACTTCCTTCAACTAAATCATGAAAAGATGAAGGTTATTGTCTTTGGTAACAGTGAAAAAAGGACCACTATCAGAGAGTACCTTGAGTCTCCATCTTTAAAAGCTAAAGTCAAAAACGTTGGTGTTTCTGATTGACTCAGATCATACATTCAACAGTCAGATCAAATTTATCATAAAAACATCTTCTACCACCTAAAAAACATCTCCAGAGTCAAAGGTTTAATGACTCAGAAAGATCATGAGAAGCTGGTCCATGTTTTTATCTCCAGCAGACTGGACTATTGTAATGGTCTTCATCAAACATCTACAGCTGGTTCAGAACGCTGCAGCTCAGATCTGAACCAGAACAAAGAGGTCAGAGGTCATCACTCCAGTTTTAAAGTCTTTCCACTGGCTCCCAGTCAGCCTCAGAATAGACTTTAAAGTTCTGCTGCTGGTTTTAAATGTGTGAATGAGTTTGGTCCACAATACATCAGTGAAATGTTAGTCAGGTATGAACCCAGCAGGTCTCTGAGATCCATGGACACAGGTCAGATAGTGGAGCCCAGAGCTCACAGTAAACATGGTGATGCTGCTTTTAGTTGTTATGCTGCAAAGAAGTCGAACATTTTTAAATCAAAGTTAAAGACACTCTTTGTCTCTACTGCGTATGATTGAGAAGGAGATTTTTGGTCATGTTGTTTTGATGTAATGTGTTTGTTGCTGATTTTAATGTTCTTGTTGATTTTAAGATGTTGCACTTTTTGATCATGTAAAGCACATTGAATTGCCTTGTGTATGAAATGTGCTAAATTCCTGTGTGTGTGTGTGTGTGTGTTACCTTTCTCCTCATGGTTGGAGCATCAGTATAAACGCCCTAAAGCAACACACAGTATCTCTCACATGTTACGTTGCCTCTTGGCTTTACGCCTGCTTAAAATTCCACGGGGGGGGGGGCACCTGAGGGCAGATGTCACATTCACTGCTGTCTCTTAATGAAGAGTCTTTGCATCAATAAATTGAATAAATGAAGAGTCATGGCTGCGAGGAGTCCTGGGAATCACATGAGTGGCAACTTTTCAATTGAGTCGTTTGAACAGAATGCTAATGATGAAAGCTGTGATTTCTGCTGCCAATGCTTTGGCTCAATCTTTTCTTTTGTCCGGTAATTGCGATGCTTAGTTCTACCTCAGTGACAAATAGAACCGCTGCTAATCCCCGTGAAAAGTACTGACTGTCTGTCACTGTCAGAACAGACCAGACATCAGATAAGTGACCTATTTGAGAGAGCGTTCCTTGATTACTGACAACTGCTGGGGTCCTCTGGGACCAGCTATCAGCACGAGAAGAAAGATGGAGAGAGGATGAAGGCAGGGAGACAAAGGCAAATGAAGGCAACGGGGGATTCAGGGGGAAATGAGATGAAGAATTAGTGTTGTGTTAAAACTCCTCTGGGTGAAACGAGGTACACAAACGCACAGAGGGAAAATAAAGAAATGAATGTCTTCGTATGGATGCTGTTGGCCTAATGAGCTCATTGTGATAGCTCACACTATCCAGTTCTCCACGTGTGATCATCCTGTCGGACACAGTGCTTTTTTGATGCCTGCGTATGCGGGGATTCATTATCTGCTTATTAGATGACCGTTTGCATATCATAGAGGAAAATACACACTCAATGCAAGGTGCTAGTGTGTGTATGTGAGGCTATACTTGGTTTCACAGCCAGCGTTTGGTTAGAAGGAAGTCATTAAAGGATAGCGCACTGTGGGCTCTGTTTCTTTAAAAGTGCAGTATTATGAAAAAAATCACTTCATAACAGTGATATACGTTCCCTTGTTATTACACATTCAGCTCCAAACAGGAGAGTTGGATTTTTCTTGCGTTGTGACATCACAACAAAAAAAACTCCTCCTCCTATCCTATATAAGAATGTATAGAGACCCACCATTGCGCTACCGACAAAACTTCCGGATAATTTCAAAACAAGAGATGTATTTACAAAAGGGTTAAAAAAAAAAAAAACTAATGGAAGACAAGCTGAGACGCTTTTGAAAAGGGAATGTTTGATTTTTAGATGGGTGAAAAAAAGCATGACATGGGACCATTAAAAAACATTTTTGACGACATTTCCAGAATTGCGTCATTAACATTGATTTTGAATGTAATCTAGTCGCCAGAGTTGTTGATGTTGCGTTTGGTGTCAACGCACCTTTAGTGTGAGTAGTACGTTAGTATGCTACGCTCTATGCAAAGGGAGGAGGAGGATCAAGATAACGACTGGTGGATAAAATGCATAGAAAAACGACAACAAAAACTAAGGTTTGAACAACTACAGAGTAACTTGACTATTTTAGTGTATGTGAGTCTATACTTGTTTCACAGCCAGCGTTTGGCTATGAGGAACCAGCAAAGTGTCTGAGGAAGTCATTAAAGGAGGGTGTGCTGTGAGCACCCATGGGATCATTAGGAGTTACTGTGTGCTATGGTGTCACACGCTAATGGGAATCTGTGCTTTACACTCTTTGATGCGTCACCCATGCTCGATGTCTCAGGCCTGTGCTGCAGTCCTTTAGCTCACCCCCCCCCACCCCACCCCCTTCTATGCCATGGTCAGTCACCTCACTTTACCTTTAGGGTTCCTCAGACGCCCCCTGTAGTTTTGACTGGCTGAAAAACACTCACCCACACTGTTATCCAGAGGACAACACACAATCACTTTTTCAATGATGTAACATAATGATCATTGTTCCACTTGAAGAATAAATCGAATGCTGTGAAATAGCTGTTAACCGCTTTATGTTTATGGTGAGTACAAATGGACAGTTGAAGCAGCTCCTGAGCCTGTGTGTGTGTGTGTGTGTGTGTGTGTGTGTGTGTGTGTGTGTGTGTGTGTGTGTGTGTGTGTGTGTGTGTGTGTGTGTGTGTGTGTGTGTGTGTGTGTGTGTGTGTGCCACTATGATCTACTTTGATTTAAATCTGAATGGAATTAACAGATTAAACGACTGCTCACCTAATACACGTGAGGCAATGAGGTTCATAATTTACCTCCCAAACTAATGCTATACTATTGGGGTTTTTTTTGTTAGTTTTTTTTTTTTTTATTACAATAGGCAATATTATACAGTATACAAAATTGCATTTAAAAATGATAATTGAACATCAATGTTTGATTAAGTTGTCATTCGATTTTTTGATTATTATTTTCTTTCTTTATTTGTTTGTTGGTCTGTTAGCAGGATTATGTCAAAACAACTTAAAGTCAGTGTAAAGCAGAAATGAGTTTGTCGCACCACAGAACCCTGAGTCTCTGACCACTGAGCCAAATTTGAAGTAAATAAAATTATGTCTCAAAATCATGGAAAAACGAGCACGTCTCTCTGCTCTGAGATGCTGGGGGCGTGTCAGTTAGAGGCGCGGGAAAGAAGCCGTGTGTCTATGGGAGAGAGCAACGTGAAAGTGGTTCCAGCGTTGATAGTGCTTTCAAAAGTGCTCGGATTGGACCAAACGAGGTGTCAGCGTCTGAATATGTGCATCCCTCCCGAGTAGAGTCAAAAAAAACTAAATTACGGTGTATAAAGTTGCTAATTTCATGGAAAATGTGGCACCAGCGGACGCGTTTTATTCTATTTAGTCTGAATATGTGGTTGGTTTTTGGCTCAGGGCCAAATAGCGCCCACGGAAGTTTGGTGTGCTTCAGCAGCAGGGTCGGATTAATGCTAATGATGGCTCCGCCATGATTCCTGACCCGCCCATTAAATCCTGAACACAGAAATTGGATACACAATGACACTGTGTTCAGAACCAAAGAATGTTTGACCAGAGAGACGAGCTCTGATGTAAAGTTTCTGTGTTCAAAACAGGGGACGGGACTTGGATAAGCAAATGCTTCTCTCGTCTCCTTTTTCAGCATGTACAAAAAAAAAAAGAAAAACAAAACTTCTGTGAATGCAACCATGTCGAAAATAAACTGAATAAATAAATAAATAAAAAACCTAGCTCCACATTTAAATTATAAATGGTTGAATGGCTTCTAGCATGTGTTTACGTTTATGACCTATTTCATGTGTTTAGAAGAAATTGAATTCGCTTTACACAGACTTTAAGGAATTTTGACAAAATCTTAACCAAAGATAGACCTCACGCCATGGAATATTTCATAAAAGTTTGGAGGGGATAAGGATCAATATTTTGATTGCGAATCAGTTTCAAAAATCGAAAAAATCCAAAACTCATTACTGGTAAAATTTCAGAAATTCACATTTTAATTTGTGAGCTTTTCTGTTAATTCTGTAGTCGCCCTGTGTTTTCTCATTTTGTGCATTTGGTATGTTTTTTAAATTTTATTTTTATTAATCATTTTGCAGATTTTCTGTTAATTAAGAATTTTTTGTAGTCATTTTGTGTATTTTTGCTTTAATTTTCTTTATTTTTTGTTGTTGTTGTGCATATTTTTTGTCATTATTATGTCAAATTGTTTATTTTCCAGTTATATTTGTGCATTTCTGTGGTCATATTGTGTGTTTTTGGAGTTTGTCTGTTTATGTTGTCATTTTGTATATTTTCTGTTATTTAACCAAAGTTAAACCATATGCCATGGATTATTTCATAAAAGTTTGGGTTCTGGATCAATTTTAAGAATTGAAAAATCCCAAAACTCATCATTGGCAAAATTTCATAAATTCATATCTCGTTTTATCACTGATCAATCGAATTGAAATTTTACTCAGTTAAGTCGTATTGGTTCCTCGATTATTCCACTAAGTTTCATCCAGACAGATCTGAATTGCGCATTTTATCAAAAAAAAAAGTGGGGGTGTCCATTGCCATGAATCTGACGGTATATCACAATATAAATAATTACAATTTTCACCTTTACAAGTACAAAATGGTATGAAATACAGTACAGCTGTAATTCAAGGTTTATCACACTGTCAAATTATATTTTTCAAAAAAGTTTAACTTTAGCTTCTACAACAGATTCTGGTTCTGTTAAGTTCTTAAATTCTTTAAAAAATAAAAAAAGTAACCACATACATCTATTAAACTGCCCAGTCTGTTTTATGAATATAAAGTATGGTCAACTTTAAACTACAATGCACTGAGGAATTAAGTAGTTTAACAAGGTCTGATGGTGCGTTCACTGACACCTAGCGACCGGGCGTTTACGTGCTATGCATAGTGTATGTTAGCACAACTAAATGGTTTTTTCGTTAAAAGACATGATTAAAAAAATTGATTTGGACATTTTTTGGATCGATACGATAAAGGTGTAGTGGTGAAATAACGCAACATATCGCCAAATCCATTTTTTCTTACACCCTTAGTGTCCATACCTACCGTATGGTTATTAATGGGGGGATACATATTTGTTCCAAGCCTTTAAAGTGTGAATGATAATGATAAAATGATCAACATAACTGGTTTGTGTTCTCTATGGTTGAGGTTGTTGTTGTCTAAAGGCATTGGAGTAACTAAAGTTTTAACCGTGTTTTAAGAAAACACAAAATGTAATAAAACACTGTTAAATCAGATATTGTTTCCACTTGCCAGCTGGTTCCGTGAACTCACGCTGTGTGTGAGACATCATGAAGCATAAGGCAACCCTGTGCACAACAGATACTGCTTTTAACCAGACTGAGAGGCAGAGCTCTCGTGCACTGCACCACATGCTTTTTATTGTGGTAAACATACACATTGGGTCATGTTTTTGGCCCGACCTCTTTCTGCCTGCGCCGTTGCAGGCGTGTCCATAAAAATTAGGCTCCGTCACAGCGCAGTCCATGAAAAAAGATGCTCAAAAAAATATGTAGAAAGTTGAAATTAGAAAAAAGTTGAAATCCACTGTAAACACATGGTTTACAGTGGATTTGGATTGTTCCGTGTAAATGCAAAAACTCTGCCAAAGTGACTTCTCAACACATTTCTGGTGTTTTCACTGAAAGCTTTAACAAAACAATGGCCGATGTTTATTTTGGGTTTACACGGAAAGATCCAAATACGACCAAAACTGAATGTTTGGTAACATGAGACCTGACATGAGATTACTGGGAACAAACTAGAACAAAAATGGAGTAGAACCAATAACTGTCCTCCTTGTGTGACAAACAAATGTTAGAAATCACATTATGAATGAAGCAAAAACACTTCTATGCATCTGTCTAAGGCAGGCGTTCTCAACCTTGGGGTCAGGACCGCATTTTCGCGGTGTCGCGAGACACTGGGAGGGTCCGGCCAGATACCTTTAAGAAACTAAAAATATTATTTTTAACAATTTGAGCCCAAACTTGCCATATTTTAACCTATTTTTTTGCCATATTTTTGCTCCTTTAAATGCACTTTTGCTACATTTCTCCCATTCCTGCCACTTCTCCATCACATTTCAACCGTTTCCACCACTTTTCCCACCTAATGTTGCATATGTTGACCTGTTATTGTCACTTTTGACCTCTTTTAACCTTATTTCATGTTTATTTTTGCCAATTACTTTTTAAATTACATTAAGTAAGGGTCCCCAGTCTCTGGCACCTTTATTTTGGGGGTTGCAGGCTGAGAAGGTTGAGAACCACAGATCTACGGGACTCCAAATCCCACAATGCAGTGCACAAAACTTTTGTGACAATGTAAAGAAACCAAGTGTTTACAATTAAGATCAAAACAAACTTTCAAACGGCAATTTCAACCTTTTACATGTTTGTTTTTCAAGCAAATGGTCTTTGATTTATTGATCTATGAGGCCTGTACTTTGCCTTTATCTGATAAAACTCAGTTGTTTCCAGTAGCTTTAAAAGTACAAACAGACATGCATGTTAACAAATCAGTATTTTTCTTTGTAAATTAGTAATTAGTCTTTAATAATGTGTAGTTATGTTTCCAGCGCACTTAATAAAGCCAAGCACATACATTTGTGCTTCTATTCAACACTTAGTTAAATCTTGAATTGAATTACATTGTTTGCATATACATACCGTATATGTTCTATATGTTTGTAGTTTTTTTGTGTAATTTGTTATGTTTTTAGTCATTTAATCATTTTCTCTATTTTTATCATTTTGTAAATTTTCTGACATGTATGTGCATTTTTCTTGTTTGACATATTGCTTCAGTTACTATACAATATATGCTCATGCATACTGTAATAAAACAATTGAGAATAAATAATTTTGTTTTTGTAGTCATTTTGTGTATTTATATATATGTGTAGTTTTTTGCTGTAATTTTTCTGCCTTTTTTGGCCATTTTGTGTATTTTTGTTGTATAAGTTACATTTTATATGTAATTTTGTAGATTTGTCATAATTTTGTCCATTTTCTGATATTTGTAGTCATTTTGTGTATAAAACAATACAATATATGCTCATACATACTGTAATAAAACAATTGAGAATAACTCATTTTGTTTTTTGTAGTCATTTTGTGTATTTCTGTTCATATATATATATATATATAGCTGTAATTTGGTGTTTTTGAAACAACTTGGTTTTTTATTTTTATTTTTGACTTTTTATTGCTGTAATTTTTCTGCCTTTTTTGGTCATTTTGTTATATTTTTAGAGTAATTTTGTCTATTTTGTTGTCATTTTGTCTATTTTCTGATAGTTGTAGTAATTTTGTGTATTTTGTTTGTTATAAAAAAAGAAAAAAATAAAGTCATGGTGTCCACATGTTTGACAATTTGCTTAAGTTACTATACAATACAATATATGCTCAAACATACTGTAATACAATAATATGAATTGAGAATAAATAAATAAACCTTATTTTATTTCATAGTTTCACCAGTATTACATTTAAATTATGTAAACTAATCTATGTAAAATATGCTTCATTTATAACTGGTTCTCCTCTATGGTTTGACTTCCGGCTCTGGCACAAAAACTTTTCATCAGTTTTCAATAACAAAACTTTTTCTGGGCTTGTCATTTGAAATAAACTTCTGTGGTAAACATGTATCACCCAACGAACAGGGAGGCATATTCGCATCTATTAATATCATTTGTAAATGTCAGAAAATGTAAACAATTACATGTTCCCCATGCACCAGCGACTGAGAGCTTATTACAGCTCATGGAAAGAAACGTTTCAATATTTGCCAACTAATGATCTTCTAATGCTGAGAGGCATTATGGGTAAAATATGCCACTGATTCAGGGCACGGCCATGTTAAGACTAAACTATCATCAATAATTCAACTGGCATCTGCCAAATCTGTGGGAGCCTGTGGTACAATCCCAGTTGGTGAGGTGCCCAACACACTGGTGAGCCAATAGATTTAGCATTAGACCCCCCAGCACACACACACACACTCAAAATATGGTTCATAATATGAATATTCTAGATCAGAGATGGGCAACTTTTATCACATTCATTACAGGAAGGATCAAAGGATCAAAGGGATTTGAGATTTGTTGTTGTTTTGTGTATTTTTCTGTCATGTTGTGTGTGTGCTAAGTCATTTTGTTTATTCATATGATCATTTTGTGAGTTTTTTTCTGTTCATTCTGTAGTCGTCCTGTGCTTTTTCATTTTTAGTTGTCATTTTGTATATTTTCTGTTATTCATGTGTATTTTGTGTATTTATGGTGAGTTCTTCGCTAGTTTTGCTGTAATTTGGTATGTTTTTAATTTAGTCATAACTGACATTTTGTCATAATTGTTTTTAAGTCATATTTTCTGTTAATTAGTTTTTTGTTGTTATTTTGTGTATTTTTTTGTTGGTTTTCCTTTTTTTTCTGTCATTATATTTATTCACATATTTACCACTAATTTTTGTAGTCATATTGTGTGTTTTGTGTATTTGTCTATTTATGTTGTATTTATTGTTTGCCATTTTGCGTTATTTTGTTTTTTGTATATTTTGTTGTACTTTGGTATATTTTTAGTCATTTTGTAGATTTTCATAATCATTTTGTGTATTCCTGTTGTCATTTTGTATGTTTTCTAATATGTGTGTATTTTTGTTGTTATTTTGTATATTTGTTATGTCAAATGACATTTTCCAGTTATTTTGGGGCATTTTTGTAATCATATTGTGTGTTTTTGGACTTTAGTTGTATAGTAATGTTGTGATTTTGTATATTTTCTGTTATTTATGTGTATTTTTGGAGTCATTTCGTGTACTTTTTGGCATGTTCTGTATTTTTGGTCTATATTTTGTTGTACTATTATATGTTTGTAGTTAACTTGTGTAATTTTAGTCATTTTGTATATTTTTGTAATCATTGTGTGTGTTTTTGTTGTCATTTTGTATATTTTCTGATATGTATGTGTATTTTTGTAGTCATTTTGTGTATTTTTGTCATTATTACGTCAAATGACAAATTTTCAGTTCATTTTGGCCATTTTTGTAGTCGTCTTGCGTGTTTTGGGAGTTTATTTGTGGATTTTTGTTGTAATTTTGTATAATTTTTCTGTTATTTGTGTGTATTTTATTACCAATTTGTATGTTAGTTATTTCTTGTATATTTAAGTTGTAATTTTGTAAATTTTTGTTGTACATTTCAGTATTTTGGAGTGGTTCTGTGTGATTATGTTAGGGTTGGCACAACATTAATCGGGGGGCCATCAGTTGCTCGTCTTTATTAGGTTTTTACCGGCGAGAAGAGTGCGATGTAGCAAAAAATTTCTTCATGTACAACAGAACACTGACACACTGTCAAACGTCCGACTCATCACATCTGATTTGTTCTTGAAAACTTTCCGTTTTAGCATGACTCAAACGACTCACATTTCTTCTCTAGTTCTATGAATAACCAATCATTTCACATCCGAGCTCGTGTGTCTAATTTCTGTTTGTTTTATTGCTCATTTTCTCGCTGCTGTCTGTCACGTTGGGGGAATGTTGGCAAGCAACTCAACAGTTTTATTCCAACTTTCCTCTTTTTGGCATCATCCTCGGACAGACTCAGAGGAGATCTGGCTCCACTCTAAGCCATTTATTGAAACAAACATCAGCTATGCACAAATGTGTGGCTACATTTTGTTGGACTAAAGTGGTTGCATGGCTGTAAAAATCTGAAAAGAAGCTTTTTCTCTCAGAAACGCTTGCATAATGAAAGTTATAGGTTTTAGATCACTAAGTGACTGCAGAGCTCACAAAGACTTAAAATAACTCACTTCTGACAAAATCCAAACCTTATACTGTATTAGAAAAATTGAATTATAATCCTAACCCTAGACCACAGAAATGATTGTCTGAAATGAGGGTCACATTATCAACATTCATGTCAGCATTAAGAATAACGACCAATCGTAGCATTAACACAGGAAATAACAAAAATCTGTTCTGTTTTTATTGTTCATTTGTGTATTTTATGTTATTGTATATGTGTACATTGTGTACATTCTGTGTACTTTTGCTGTTTTTTGTGTTTCATGAATAATTTTGAATTATATTGTTGTCATTTTGTATTAGTGTTTTAGTATTTTTTATTAATTTTGTGGTAATTTTGTAAATGTTTTACTGCACTTTGGTATATTTTCTGTTATTTAAGTATTTTATTTACTCAATTTGTGTATTTTTTGTCATTTTGTAAATCTTTGTTGTTTTTCTGTATATCTTCATTGTTCTTTTGTGTATTTTACTGTGAAATTTGTAAATTTTTTGGAGTCTGTATTTTTTATATATTTTGAAATTTTATTTTTAATTTTGTATTTGTTCTTTTGTGTATTTTGCTTTAAATTGTAGTACAGTATGCCCATGTTAGTCCTAACTTTAACTCTTAACCATAAGGGTAAACATTAAGCTTTATTTTAATAAAATGCTCGCTCTATAATGTTTCTTTATTTTACATGCTACTGTTTGGAAATGGTCCTGTCACCGTCCACTTATGGATTATTTTAGGGATTTCAATTGAGATTCCAAATATTCATTATACACAATGAGCAGCGAAAATTCATTGGGGAAATATTATTGAAAAATTGAAAACAGGCTTCTGTCACAAAAACAAAGTAAAGAAAATGTTCGGCCAGGATGAATAATTATTTAAACAGAACGAAAAGGGCAGCAGCTTGGATTTCATCCTGTTCTTATTGGAATATATTTATTGCAGAAACCATCTGTTTGATAAATAAAAATATGTCGCACCATGCAGAAGTCACAGTTTGTTTTGGGGTGCAGAATAATTGAGGCGTTGATGACGAGGGGTTGGATCATTAATCATACATACCATACAGAGATAGCCACTACACAATAGGTATACATTATGTATGAAGAACTGGTTCGTGAAACTAGTGATGATATAAAACTTTTGGTCCTGTACTATGAAGCTGGATCAGTTTATCCTGATATCTCTCGGTTAGCTTCACCTAACCAAACATTCTCCATCACAGAGCAGCTGTACTATGAAGTAAGATATAAACATGTTCACTTAACACAGGTGATTTCAGCCCTTTACGTACACGTTCCAGTAACAGGGGTGGAGACTGCAGCGTTATAGCAATCAAAAACATGCAGAAACTGTGTAGAACAATGCATGTCACAATTGAGGAATAATTCTTTAAAAATATGAAGAATTAAAATAAAATAAATCAGACCAAAAACAACAGTGTTGCTATAGAAAAAGTAGGAAGAAAAGAACACAGGCAGGAAGCTGCTGACACTGTTAATGCGTAAAAGCGTGATATTATATAATATTGATCCATAGGATGATAAACAGACAGCGCTTTGATCAGTTTCTATTCAGGTAGTCGTTGTACATTCATCTGTTTTGTGTGTTTTTGTTGTCTATTTTTGAGACATTTTGTGTATTTTTGCTGTTTTTCTCTGTTGTGAGCAATATTGTGATATATTGTCATTTTGTGTTAGTCATTTGAGTGTATTTGAATTAATCTTCATTTATTTTTGTTCATGTGTGCTTTTGTTGTCATTTTGCACATTTTTGTTGTTCTTTTATATATTTTCTGTTATTCATGTATTCTTTTTAGTCAATTCGGATATTTATTTTCTTTGTCATTTTGTATATTTTTGTTGTGCTTTTTGTGTATTTTGCTGTAAAATTTGTATGCCATTTTGTGCATTAACTTTGGGGGTCACACTGTCAGCTGTCACATCAGATCCACGCAGCGACGTGTTCGCAGAATGATCCACTTTTAATTGGGCAGATCATTTTCTAAGAGAACTGATTGGTCAGGAGGCGGGACTTTCATACTCCTGCAGTTAGAATAGGCTAACCTGGTTCTTACCAGGTCAGCCCTACAGCATAAGTTACCATGGTTATTTCCCCCCCATAAGAAGTTCAGCACACACTGAATACATCAGAGAAGTTAAGAGGAAATCCAGCGTCATAGTACAGGCCCCTGGAGTCTATTGCATGAATCCACAATCCTCACACTTTAAAGCAGCTTTGCTAACAAACTAAAGCTCCATTGAGTTTAAGTTAAGCAGAGTTATTATCAGTGATAAACACAGACTGACAGGAAGTGGTCGTTTGATAGTGCATCATCTTTTCCTGCTGGTGATTCAGGATCTGTTTTCTCCTTGTGTAACATTAGGGAAAAGGCTTAACTACACACTTTTTAACTTCCTCTTAAATTTCAGCTTTGCATCACTTTGATCCCTCCTGCTGCGTGCTTGTCACTCTTCAAAGAGGATGTGCCCTGCCTTTGATGGGGAAAAGGAATCTAAATCAAGTCTGATCAACCATTCGTGCAAACATCCAACTAAATGACACGGAGGGAAATGGAAACGCATGAGGATGAAAGCGATGGAGAAACAGTTTAGCACAATCGAAACAAGATTTCCAATTAAGAAAAACATTGGACCTCAGGTTTCGTGTTCGGGGCTTTCAATTTTCTTCCCTTGCAAAGAATCACAACAATTATCCAGGCAGGAATGTGATGATGATGGAGGGTTTGGTGTCATGAGGAGGAGCGTTGCAGGTGGGTTTAAAAATAGTCAACATGAAGTGGATGAGAAAGAAGCTGCAGAGAGCTCAGGTTTAATATCTCTCAAGAAAAGCTGGAGACAGCTGCCATCACACATAGTTATCCCTGATAGGCGTAGAGGAGACACTAGGCATAGAGTCTATGATGGAGAGGAAACGGAATGGTTAATGAACTCAGAGCACACATTCTAGAGCTGTCTCTTTTTAGGAGTGATGACAGTCCCATGAAAACCAAGGAGGACCCCACCTGAGGACAGTTGATTAACACAATTACTCGACAATTAATGAATTGTATCGTTTTTACCCTCGGCCTTGGCCGAAGGGTATTGTCATCAGTTTTTTGTCTGTCTGTCTGTCTGTCTGTCTGTCTGTGTAGAGTGGTGTAGGTCTTCTAACTCAATACCCACCAACCATTCTCACACCAAAACATTGGTATTAATGGGGGATTCCAGATTAAAAATTCCTGTCGGTAGAATTTTGGTGAAAAAACAGCATTTTTGAGGATTTTGAAAAAAAACTTTGTCATGGACTGATTTTAAAGAAGGAAAGGAGGTGGACCATTGATACCTTGCCGTAAGGTGACTCCCTCAGAGCTTTAGATTAGTGCTAAAATGATTCCGATTTAAAAAATTTTGGTGAAAAAATTGCATTTGAAAAAAAAAAAAAGTTAGTTATTTTTGGACTCTGATATTTACTGTAGGTGTGAATCTGAATTCATAACTCAGCAATAATTCATGCATCAAAACATGGGGATTCTAGGTAATGAAGACATTTTTCCAATCGGACAAATTTTGATGAAAACAGCATTTTTGAGGATTTTGAAAAAAAAAAAAAAAACATTGTCATGAAGTGATTTCAAAGAAGGAAAGGAGGTGGACCACCAGTGACATGCAGTCAGGGTAGGCAAGGTAGGCAGTGCCTACCCAAGGTTGAACTGATATTTTGATTATAATATAATTATAAATTATTTATTTTTCAATTTACAATAGCCTACACTACTTATAAGTTTGAAACTGTCAGCATTTTGTGCTTTTCATAGCCTAAATGACTAAACATCGTTATTTCCTAACCGCTGTAAGACAGGAGGAGGCCACACCCCCTCCCAAAGGCACGTTGCTGCTCTGCCTCTGTTCCTATAGCGTGTTTTTATGCGTTTGCACATGCGCAGTCAGTTCCCCAAGATGACAACCATTTACGTCCAAAGTCAGCTCTCTACGCTGCCTTTGGACGTAACTGCACTATGCTACTGTAAATGCTATACCTAAGTTCACAGTGCATTAGTGAATTAATATCACGTGAATGCTGCTGCTACGTTCTCTAGCTAATGGGCGAGATAACACTACAGTCTGGATGACAGCGCTAGAGACAATAAAGTAACTTTTTGAAGAAAAATGACAGCTTTTAAAATGTGGGAGACCAACACCTGAGCTACCAGACCTTCAGCAAAGGTAAGGTCAGAACATGTTTCATACTTTTCACAGTGAATGGTACAAAAGGAAGGATTGACTTTGTGGATGCTCCTCACTGAGGCTGTTCTGAGTTGTTGTTGTTGTTATTTTCTCTGTGTTTCTGTGTTCCCAACACAAACAATGGATGCGCTGCTGTGTCATGAGATATATCTTGTTGAGAGAGTATGGAGGCTATATAAAATAATTGTTTATGTTTCTTTTATGGTGTTTATGACGTTGATTTTGTTAGATGACTAAATGCGTGTTCGTGTGGATCTTGTTGGGTTTTTTTCTTTCTAATTATGAATTTTATATTTGGTTAAGCACATGGAGATGTCTTTGTTGTAAATTGCTTTATACAAATAAAGTTGAATTAAATTAACACTTGCCAGCAGAAACATGAAATTGTCATTGGTGTTGACATTGGTTGTCTCGATTTGGAATGCCCTGCCTACCCAACCCTAGTGCTCACATGGACCATTGATACCTTGCTGTAAGGTGACATTCACTCAGCTTTAGATTAGCGGCAAACATTTTTATCTTTGTGTTTGTTACAGAAACTACTACGTAATAAAATTCTATGTATAAACGGGCAAGTAATCATATTTAATGATGTTTTATTCCCTTCCCGGTATTATAAATGTCATAGATGAACCATTTCCAACTATAAATTCACTGAAGTGCTTAGCTTGGTCAGAATAAATCAATGTAAATTATTTTTAGTGACAGTTAATATTTTCAGGATTTTTCAAATGTCAGGCAGAGGCTTTTCAAGTGCGGGCACGTTATGTTTTAGGGATTCGATGATAGACGTCATTATATAATACAATAGACGATAAAAGGCTCATAATAACAATACAATTAGTGCTTTAAGTTTGTCAGAATGCAACAGTACCCACACTTTTAGACTTCACCCCACAGTGTACTGGGACTTTATCTTCCCCAAAGTTCTTCATTATTTAGTGCCGTAGCTCAGTAAGATAAACCTGCCAGACTAAAGCGGTGAAAAAGGAGCCAGTGTAATATTGTTAATGGACCCGGGGTCCGCATTCCGCTGCGGAATTTGGACCCTGTCTATAGAACATCGACCCCCTCCAGGTCTATTTTGGAATATGAACCATGCCTTTTTTGCACTTTTATACACATTAGATACACATGTAACACAAGGTGTAGTTTCTATATCATAGGAAATAGATCTAGATAAAACAATATACAGTTTATATAGGGGGTCCATATCTTATGTCCTATAGCAATGCTATTCTACTGGCGGCCCGCGGGCCAAAACTGGCCCATACCTTAAAATCAACCTGCTCTGTGGCCCATCTATCCATAGTTAGTGAATAAATTGTTTATTGTCTGCTAAAAACTCACTCCACACCCTGCTTTGAGACACTTCACGGCACTTTGTGACTGTTTGTGATGTTTTCCGGCACTGCTGCTTACATATGGAAAGGTGCTTCAGATAAACAGCAGGCATGGCACATTCAAAAGGAAAGTTGACACTGAAAATAGACAGTTCAATAAAGACTGGACTGATAAAAACTTCAAGACGAACCACGCCAACCACTATCCACTGTGTTTAGATGCTCAGCAGACAAAAGTGAAAACTCTTGCTTTAAACGACCAACGAAGCTCTGCAATCTTCTCCCACACTTGCACGCTGCAGCAGAAGGCAACCATAGCTTCTCTCTGAGTAGCATGGATACTCACGAAAAAGAAAAACAGTCATTTACCGATGAAGAAACGGTGAAAGAATTAATAATTGCCGCTGTCGATGAGGTGGTAACAGACAAAGTGAAACAACAGGTCATATCTTTTATTAAAGGACTTCCTCTGTCACATACGACAACTGCGAGAAGGGTGGATGTTTTACATATTTCTTGCACTTTTTAACCAGCAGGTGCTCTGATTAATTAAATTAACTTGAAGCTGTTTGTGTTTATTACTTGTACAAAAAGCAAACTGGTGCTGTGATTGTTATTTAAAGCAGAAGCTGGTCATGTTTTTCAGTTTATTTATTATTTCTCGCATACAACGCTAGCAGCTATGTGATGCTGTGACTGTGCCTTTTTTAAAAAGAATTAAAGCTGTAGCTAGTTATGTTTTTTTAAAATGTCTTGCACAAAAAAGCCATATGCCTTTGTGACTAATTATTAATTTTTTTTTAAGTTAAACCTGAAGCTAGTTATGTTGTTGTTCTTGCACAAAAAGTCAGAAGGTGCTGTTACTGTTATTTATTGAAACCAGAAATTCTTTATCTATTTCTTGCACTTTTTAACCAGCAGGTGCTGTGATTATTATTTAATAAAACTTGAAGCTCACTGTATTTTTTTATTACTTGCACAAAAATGCAAACTGGTTCTGTTTATATAGTTTAAAGAATTAATTAAAAATACTGAAATGTCCGGCCCACAAACCATAGCCTTTCGACATTATGGCCCACAGCAAAGTGTAGTTGAATAGCAATGCCCTATAGAATATGGACCCCCGACAAACTTTTATGTAAAATAAATGATCTTGACTGGGAATGAATGCGTTCACATTTTTTTGCATGAGATTATTTTTTAAACCCATAAAACTAGAATAGTCTCCACAGCCCAGATTTAAGACTTTCGTTTTCAACAATATTAGTCATTGACTATGTCTCCTGCAGTTGGAACGCCACCTGGCTTAGGACAGATGTAGCAGAGATGAAAAGGTATGTTACCCCCATACACACACATACAAGGGCGACCGTGGCTCAGGTGGTAGAGGGTCGTCTTCTGATCGCGAGGTTGGGGGTTCGATCCAGTACCTGACTGTGTGTCGAAGTGTCCTTGGGCAAGACACTGAACCCTAAGTTGCTCCCAGTTGTCGACTAACGCCTTGCATGGCAGTCCTGTTCCATTGGTGTGTGAATGTGAGAGTGATTGGGTGAATGAGCTGATATGTGAAGCGCTTTGGGACTGCTTCAGTGTGGGGATAAAGCGCTATATAAATCAAGTCCATTTACCATTTTACACACACACACACACACACACACACACACACACACACACACACACACACACACACACACACACACACACACACACACACACACACACACACACACACACACACACACACACACACACACACACACACACACACACACACACACACACACACACACACACACGATATATATTCCCACCTTTAATTGTTTTCATCTGAAAAACTGTCTGTTCACAACTGAGATCTGAGCAATGTTAGCGAAACGCATTTAGAACGTAATGTGTATTTAATGTAATGCATTACAAAAACTGACATTTTCATTTAAAAGGTGAGAAAAAAAAGAGTTGCTTCAGAAGAAAATTGACAGTGTGACGTAACATGGCCTTTGCAGAGAGTGATGATGTTGCAGGAAGAATTTCCATTAAAATAACCTTTAAACAAAAAACAGATTATTGCTTTTTCTTTAAAGAAAAAGCACTAAAGTGAATCTTGTTTCTTCTACTGCACACACATCACAGATCTGTTGGTATTACTTTGAATTTGGTTGGTGATTTAAACTGCCTGTCATCACTTCCTGCAGCTTTGGGAGACTTTACTCAGAAAAAATAGCTCAGATTCCTCTTTCTACGCACGCACGAACCTCACATTCACCACTTCTGACCATTAGTGAGATGGAGAAACGAAATGTAAGATTGTAAAAAAAAAAAAAAGGCAATTAGTTGGAGAACAAATATTAATGAAAGTTAAGCAGAGACGCAGAAACCCAATTACAGCATTAGCCAGGCAATTTAGATGAGCTCTGCAAGACGACAGAATCTGGTTGAAATGTAGCAGCGGTCTCTGGGCGTTAACAATGGCATTCATTTCCCAGATCTCAGAGAAAGAGAAGAATAGAGCAAAATATAGCCATTCTATTTCCCCGATAAAGAAAGCCATATTCCCTATGACTCTGAGGCCGATGTGTTCGTCCTTCTAATCCAGACGTGTCGTCGTCGCACATCCCTGGGGAGATTACACTCATTAAACAACTTCTCATAAAAAGACTCCTTTAAACTAAGTTGGGGAGGTAAAAGTTACAGCTCGCTGTTTGACAACAGACGAATATCTCTGGATAATTGCATGTAAATTTTGATTTGGCAGCTAGGTTGACTCAAGGCAAAGAACAGAGCACTGAAGTCTATATGAGGAGATTCTATAGATCAGGGATAGGCAGCTATCACAGCGAGGGCCACAAACATGTGATTGTCTCTACATTTAGAATAATGATTGATTTGAGTATACTTGGGGGGGGGTTCTTGTTGTAATTGTGTGTATTTTTTGGAAGCATTGTGTTATACTATTGTTATCTTGTCTTTTTTTCTGACAGTTTTACAGTTTTTTTTTTTTGTATCCTGGTGTTTTTGGTTATGTTTTTGTGGGTAAGCTACGAATCTAGATGACCTCTTAATCAGTGTGTGCTGGACTACAAACCTCGCTGAAGCTTATTCACTATGGCAATTAATGCTGAACGACTAACCTGGTCCTGACCAGGTTTGGTTCTGGCTTGGATGTTAGCGAGTCCTAAAGCCCCGCCTCCTGACCAATCAGATATCTTAGAAAATGACCTGCCCATTGATAGAAGATCCTGGTTGGTGCAGCTGAGTTTAGGAAAGGAGATTATTAATTATATATGCAATCCTTTCATTTATCGATGACATCATTTAGGAAATATATAGATATATATCTGATGAACTGATCTACAGTCAGCTGATGAAGTCTGGGTGTCGATCCGTGTGCGAACGGGTGAAGTCAATAATTAATTAATTAATTAATCCATTCATTCATTCATACGCTGGAGCTGACATTATCAGCAGGAACATACACAATGTGTTCTCATCCCAGTGTGTGTGATAGAGGTCTACTTGAAAAGAAACTCGTGTGTGCTGTAATAAAGTTTAACTGCAGAGCGCTGTGCTTTTTTCACCCAATGGATTAATATGACAAATCCTTTGCTATTGCGCATTAACAGTATCAGCAGCTTCCTGCCTGGGTTCTCTCATTCCTGCCTTTTCTGTAACAGTGTTGTTTTGGTCTGAATTATGGATTTTAATTATTCATCATTTCAAACTTCAGCAATCTGGTCGGGACCAATAATGAAGTGGATCAGATCTGAGGGAGTATAAAAGCTCCGCCTCCTGCTGTGCACTGCACCAACAGTGTTACTCTTCCCTGTCATCATGGATTTTAATTCATTATATTTATTTAAGATCATAATCTGTTCCTCCATTCATTGTAAAGACGCTTAGTCTGTCAGGTTCTCTCCATTGATTGGTCAGACTCTTCAATCTCCACCCCTTTTATGTGCACACGCACGTAGTGAGGCTGTAATCAATTAGCGTGTTGTGACCATAGGTGATCGACGTTCGTAGTACAGCTCCTGTCCGACAGGGAATAATTGGTTAGTTGAAGCCAGCTAACAGAGATTAATCCAATCTAGATTTGTAGCATAGGCCCTTCGTATACTGTATATGTTATTTTTGTTCATTTTATTTTGAAATGTGTTTATTTTGGAGGCATTGTGATTTTTTAATTGTCATTTTGTCTATTTTTCTGATCATTTACAGTCGTTTTGTGAATTTTTGTTATCATTCATTTTCTGCATTTGTGTTGTCATTTGTGGGATTTTGGGGTCACTTTCTGGGGGCCACACAAAATTAGACTGAGGGCCACATGCGGCTGCCTATGTCTGCTATAGATGGATGGGAGTACCAAGCCTAATGCTTCTCTTGCACATTTTCCCATCCTCTTATCTCTGACGTTACACAAAGTCCCTCACCACATATTGCTGCCACGTGCTCCCACAGGAGACGTATACGGCCCTTGACAACCCAGCCAATCAGCAGCACCCTGAGGCCAGCTGAAAGCCCTTTGGCGTGCTCGTGGCGAGCAGAGTCCTAGCAGTCAGTTAGAGGCCAAACTTTAAAGCGGGGGTGAGAATGCTCAGTGGCTGGGGGTGGGGGGGAGGGGTGGGGTGGTGTTGGTTCAGGCCGTGCTGACAGTTATTCAGTGAGTGGTTGAGCTCCATGTCGCTCACACACAGCACTCAACAAATGGTATGACTGGGCCAGCTCTAATGGGACTGTCACTTTGTAATTGTACAACTGGGGATGCAAAGAATGACAAACATGCTTTTGCTCTCATGACTGGAACGAACGAACGAACGCGCACACGCGCACACGGAGGAAAAACTCACCAAATAACTAATCTGGGTAAAGCACACCCAGTGCATAAAGTCACATGACTGGCGTACTGATGAATAGAAATGTTATGAATACATAGGCTGTGTTTGAACTGGCATACTCCGTACTATCCACTACGCACTCAATGAGTATATACTGTCTACTATACATATTATAAGTACGATAAGGATGATGAGCGTTCCCACCCACTGACGTATACTTCCAATTTTCCCATTTTTTGCATTTGGAACCTACAACGACAAAAACCTGAATCACACTGAGGCTAAATATCTCTGTTGATTCTCCACCTTTGAAAGTTCTGAAAACATTTGAAGTGAGAAAGTGACCAAGTAGAATATCAACATGTGCTCATTTGATCCATAAAACTCACGGAAACAAATTTTATTCCAACATTTCGGATATTTTTGAGACCTTCCATTGTGCTACTGACAAAACAAGAGTCCTATTTATAAAAAAAACATTAAAAACTAATGGAAGACAAGAAGAGATGCTTTTATTTTGAAAAGAGCTTGAAGCCGGTCGCAGGACCATTTTACGTTCCACTTGCAATGCATCATGGGACAGTTGAGTATGACTAGTGTGCCTACTGTGCATACTTAAAAAATGTCCCGATATAGTATAAGTCGAGGTATTTCTCGCGTACTCTGTCTTTTCATACTATCTAATGTGAACACTACATACTCATCAGACTTAGTATGAGTAGCACTTTAGGATGCGATTTCAAACACAGCCATAGTTAAGACAAAAACAAAATAAAGGAACCAGAGTTTTTGTTACATTTAAATATTGAGTAGTTATTTTTGGAAATATCTCTTATCGCACAACTTTTTTTTTAACATCTATTCTTTGCCTCGCAGCAGCGAATTTGGAAACTACTTGGACTGTAACACGGCAAAACAAAACTGAAGTGAGCGTCTTTTTACAAAATGAAACAACCACAGACGGCACCAGAAAACTGATGATAGAAATCATGTGGGATTCCAGCTGAATTAAATCCTAAAGAGTCCCTTCTTCGGTGTGTGCGGTAACCTGGTCCAGGACCTGATCCAGGACCTGGGGAAGGAAAAGGGCTGCAGTGAACTTCCCAGGATTTTGGGTCGCGTCGTAAAGATTCCACTGCCTATGCGGTGTGCTTTTAATGTGTGATGGGCACAAGGTTAGTGGGAAAAGAGAAATAGTGGGGCGAGGTGATTCAGGGAGGGACTCTGTGTTGATTGATTTCATGTGAAACATGTTAGAATTATTGAAAGCTGTTTTTTTATCTACTGGTTTATCTTATGGTTAGCGGGGGGCGAGAATCAGTGGGAAGGTGACTCAGGGAGGGACTTTCAGGTGTAACACATTAAAATTAATAACAGCTATTTTTTTTATTTTCTACAAAGCAGCCGGAAGAGAGAGCGCTGTAGAGCGGTCTGCAGCTAGTAAACTGTGCGACACTCCTGCATAAGAGAAGCTAATGCAGCTAACTACAACTACACTCCACTAAACAGTTGAAGGGCAATTAAAAAACCCACATAATCCTGCAATCTGGCTTCTGTGAGTGTGCCCTAGACCCTTAACTGAGACTTAGTCTTGTCACAGTTTGGGAAAACCATGTTGTTAGCAAGAAAATGAATCAGTCTAAACGAGTAGAGTTATCTAGAAGCAACAGTCAAACAAAAGAAAAAAATACGTATGATGTACTGATAAACACCACATTAGTACAAAATGTGGATGAAGTTTGAATAGTTGGGTCAATTTGTCCAAACTACCTTTATTCCATTGCCACATGGGAGAGAAAATCTCATCATTTTCCAATAGAAAAATAATTAGCACTGCAGTTCTTGTGCAAAGCCAAATCCAAAAATGGCTATAGATATACTTTGCATTGGCACCAACTGTATTCTCACCGTTTTTTAAAAAAAGTGCACTTTCTATGTGTAAATATAGGAGCTGAACTCTCACAGAGCACAAAGGCAGGCAAAGTATTTTGGCAGTTGTTTCAGTGAAGGTGAGTTAAGCTGTATATTTCCAACCTGAAGAAGCAAAGCATGTGGAATAAGATTAAAGCTGACTCTCTTCCTGGAGATCGGTGCTGTTTTTAAGCAGGATTCCGCACCAAGAAGCTCTTCGATTCTGGGACGCGTTCTGAGTATCGTGTCGGGGGAATAGAGAACGCCGGGTGTCCTGATTTAAACCAGTGAGGGAGATGTCAACAGACTCTTTTTGCCCCTTGAAGGTAAAAACAGCATTTCATTTACTGAGACGCTGAGATGTCAAGGCGAGCATTTTTGATGAGCAGAGTTTTAACTCACCTTTACTGCTGAGATGTCTCTCTTTGAGTCAGTTATAAAATGTGAGATGTAGCAAAACTAACTCCTCAGGGATCAAAAAGAAGCACTCTGTAGGAAAGTGAGGAATCGCAAACTGGTGCCAATTCATCCTTATTGAGCTTAAACCCCAATATGTGCTGAGTTTGCTTGCAATCCAAATGGCCTTTAAGTAACCAATCCATGTATATGTTTAGTTCACCTTATCAGTTCATGGCTGGCAGCCTGACTTTGGTGAACAATACGTATGGAGCAGTGGTACGTCGTCCCTGGAGAAGTGGGGATACTCTCAGTTTTAAGCAATCCCAGAAAAACACCATGTTTTAAAAAAAGTAACAAGTAAGAAAACACTATTTAGTTTATGCAAAAATCCATCAGTAGAATTTAATCGTCTCGTAATTTGTGCTGCTCCATCTCAAGGAGGAGTAAGGCTGGTCCAGTAACAGGCAGATATGCAGTTATTCCTTAGTCCAAACTATTCTTTCACCTCTCAACTAAAATGTCTCTTTGTTCACCTGATTAACAACAGGTAGCGTGGACTAGAGTGTTACTATTATAGCATTTTATCAGGACTTGATCAGAGTAGTTTGAAGGTATTTCTGACCACACAAGAAGCCAGCAGGAATGTAAAATAAATTGTATCATATATACAGGTGGCTCCAAATATACACAAGATGACGACAAATGCACACCAAAAAAACAGAGAATGCTGAATTTATACTGTAAATATTAATAAATACGTCCCATAATTTATGATATACAACATTATACACAAAATGACTCGACACACACAATATACTACAATGAAAATAGATGAAATGAGAAAAAAAAGGCACAAAATGACTCCAACACACTGAAAGAATACTCCAATAAAACACTAAATGACAAAAAAAAACAAAACGACCACAGAAATACACAAAACGACAATAAAATACACAAAATGTCATCATAAAGACACAAAATGACAAGAAAATACACAAACCCTTTTGTTCTCTTCTGTTTTATTACTCATTATTCTAAATGTTGAAACTAAAACTAAAAGTAGCCCATTTCTGCTCTCACCCCTTCTCCCTGTGGCGTCTGCTCACCATGCTGCGTGTATAGCCCCTCCCCTCCGCTATATTGACCAATCACGTGCTGTTTTTACTTAAACATTAAATCAAATACTCTCCCATTCAGGAACTGGCTCTCGTAAACTTCAAAGAACCGATTCTTTGAGTCACTTCATTCACGACCCACACATCACTGTTTGACTCTCAGATACTGGATGATGAGCATCAGTAGGATGTAGAAGTAGCAAACTAACTCCTGTGGCTCCAGAGTTAGAATTTTAACCAGCAACTTTTTCAATGTCACCTTATTCTTAGCGAAATGCACACTTGCAAAACTCTAAAGTAACCTTGACACAATGGTTTTAGCTCAAAAGAGAAGTGGGTACACCAGTGAGTTCTAAACCTGGAGCACAGGAATAAGCTGGATCTAAAAATAATCAACCATGATAACATGCTGAGTAGACCACAAAGTAAACACTGCAGTTAGTGCTCATGGGAAATGTAGTTTCTCTTTTATAGGAGCAATAAAGAGTATCCATATTGATTTTCAACCCCACAAAAGTGACAAGAGGTGAAATAAAACTTGCTCACACAGGGAGCTTTAAGTAAACTCGTTCCTGCTTCACAATGGGGTCATTCCATGTCATTTCAACACATTATCAGGACATTCCCACGCACTTCGGTCACAAAAAATTCAGAATTTTTCACAAATGGTTCCTTAATCATTAAAGACGCAAACTGCAAATGTTTTTAGTTTAATCAGATTAATTACTTTTTGAGATATGGATAATTTAGTGAGGGGTGTATGTGTCGATTTTCATTCGTCCTTATTTTTCAGCTTCCAATATCTCAGGGACTACACCACATAGGATAATTAAATTATGTATAGTAACACAGCTTCATCTACTCTCAGAATATACAGAAAAAATCTGCTATACATTCTATCCGGTGGATGTGCCAGCTCCTCAAAATTGGAAAAATGTTTGTCGGGTTTGTCGGCTTTGAGCTATGTACATAGACTGTTCACATCACTAGTGATTAGTCACATATTTGCATTGGTTTGGGTGACACGCTCTTGAAATCCGAAAAAAAATACTTTTTTTATTACTATTTTCATTGGCACATAACTGCATTTGGGAATGTAAGAAAAAAACTGATTTCTGTTTTAATTCATAGTATAAACATGGCTTTTTCTTGGGGTATAAAATATTTTTTGGTTATGTGATTTCTTAGTTTTTATTTTGGACCCCAACTTTGGGTTATTTCACCACTCACAGATATTGAAAATCCTTTACATGAGGCCATTGTAGCTTTCCTCTGTCTTTAAGCAATTTTTTGAGACCAAAGTGCGTAGGCCATTTGTGAAATAACCACTGATGTTTTTCTGTTATTGAAACATGTGGCTGCAATATGCAAAACAAAAATTGCATGACACTGGTAAAGCTGGGACGACATATCGTGCAACAATATATGGTGATATTAATTGTCACAGGATCAATCATTGATGGCTCGGGTGATATCGCATTATTGGAGGTTAGAAGCATATCTACATCCCAAACTACAGAAAACAGTTCATTTCCAATAATCTCAACTGCTGCCAAAATGTAGACGTGCTAATGGTGTTGGAATATAAACAAAACATGTCCATATCTTAAATCTGGGCTGTCAACTGTCAGTTCTAGTGTGATGTTTTTAAAAACACTTGTTATGCAAAGTTAATGAACAGATTTATGTTTTAAAGAATGTCATGACATGATTAATTCTTATGCAGTCTCTGTTTTCGCTTTTTTTTTTTGCACTTTGAATAAGAAAAATTGGTTTATTTATGTTGTTAAGTATTTTTTTTAATATATAATCCTATTAAGTTGAAAAGGTCATAACTATGACCTTTTCAAACATATTTAACTATGAGTATGCTCATAGTTAAATATGAATAAAAACTATTATTTTTCCAACTACAAAAATGTCTTGTCCTTTTTTTCATCCCTAAATATTGTATTGTATCGCGAACTCTGTCTAGTGTCTCACCACTAGTAAATGGAACTAATGATGACTTGGATACTAAACTAAAGCAGATCCATGTTAAAACAAAGTTGGTATTATTATCATTATTATATACAGTAAATTCTCATGTAACTTAGAATGAATAATTAAGTATTTTACCTGGACTTAGTAGTGCTTTTTATTTGGAACTGAAAGTAGAAATGAAGATGTATTTCCTGTAAACATTGCTCACTTTGACTTAAAACTGTGCGCGTTAAATCACTAGACTGTAATATTTCAGACAAAACACAAATGCGCATTTTTAAACCTTTGATGCATGTAAATTTTTTAATTAAGCACTTAATATAGTTTTTATTACACAAAGAACAAGCAAACCAGTGCACACACACAGGCACAAGATTAGAAAACACAAAGGATCCAATAAAGCTAAATATATCTAAAAATCACATCACAAACTCATAATGAGTCGTAATAGAATACACTGAGCCTGTAAATAAACTTATGTTTTCATTTCAGCCTTTGAGCACATATTATGGTCTACCTTGCTTCCACCAAGCAGACATAAAGATAAATCAAAAAGATTTCACACTGAGGTTTATGCCGGGGTAAATAATCATTAAAGCGCAATAAACTCACTCTGTACTGCTACTGCTGGTCAGACTTTCACTTTCTGCTCCTTCTAAGCTTGCTATGGAAAATAAGAATCAAGCTAAGCAACATTAAATTGTATAGCTTTGTATTAACATGCTATTAATTGTCAACTCATTATTTTCTCAACTTGATTATTGTTTCAAATTACATTTCTTCATTACAAAAGAGCCATAAATTAGAGGTATACAATCTTCCAGGATTCTAAGAGGAAGTGGTTGTTTATTCTTAAATCATGAATAAAAAACACCACATGCTAAACCACTAGATCTAAATAAATAAAGGAATGTGTTGAAATGGGTAGATTTTAATCATTTCGGTGCCATCTGTTGTGTTCAAAACATCCTTTATATCGAACAGTGATTGAACAGATGTCATTAAGCAGGAAATCAAGTGTGCAGCAGGTTTAAAATTCAAAGGGTACCTGCACTAATGTGTTTAATGCATTTCCAATACATCAAATCATTAAAAAAAAAAAATCAGTTGAAGTACTTTTTTGTCTAATTTTTCACCTTAAAATACAATCCATGGGAAGCAGCCGTGTTCGGCCGATTCTGGTGCAGTGTTTACATTAGGTCCACCCGATTTCTCAGATTTTCCTCTTTGGTTAGGTTTCTGTAGTTCTTTTCTAAAAAAAAAAAAATCTTTAATACTGTTTCATTTACAATATAAAACACGATAACGTGCATTGGAGCTCTTTCTGGCATCTATGAAGCTGTTGTTGTGAGCTCTTGTTGTGCATCGGAGCAGCCATAGCAGGCAGTCAGACTGTTTACATACAAGACATGTCAGAGACCAAGCTGTGCAACACGAGTGGGAAAACCAGCTAGAGAAATACCCGTTGCAGAGTTAACGTCAGTGCTAATGCAACAACGTGACATCCCTACTAGAGTGTGGATCGGTCCGCATTTTTTCATTTAAGCTTGACCCGAACCCGACAGGCATTAAGATATTTCTATTCAAGCCCGACCCAAACCCGAGAGTTAAAACTTGATTTTTTCCTAAAAACAAATTCATCTTTGTTTTAGTGGTAAGTGTTGTGGTGGTTTGGAGGAATGAGAGAGTCAAGCTTTAGGGATGCTGGTCAGATTCTTTGTAAAAGGGTTTAGGGATAATACATACATAGCGGCAGAGACCTTGGTGAGCGCGATCAGTGTACAATGGTACCTGGCGTGCTTAGGACAGTCTGACCAGAACTGACCAGGAGAGAGTTCTGTAATTACAAATCAGCTAGCCCGCTTTTATTAACAAACAACCGTTAATGTCAACAGAACCGATCAGCGCACGGGCCAACAAGCAAACATCAAACAGGCCCACAGTGTCTATCAACTATTGTATTGTTAGGATAATAAGAGATGATGAGCGTCCCCACAGTTTCCCAAGATGCATTTGGAACCTACAATGCTAAAAACCTGAATCACACTGAGGCTAAATATCTGATTTTCTACCTTTAAAAGTTCTGAAAACATTTGAAGTGAGAAAGTGACCAGGTAGAATATCAGCATGTGCTCATTTGATCCATAAAACTCACGTAGACACATTTCATGCTGACATATCTGGGATTTTCGAAGACCCATCATTGTGCTGCTGACAAAACTTCCTGTTAACTTCAAAACAAGAGCCCTATTTACAAAAGCGTTAAAAAACTAATGGAAGACAAGAAGAGATGCTTTTGTTTTGAAAAGTTTGATTTTCAGCTTGAAGCTGGTCTCAGAACAATTTACATTCCGCTTGCACTGCATCATGGGACGGTTGAGTATGACTAGTGTGCCCACTGTGCATACTTCCAAAATGTCCCAATACAGTAAACATCCGAGTGTTTCACACGCACTCAATCGTTCCATACTATTTAATGTGAATGCACTACATACTCATTTTGACATCAGACTTAGTGTAATTCAGTATGTGATTTTGAACACAGCCTATGTAACCGAGCACCATCAGCAGTTCTAAAAATCTCTCCAAACCAGACCCGACCCGTCAGGTTTGGGTCGGGTGTCCACCCTCTAATCAAGGGCGTCAAACTCATTGGAGTTAAAGGGCCACACACGGCCCAGTTTGACCTGAAGTACCAGAAAAAAGCAATCAATTTAAACAAAATCCAAAATGTTAAGTAATTGGTCAAAATTCCTTGACTGTGCAACAAATCTTGTTACAATTTTCAATATATTTTGCAAGAATTTTGTGTGATTGAGAAGTTTAAAAAAATTGAGATTTAATATCACTGTAAATAATGTAGTATTGCAACCCTCATTGTGTTTTATCTACAACTTATGTCAATTTACAAAAAGTCCTGGTTTTGCTGCAATTTTTACTTTGAACAAAATCTTTTTGTAGGCCAGACTAGATGCTTTGCAGCTCTCGCCTTAAGTTTGACATATGTTCTCTAATCCTTCCAAGCCTCTAAGTTGCAAAATGGTTGCGATTGTGTCTCCTTGATGACCTAAAGTGACTAAACCTATAGTATTGTATGTGATTTGATAGAGTTTGCGCTCATTACTGATGTTCTGATTTCTTTCCGGTCCACTGTTACATGTCTTGTCCTAACTGTGGGTCAGAGGAGAAGTGAGCCCCTTGAGTCATGTTTAAATGGACGGAGGAGCTTTCTCTTCACTTTCTGACTGTTTTCCATCAGTTTTGGCTCATTGGGCTGTGTGTCGGTACTACAGGAGACGGTCCAGATGAGAATGTTACAAATGGCCTGAAACTAATGTTGGCCTCTCTCACCTCACAGATTTAAAGCCCTCGCCAAAGACTTTGTGTCCCCCACCCCCACACACCCTCCTCCTCTAGCTCTCTTTTGATCTCCATCCCTCACCGTTATTCAGTATCATAGAAAGTGGAGTAGCTCTCGTCATCTGTTGTATCATCTACTTATCTCAAACTGTTTTTCAATCGCTCCATTTGCTCTGCTCCACTTTCACCTGTCATGTCCACTGTCATTTCACAGCAAAGGCTTTAACGTATTTCTTTGCACCATTATGGTAAACCAGTGATAACAAAGCTCCAGCTTTTCTGTTTTTTCACGATTTAACAATCAAGGCAAATGTCTACTGACTTTCCTATTTCATTTATGATTATCATCACAAAATAGTTTCCTGAAACCAAAATAAAAAGAAGGGACACATTTTTAATTAGATTATTGAACAACACCTATAAAGCTCACACTAATATTAATATAATAACTGTCCTACATTTGAGATTGAATGATTGATTTTTTTCCCCAGAGTTAATTATTTTTTTTGTCCACAAACAATCTAACTATAAAACTAATGGACAGATTTTTATTAATAATTCCAGCATGGTCTTTTTGTCTTCTTTTTGAATAGTATAAGGTTTCATTTATTCAGTACAATACTGTACTTACAAAGGTCAAGGAAACATCAAAGCGATCAGAAGACGCCTTTAAAGAAGACTGACAGTTGACAGTCGAAAGATGTCAGGAGATCAAAGGACATTTCTTGAAGAACAGTTGTCTGAATACATGAAACCTTAACATATTATTCAAAAAAAGAAGACAAATAATTTCCTGGAATTATTAAGCTTAAGTAAAGGAAACATCAAAGCGATCAGCAGATGCCTCTGAAGAAGACTGGCAGTCGGCAGTCCAAACATGTCAGGAGATCAAAGTAAATTTACTGAAAAACATTTGTCTGAATGAATGAAACCATAACATATTATTAAAAAATAACTTGCTGGAATAATTACGCGGAAGTCAAGGAAACATCAAAGCGATCAGCAGACGGCTTTGAAGAAGACGTATTTGACAGTCAAAACATGTCAGGAGATCAAAGTAAATTTCCTCAAGAACAGTGTTCTGAATAAATTAAACCTCAACAGATTTTGATTACATTTTAATTTAAGATATCCAAAATTGGACAAGGAACAAGTTGTTAGATTTTGGGATGACCCAGATCAATATCCAAATCTAGATCAGTTTTAAGAATTGAAAAATCCCTATATCTCATAATTGCCAAAATTAAAAAAAAAACAACATCTCGGTTCATAATAGCCTGATGTTCATGAAATCTGACTCAGACGTGTGAAGTTGGTTCCTCTATCACAGTGTTTCTCAAATTGGGGTACGTGTACCCCTACCACTAGGGGTGCACGCATCCCTTGTAGATCACAATACAGGAGAGACTTGAGAAAGAGAGAAAGCGGAAAATTAACAAATGAAAGCATTAATATTTATACATATTAAAAATATGGGCTTTTGTTATGTTTATTTCTCATTAAAAAATATAATCATTAAAACATGAACTGAAAAGTCTTGGTCACACACCAGGGGGGAAAATGACAGGAAATGATCAAAACTATAGAAATAAATAATTCAGGAAGCACCAAATACTGTTTTATTCCACTTATTTACAAAATGAGATTCTTTAAAATGTGTGTAATCACTCGTTTATTCCATCATTATGATCTACAGTTAATTTTAAATAGTTTCCCAAGTTAAATGTTGTAGTTGGACAAAAGGGGGAACTTGGACCAAAAAAGCTTGAGAACCACTGCTCTATCACACTTCTGAGTTTCATCTGGATCTGAACAAAACCCACCGTTATGGATGAATGGACTTAAGGACGGACTGCTATGGCGTGGTGAAAGTCTGAGTGATTTCTAGTTATTTCTTTAGAAGCTACTTTCATTTATCACTGGACTTTCATCATTTGATATAACATCGTTTCTTGTGCCTACTCGTCATCAAGCTAACAAATTAGCCTAACGCTGACGTGACGTAAAAATGAAATGTGATCAGCTGCACTAGTTTGACCTTTGCAGGAAATCAATTACACTTTAAATATGATTCTAAACTGTGAAGCAGCACAACTGTCGCCCTTTATATTAGCAACACTGTATTTATTATAAATCAGTAGAAGTAGAAAAACTAAGTAATGTTTTAGTTGGACATAAAATTATTTTTCATTCATAGTTTTTTGATTAAACACATTCTGGATCACTTGACACATTTGTATTATTATTAATCTTACTTTATTTTTTGCTACTGTAATGTGTGTTTATCTGATCCTTATTTTTAACAGTATTTTACTTAATTATACACTTATTTAATGTTTATTCTTTCTTCCGTCTTTGTTAAACGTTTGGTTCTTTTATTTGTGATTTTTTCTTAAGTGGCTGTAATGAAAGCTATTTCCTCCTGGGATTAATAAAGGAATTCTTATTCACTCCACATTCTCTGTTGTTCACTAGTGTTAGCGTACTTTAATCACTGTTCAGAGGTTTGGAGAAACACTTACAAAAGCTCAACACAGCCACTAGTATTTCTACAGAAAAGAGCCGCGAGAATATATAATAATGTTTGTTTTTGAGAACACACAAATTCCGTACAGTATAAAACTTTAAAAATCTGTCTCCTTGTAGAACAGATTTTATACAAAGCGAAAACTAATCAACTGCCAGAAAACATCCAAAACATGTTCTTCGAAAGAGAAGCTGGTTATAAATTAAAGTGAAATTTAAAGATTGTAAATGTTTGAACAACATTGAAATGTTTTTGTTGGTACATTTGTGGAGTAAAATGTTGGAAAATAATGAGTGTGGAGCTAAAACAATGTATTGGTATAAAGACATAATGTTCACACGATACATGAATGAAGAA
The DNA here is from genome assembly GCF_900634775.1 of Gouania willdenowi. Lineage (NCBI taxonomy): Eukaryota > Metazoa > Chordata > Actinopteri > Blenniiformes > Gobiesocidae > Gouania > Gouania willdenowi. The sequence goes on from NC_041048.1 coordinate 37,947,748, forward strand.
GGGCTTTACTAATCATCACTTTAAAGGAAAAAAAAAAGTTTCTATTGTTTGGTGTGTTTTTGTATGTTTTTCCTCATTTGTTTATACAGTGTATACTTCGTAAATTTTGAATATTTTTCTACACTTTTTCATTTTTGTAGATTTTGTGTATTTCCATGTGTTATTTTGAATTTTTGTGTATTTTAGTCAGATTTGTGTATTTTCCGGCTTTTTTTTGTATTTTAGTAATGTATGTTTTTTTTTTTTTTAAGGAAATTTTGTTGTTTTGACTAATACTAATTAGCTATGGACTGTATGTGAATATGCAGGTTGTTTGTATGATGGTACATGAGTAACTAATTGTAGTATTAGGAGTATTTTAAAAAGATTAAATCGGTATTGAATAAAGAGGTAGGATTAAATAAGTAATAAATAACTAAATGATAAATTGAGAGATTTAAGTGTTTGTGGATCAATTCAATGGTCTATTTCTGCTGTTGTAATTCATCATTTTTTTTTATTTCATTTTTTTCATTGTTGGAAATAAAGACAAAGAATCAATGATGATCAAAATAGAAACCAGTACAAAGCACTTTAAGGATGTTATTTGGACTGGTTCATTACAAAAAAGTGTTTATTCTGAAGGTTTATTAGCATTGTAAATATCATAAACCTGCTTCTGGGAAAGTTTGAGAGTAGAAAATGTGATCTAAAACTAGATAGGTCAATGTATTGTGTGTTTGTACGATAGATCAATACATATCAAACCAGACACTGAGTGATATATCTGTTCATTGAGTCGCATTGTGTATTTCAAATAAAAGTCAATAAATATACCCTATAAACATCACGAGAGAATTAAATTTGAACATTACCAGGATAAATGTGTCTTTTCATTACACACACACTGCAATTTGAGCAGAAGTCGTCCCACCATGTATTGATTGTTTTCAGACTCTTTTTATTCCAACTCTGTAGCTCAGCTTTTCATTCAAACTTTCCTCTGTTGTTCAGAACCTCACTATTCTCTGGGTAAAAGCATTAAGTGTAGATTTGTTATTATTAGATACTGAAAAACAGATACGAGCTGTTGTTTAGACAAAGTGTTCAAAAATAAATATGTCACTTTTTCCACAACTGAAGTTCATTTAGTTTTCTTATTTTCACAGTTGATGATTTATGTAGAATACACAACAAAACGGCAACTTTCGGTCTCACCACCTACAGAAAAGCAGGCCTTTTGTTTGTTCCTGCCTTCTAACATTTCATGTTTTAGTTTTTAGAAACAAAAACAAAACAAAAAATTGTTTCACTTCTCGAACCTAAAAAAATAGCTATAAATTTTTTTTGTATTAGAAAAATGAAAAATTTTTAATCAATTTTTTTTAAAAGAAATTAAATTTTTTGATTAAAAAATTAATTTATTTGAACAAAAAAAAGAAATCAATTAACACTTGTTCTTTGTTATTTAATATACTTTTCCTAACGGAAAATCCAATGACCAAAGCATACACTGACCCAGCTAACCATTGTGCAAAAACAATATAAAAAGTGTGATTAATCTGCATTAATACATAAGTAATGTGATTTTTGTGTTTAATCAGATGCTTTAGGCGTCAATATGATCTAAAATTAGGTTATGATGGCAGGCGTCAGTGTGTATATCAATATCAATTAATACTGAAAATAGTCGTTTCCTACCCTGACTCCCTCTTCCCTATCCCCTCACCCAGGTGTAACACTGCACTCTTTATGTATATCCTCCCTTTAATAGTGTTTCTTACCCTCCCATATGGAGGACTGGTGATGATCACAATTATACAATAACATAAATTAATTGCAATAACACAACATGTAAAAAGATTGCACTTCATGTAGTGTAAAAAAAAGGGATTAACGTGTTGAACAATATTGACATATCGTTTATTAACAAAACAGCTTGAAAATCTCTAATTATGTGTATCAGCTACTACCTCAGCTACACACACACTATTTATTTATAGACTTAAAGAATAACAGCTCTTCTAGTGTCTATTTTTAGACTCTTAAATGACACAAACAGAGCTGACTTTAACAGTGAGTGACCAACAGCGTGAAGTAGAAGCTTTAATCCAACTGTTCAACACTCACAATAAAAGGAAGGACTGAAAAGGGCCATCTTCCCTCTCCAGCAAAGCAGTACACACTCAAGCCTCCAGAGACACCGCATGGTCGCTGCTGAGTGTGTGTGTGTGTGTGTGAGGAAGGGGAAGTGACTTGGTGGACAATCTGCCCTCTTGTTGACACGTATGTGAAAAGGCGATTTCTGTAATCCAAGAGTCTAAGCCTTGCTGTACAAATGGGCATCAGGGACTTTGTATGAGTACGTCAAAGAGAAACTGCGAGTGTGTTCGAAATGCCAAGAAAAAGCTGCGTGTGTGTGTGTGTGTGTGTGTGTGATAAGAGACGAACCGTGGGGTGAGGAAGCTCTGTTCACAGCGACTTCACATTGAAACACATTCAGTTTAAACTGAACGTTCACATCAACTGGTCGATGAGATTAAAGATTAGTGCATTAAATATTTTATTGCAGTAACTGGATTACCTCCATTCATAATATCAATTAAGCTGTTTGATAACAGCTGTATAGACTTTGGTTATTCTGTTTTAAGACTAAATCAAAACAACAAATAAACAGTGTGGCTATTTTGTTTTACTGATTTAAAAC